>NC_140187.1:24594311-25194311 GCF_965226575.1 Pagrus pagrus
TCTTTGAAAGCATATTGTTTAAATATTCCCAAAAAAAAAAACAGCTTTCACAAAGAAATGTTATCTAATAAATGAGATGAAATTAATTTTGTTGTTTCATTATGCATTTTTCTCCTAAAATTGCACATCTTGAAGAAAAAGAAACTCTGATAAAGAAATTATAGCTGATAAATCTCACTGATAATACAAAGCCAAATTGCTCTTGTTGGCTTAACAGGTGCAGCATCCACACACAGCAGGTGGTGGCATGCACCTTTCCAGTTGTTTTATGAGCAGCCAATAAACACAGAGAAGAAGAACAACAGAGACGCTGTTGTCTCGCTCATAACTGAACTGCTGCGACTGTGTAGAGCCACGCAATGTAGACATGAGCCACACGCCGTCACTGGTGTGATCTTTTTCTTCACTGGTGTGTTTTTACAACACAACACGAGGGAAAAAGCCTTTCTCACACTCAGGTGTGCATGAAAAAGCATTAAAACGTTGGTTTCTATTTTCGGTTATTTTATCAGTATCGGCCATGAGAGTCAGGTAATCATCGGTTAACTCATCGGCTGAGGAAAATCCATATCATGCAACCCTAATTTAAACTAATCTTGTGTTTTTTATTCTATTGCTGCTGGTCTCTTAGAGTTTTCATAATTACATAATTGTGTTTAATATCTCGATATAACGATATACAAAATCTGAGATGATAGTCATATCTCAATGACGATTTCATATCGATATATTGCCTGGCCCCACTTCATCTTAATCTTGAGGGAAAGCAAAGCCTGGTGCTAAGATGTGAAACACCTCGAGCACAATCACATCGTGTCCATTCCACAGACACAACCTCACATTTTGGATGACATCTTAACTTTTGTGCTCTCATTCTCTTGGAGCCTGAGTACAAGCGATGATGCTGATGACACAGTGATGATGATGATCCAGTGTGTCTCGGTCTCCATGACGCCCTGAGAGCTCAGTTAATCATTGGCGGCTGCTGGACACAAATTAATGAACTGTCCTTATATAAATCATCCTGAGCCTTAATGTGTTTGTAGAGGAGGGTGGTCAGTCAGCATCAGGCTGGCAGGTGATGTGCAGAAACAGGGAAATGAAAACCACAAGTGTGTAAACAGTGAGTCATGGACTGATTACACCCCCCTCCTCGTTTAATTTAATTTAGCAGGGTGCTGGAAATACAAACGTGTGCTTTTGGGCTATCATAAAAAAATAAAGCGACGAGTTTTCCAGTGTAATGGCCTCATCAGTAATAATTGATACAGCTATTTGCCTCTTCTTCTGCTCCAACACAATCCTGATGGCTGATGTTGCAGGCTTCATTAACATTTCATCATTCAGTTTTGCTTTTATGGTTTTCTCTTTGGCTGCTGTTTGATGTTCAAATGAGCGCCGTTTGCTCGCATGTCACGCCAAATCAAAATAAATAAATAAATAAATAAACGAGCTCAGGTCTGAAGTGGTGCCTACCTGTCGGACCAGCTGGTAGTCCAGCTCTCTGGCGATCCCCTCTGCAGCATCCAGCCCGCCCGGGATCTCCACTGCCCACTCGTTCAGGTACTGCCTGTCCCTGTAAGAGGACTCCAGCGAGCGGGGAACCACGGAGCAGAGGACGGCGAGGACACAACACATCACCGCTGGACGACATCTCACTTCCATCTCAGAGCAAATTCAACCAGATGAGAAAATGATAACAGTAATAACAACAACACACAGACAGCTAAAGCGCCAAAAGAAAGCTGCGATGACGAAGAGGATGAAGAAGAAGGAGAAGGAGAAGAAGAAGAAGTGTCCCTGCTGTCTGTTTATTCCTCAAGAAAACAGCTGGCTGAGGTGGAGGGAGCGTGAAACTGCGCGTTATTGGTCCGCCAAGGAGAGGAAATACTGGTGATGGGAGGGTGTGTGCGCTGTGTGTGTGTGTGTGGTCGCGATGGGGGGTGTACACACGTCAAATTACGGCTGCTCTGACGTCAGTTTGGCGTCTACCTTCGGTAAGATGTGAGTTCAAGTCCCGAGGGGAGAAAGTCTGAAAGGGAGGGAGGGAGGAGGAGGAGGAGGAGGGAGATCCGACTAAAAATATCCCAGCTTGTCCCTGGAGGAAGAGGAGGAGGAGGAACCACAACAATATATGTGATCCTATAACAGTGCTTGCATGTACATGTTTATCCTCATCATCATCCTCAGCATCATCATCATGAGGCGGATGTCGTGCAGCGTCTTCCTGCTGTATCCTCCATCCGTGTGAGACAGTCCGACGCCTGATCTGCTCTTCTTCTGTTGTGTTGCTGAAGATTATCGATAGCAGAAAGCGGCCTCAGTCAATAATACACCTCTGTGTGTCCTCAGACCGTGCTCACGTCACTGTAGGACAGAGACAGACAGACAGACAGACAGACAGGACAGGACAGACAGAGGAGGAGGAGGAGGAGGAGGGTGGGGGTGTTCAGCACCGCGGACAGCTCCTCGATCACGCAGCAGATTCTCATCAGGAGATGAGATGAAACCAAAAGACTCATGTGAAGGAAAAAAGGGTCAGAGCAGCAGCTGAGGAGACGATTACAACAAGGCAGAGTCTAAAGAAGCAGAATCCAAATGCAGAATGTGTTCAAAATGTCTCCTGAAGTAAAACTACAAACGTGTATTCACTCAACATGCAGTATTGTAGCAGTCCAATGGTTTGAGACTTGCTATTTTTCTTTGTTTGGGCTGATTTCCCTCATGAACTAATTGCAGGGGACTCAGATCACCTGTGCACAGGTGGGGAGGCTGACCCCTGATTGAGGAGTGGAAGCAGCTTGGGGCATTTCCCTCCCAGCCAATCAGGGTGTGAGGACTCTCTTTTTGTGAAGGCTTAAAAGAGGTGGGGAATGGCACACAGGTGGCTCTCACCCTCAGTCTGAATCTGTCCCTGAATCACTGAGCGCCTCATTCCCCCAGGCAGAAGCTCTGGTCTGTTTACGCCCTAATTTGATTTCTTTGCTACCACCATCTTTATAGTGAGGAAACTGTTTATTTGGGAACCCCTTACAACCCAAGCCCCTCTACACCTTTAGTTGACCTTTCATTTCCCTGGGGCTTGTAGGAGGCATTTGTTTATTGATTTATTGCCCAAGTAGCGGACATTGGGCCTTTCCCCAAGATTTGCATGTTTATTGTTTGTATTTTTATGTAGGTTGGGCTGGCCCGTAAGCATTTTACTGCCAGTACCACCACAGTATAATACATTATTGGATTGTTAATATCAGTGTATTAACAATGTAAGTAGTACTTTTATGTTTTTGTTCAAGGAGGTGGAGCAAAATAGAACCACTTCATATAGTTGGGTAGTTTAAAGGGGCACTATGTAGTTGTGGAGAAACTCAGAATTTCAATATTTACAATATTAATGAGGTAATAATACAAACTCAAATATTTATCTTTTCCATAAGTGAATAAACAAGCTGTTCTCAGAGGAAAATAAGGTCCCAGAACTCTGTTTGAAGCCACAAAGGTGGCAGGGTCCGCCAAATATAAACAAAGTAAAACTATGAAACTGTGTCGTCCTTTAAGGTCAGTTTGTTTATTCAGTTCAGACAGTTTGTTTATTTAGTTTGTTTAGGCATAAAAATCAGTCAATGAAGATCTTTCTCTTCTGTTTAAAATGTATTCCCCAAAAATACATAGTGCGCCTTTAAATAGTGATAATGCATCAGATTGTGTAAACATTAAACAAAATTCCCTTCTCTCTCAATTTCTCTTTCATTTCAGACCCTAACCCACAGCCCTGAGACATACAGTCTCAGGGCTTTACAACATAATGCATATGGCAGCTCTTTTACTGAGGCAGTATACAGCATATTGAAATGGTTCAAATACTCATGATGGTTACTGTCACGGACATGGTGTGTCCTTTGACAAACCTAGATAAGTTAAGTGAGACTCTCTTCACAGAGGACATTTGGCCATGTCGCAGTAGAGGATGCACAGGTGTAAGTAACAGGATTCAGAGTCAGATCCAGAGTCCTGATATTGTGGCTCACTGTCACACAGACACGGCTCACTGGGACACTTCAACAGAACAGAGCCATTGTTAATGTTATCAGCAACACCTGTGCTTTTTCTAAATAGACAAACGATAGTTGTACACTGATTCAGGTCTGACATGGTTCCGGTCTTTAGTCGTTTATATACTAATACATAATATAATGTAATACGTTTTACACTGTGAGCTATTCCCATTATCAGATATATCAGATGGATTCAACATAAGTACTCAAAACAAGGCAATATTTGTGCAATATTGGGTGAAAATGGCGTACAACATATAAATATGGCACATTTTCGACAAAGATACCCATATGTCACACACTCCTTTATTATACAATGTAAGCTGCAGTCCTACAAATGTCTACACTGTATGGATAATGTAACACATTGCGTTTTCAGAGAGGGGCTCATGCAGCATAATGAGTTTGATTGTGATTTTTTGGTGTCTTCTTTCCAGAATCAATACGACAACTGGTTAAATAAAAACACAGCTAGATTAAATTATACATTCCTTTCTCATGATGGCTGAACACATGCTGGACTCAAATGGGACTGAAATAGATTTAAATGAGCTGAATGTACACTGTTTTTTCATTGTTAAATGTGTCAGTGCTGTCAGCGTCAGGTGCTGTTTGAGCTGTTTACTGATGGAAACAGTGTGTCATTGAGTGTACGAGGATCCAGAGATAAAGGTGTTGTAAGGGTGGATGTTATTTTCTCCCCTCGGAAACAATGGAGCTCGTGTCGGTGCGGTTCATGTCAGACAGTCTGTATAAATTAGGCACAAAGAGACAACAATAAAAGCACTATTATACAAAAGGACTCTCCAGTTTAATACACGTGTAGGATGTTTGCGCGAAAATAGAGCGAGCTTGTTCGTCATTGTGTGTTAAACTTGTCAGAGCTGATAACGACTGATACGGTCGCTCATCTGGCCGTGTGCAAACAGGTCTGCACCAGATCTGCAGTATAATCCACGTTTACCTAGCAACAACTGTTTGCTCTGACTGAGGTGCTCACCGAGGCGCGCAGAAAACACACAGCGAAGAGCCACAGAAATATGAGCAAGGTGGACAATCTCTGGTTTCATTAGAGAGCAGCGAGTCCTTGACTTTATTTTCATTGATTCTCCGTGTTCTCTGTCCTAATCTCTGAACTGTGTGGGTGTGTATTTCACCACAGTGTCCTGGGATCAGTCATCCGGCCTTCCTTAGTTCACCCAGAGACCACACACACACACACACACATAGGCACAAAACCAACACACACACGTCAGCTTCGTCAAATGAGGTCAGAGTTCTGTGCGTGTTTCGTCAGCTAATTATTTTTCCAGCTCCAGAGACAGACGGTGAAGGAAAGTCCTGGCCCTTAGCAGGAGGATGACGCAGATGAAGCTGCTGACACCTCAACAGACACTAATTCAGCCGAAATCAATTAGGTGTGACAAATAGATGTGAAGACTTCAGCTGCACTTCCCTGTGTTTACGGTTCAGTGGCAGCTACAGTTTTTGTAGCTTGCTGGCAATTTTCACAGTCATTTACTGATAAGTTGCTGTCCGGTCTTGTGTGTATATTATACCAAGAGAGTGCATTTTCTAATCCCAAGGAAAGAAATAGAATAGAAAAGATAAAATATTATAATAATGTGATGATAAGATTAGAGTCAAAGTCAATTTAACTGAAGTGTGTAAGGCAGAGAGATACATTGTACCAGTGAGGAGGACTGATATACTCCCATATCACCCACCAGCCCTGCGAAACCTGCTGCATGTGACACTAAACCGAGGACACATGGTTGCCATACCAACCCCCTCCTCTTGTCACCTTCATCATCACCGTGGCCATCAGAGAGCAACTGAGTGACAAATCTTCACCCACAAGTCGCAGTGTTGGTCAAGAACAACAAGCGTTACCATGAAACGTGACATCACACTGATGGTTTGCTGCTAAGACTGTGATTTTTTTTGCAGAGCGTGCTGTGCAGGCGAACACTGATCAAACCAGATGAAATGTGCATTATGTTCTCGTCAAAATCTACATAATAATGATATAATGATAATGACGATAAGAAACATTTTGGGCTTAATAAACTCAGTAAGTGTTGCAACAAAATCTGAGCTGTCTGCCCCGACGCCTCTTGATGAAGTCTCTCCCCTCACTGTATCACTGTCAGAATAACAGCACGAGGCAGACCTCGAGGCCGTACGCTCATCGCTGGACACCTGAGTCTATTGAAGTGGAAATCCCCTCGCCCACCATTTCATTCTCTACAGATCAAACATATTCCTCATTTCATTAAAGTGGAAAGAATTACAATGAGAGGTAATTTCAGCCAGATTGAATTAAACATGAGGTTTTTTTTCTTCTTCATGACAGTCGATATTGTAATGTGATATATAATAAACTGTAATAACAGAATCTCAATATCTCCTACGACTCATCTTCAAACATGCTGGTACTCTGAAATGTGTCTTTTACATTGTTTCACGTGTTTTCTCATGTATAAGTGTAGTATTTACATACATCTGTATTCACACATTGTCCGACAGGTGAACAGACCAGGTGAGTTTTTCTTTGTTTTGTTGTTGTTTTATCAAGTGTTCTCAGGTAAAGGCATAAAAAAAGATGATTCCTTAAAAAAGGTTTTGTTACTTTTCTCTATTGTCTTGTATCGTTAATTTTCTTTTGCAAATTCTATTAGTTTATTGTATTATTTATTAATGATATGTAATTATATATCTTTTTTTATTTATCAAAAGAAGAAGAATTTTTAGCATCACATGACTCAACATATTTTCTCAATACAATTGTTTTATTATTATCAATTAAGTCTTTTAACCAAATGTTTTATTATCACTACCTCTCTATCTCTCCATGTAAACACGTATTTGCATATACAATATATATTTACCTACCTACCCTGAAATGGACATGCAAACCTAGAAATTGAATTACTGATCCATGTGTGCCCTGAAAATTTCAATAAACAAAACTTTGCAAAGGAATATTGTACAAAATTCAGTTGTACAGCCATCGCAACATGCAATTTTTCTTGTAATGTAAGCATCCTCTAATTTAAAGGAAGTAGTGGATCAAGCAGACAGAGAAGACATGTTTGAGATTCTCAAATGTTTTTCATGTTTAGAGACATTTCCAGATTTTCCAGGTAAATTTTAGGGTAAACTGAAGGTTGAAGAGGGTCAATAAAAGCAATCAGAATGTTATTTAAAACATGTGGCGGAAAGAGAAGGATTTCTGCCTCTCAAGTTAGAATTATGAATAAACTTACAGTAAACTGTATGTATACAGTAATAGATCTGTTGTACATTACTCTTAGTTGTTATTAAAAGTAATTCATAAATTCTAAAATCAAATCTTAAATACTCGTCTGTTTAATAGCTCACAGTTTAAATGTGGAAAATATATGTGATACTGGAAACAAAAGCAGCAAAGGTTAAGAATCCGTCTCATTCACTCGTGTCACCAACGCTCAAACTACACTGCACAAATGTCATCTGTTATCACACGGTGCTGTAAAAATGTCGCCGTGGTGTCACACAGATTGGCATCGCTCTGCAGGTGATAGACTGCTGCTTTCTGAGGGGATGCGACAGGGTTCATACTGTTATCAGGAGGTGTGAAGGTCAGACTCTTCTGTCTCTGAAGGGCATCAGAGTGACGGACACTGTCGACGCTCAGACGTCCCAGTCACCACTTCATCCATCCCCTGACGCTGACATCACCGCTGAGAGAAGTGACAATGGAAATGTGTGTGTGTGCTCACAGGAGGCAGATCAGACAGGAAGTGCACCAATCAGTGCTGGATTTGTTTGTATCGATTTCTCTTTTGTGTCTTCTATAATATACAGTATCAGTCCACATATCAGGCAAATCATAATGTTGTTCTGGATATCTTTTAACGGACATCATACGTATGTTATTAAGCTTTTTAACAAAACTGATTCTCATACCGTTGCGTACTATGACACTGAAGAGACTTAAACACAACAAGGCTTATTTGTCATGTTTAACACTACCATTTTTACTTACCGTGGAGAAGAAACATCGACAAGTAGACCGAAATGTGTTTGAAGCATCTATAAAAAGCATCACATCACAGTAATTGGGTACATCACATGTACCCAATTACTGTACTTAAGTACAAATTTGAAGTACAAGTACATACCTTAAGACTTTTTTCTTTTCCTGCCACGTTCTACCTCCACTCCACTACATCTCAGAGGGACATATTGTACGTTTTACTTCATTACATGTACTTGACAGCTGTAGTTTAGTTACTTTATTTATATTTTTTGCATACAAGCTTATACATATGATGTTTTGTTATAAACTTAACTACCAAACTGTATAAACACAAGCACAGCTAAAATGATTAGTCGACTGACAAAATATTAATTGTCAACTACTATGATAATCATTTGGGATTTTCATTCATAGTTTTATGTAATTTTTAATAATTTTGAGGTTTGTACTCGTGGTTGGACAAAACAATTATTGAAAATATGTCAGTTTGTGACTGCATTTCTTATTATCATCAGATTTTTTTACAAGCCAGACCATCAATTAATTAGTAGTTAAATAGCAGATTAATGAAAGAAATGAATTGAATCATTTGTTGCAGTCCAGTACAAAGTTAACTCCACCTCATCCAACTACAACAGTAAAATCCTGCTTTCATATTAATGCACGAGTAATAATACTTTACCGATATATAATAGAAGCCTTTAAAAGTCACGCGGACCAAGTTTCTGCATCAAGTTTGTTTAATACTTAAAGCAACATTATGCAACTTTTACCTTAAAGTAACAGCTTCAGAATGATTTTGATTGTTCAGTGTCATGTAACAGGATGAACAGTGTCTCTGTCTCAGCCACTCCGCCTCCTATCACTTGTTTCTGCACTATGTAACTTCAGTGAGAGGGTCGGATCACAGCGCTACATACATGTTTACTTCAACATACAAGTTTTCAACACATAACATTGTGACGACGTAATGAGTTTTGTTTGTAGTCAGCACCTACATCACATCTGACAAACTAGTACAGACCTGGGATTTGTATTTACAGTAGTGGTGTTGCACTCAGAAACTGTGGGGGGCGCCAAATGGGACGTACAAAATGCCAATTTCTACATAATGTTGCTTTAAATATTTCAATGATTTTGACTTAGTTAATAGTTTTGATGTGTGGTCTTTTGATCGGACAAAACAAGCATTGTGAAGGTGTTCATTATTGAGGGCATTTCTCACTATTATCAGAATTTTAACAAACCAAACCAAAGTTAAAATAGCAGAATATTGGCAGAAATTAAATGTATCATTCGTTGCAGTCCAGTATGAAATTTACTCCACCTCATCCAACTGCAACAGTAAAATCCTGCTTTTATAGTAATGCATGAGTAATAATAACCCAATATAAATGTCACATGGGCCAGTTTTCTCTTTAATACGTAAAGCACATGTTCTACGTGCTTAAGTAGAATTTTCAATGCAGGACTGTTTTTTCTTGTGGTCGTGTCACAGTCCCTCTCTTGGCCACCAGAGGGCCACCTTGCGCTGCATAGAGAGGGAGAGAGTACGAGGATAACATCAGCGGTGAGTCAACTCTTCCCTGGGCGGTGGGGTGTGTCTCTTCATGCCAAAAAAATCCAGTTTGAAGGCTCTTCCTGCACAGAACTCAGTGTTACACGAAGATTTCAGCACAGAAATACACGGACATGTCCTCACATGCACTGGATCACACAGTTAACGCAGTTTAAAGACATATAGTTCACGGCTGTTATTCTCTTTATATGATCTCGTGTGTGCGTAAATGTAAAGGCTGTTTTACTGTGTTACAGTGTGTGGAGCAGTGTAGCTGAACATCATATGTGATATGTAACCTCTCCCTCTGCAAGACCTCACTTGCTGCAGCTCCATCTTAAATAAGCACTCACACAGCCGGGCTGCACACTAAACATTTAGTTTGTGCCAGCTTTGATCAATCATCAGACGCCAGAAGTGTTTTCAGCGGGAGGGGCAACTTATGTTTGCTCAGAGGGGCAGATCAGCCTACTCTTACTCCCAAAAAACAAGGGACCGAGGACGCAGAAGGACACTTTTAAAGTTCATCTATCCGCGTTTTAAAGATGCCACAGAAGAAGAAAAGCCACGGTCAGCACAAGAGCGCAAAGGAGGCGAAAGAAGTAAGTTGCTCTTTCTCACTGGGTGAGGGTTGGATGCTTCAGGGTGTGTGTGAGGATGCAAACACACAAATGGCTTCTTCTAAGACAACACTGCAAGTTCGCAGTGAAAAATCATCCACTTTTCCTCGAGTTTGGACACTTTCCGTGCGTATTTTGGAGTGAATGTGACGCGTATTGCTGCAGGACGGCTGCTGCATCGATTAACCGCGCCTATGACTCGGCATCCTCGGCCAGTCGATGCTGATAACATCGGCTATTGTTGCCAAATGCTGGAGAGCTGCTGGCGCTGGAAACAAGTTCCTCTTTTGGAAATGTGTGTGTGTGTGTGTGAGTGATGGTTGATGGGAGTGTGGGGGTGGTACACACACTGGTACTGGATAATCATGGGCTATGCGGAAGAGCTGGACGCTCTGGAGAAAGAATTGAATTCAGTGGAATCAGCCTGAGTCAGAAGAAGACAAGGAGTACAGACAGCTTTGTCGTAATTATCTGAAGCGTGTGTGTGTGTGTGTGTGTGTGTGTGTGTGGGGAGTGGCACACTGTTTAGGGAGGCATGAAAAAGTAGATCCTGCGGTGAGGACAGGAGATAGTGGCTGGCAGTGCAGGGTTGAATCTTTATTCCTTCGCCTCCTGATCACTCATGGCGTATGCAGCATACTGGAACAGCCTTGTGAGTACATTGCTTCCCTCTTCTCTGCCTCTCTTCCCCTCTGGCAAAACACGCTAATAAGTCTTTGTAGGTAAACTTGGCACCTGTGTAGAAGCTGTCTCAGTGTGCAGAAAAGCAGCACAACTAGTCTGATAGTGTTCAGGCTCTATTGAATGATCTTTGAAACTTGGCATAGTCAGCAGAGGATCATAATCAGTTATAATACATGAATGTAAGAGCTGTGCCCACATTGTGTCACACAAAGTGTTGATAGACGAGGGTGTGTGTGACTGTTTAAACACTCGTTTCAGCTTTGAGTTTGTTCCAGTTGTTCCTCCTAGAGGTTAGGATCAGATGTTAAAGGGGCACTGTGTAGTTTTGAAGAAGTTCAAAATTTTACAATTTGCAATGTTAATTAGGTAATAATACCAACTCAGAAATATTTATTTTTTCCATAACTGTACAAACAAGCTGTTCTCAGAGGAAACTAAGGTCCCAGAACACTGTTTGAAGCTAGAAGCTGGCAGGGTCCGCCAAATATAAACAAAGTAAAACAGTATGAAACTGCGTTGTCCTTTTAAGGTCGGTTTGTTTATTCGCGAAACATGTTAAAAAGTAACAATGGGTTTGTTAAGGAACACTTTCCCGTCACATGTTAAATGAATAAAGCAGCAACACAATAGCTTCTTCTCGCTGCATCCTGTAACAGACGTTCCGTTGAACTTACAGCCAAAAACTCTTTCTCAAAGCCTGTGCACCTCCAATAACGAGCTGGCTGGTGTTTGTGTGTGTGTGTGTGTGTTTGTAGAAAGGTGGAGCAGCTGCTTCCCAACCTGAAGTACATCACGGTAGCAGGTTCACAGCCTGCAGTCCTGCATGGTCCAGCTATGGCAAGGTACTGACTTCACCTCCTCCTGCTGTCTCACAGATGCACAGTGAAACCAGAGAAGAGGAGTTCTTGAATTTATTTTGCTTCTGACAGAATCTTGCAAGGCTGATTTTTCTTTTAGGGATTCTTGACGAGTTTTAGTTTCAATTTAAGCTCTGTTGAAGAAGGATTGAAAAAACCTTGGGCTCACTTGAGGAGCAGGCAGGGTTGAAGCAGATGTTTTAGATGAAATATTTAAGAATGTGTATCTGTAACTGTTACAGATATACAGATATAATGTATATCTGTCTATCTGTAACTGTAATCTGTATATCTGCAATCCTGCATATGACTGCATATTGCTCTGAAGTCAAAAGACAGTGCTGATCTCAGTATATACGTATGTGAAAGAAGCTCTGAGTTTGTGTTTGTCTCCCTCTGCTGAGCACAGTCACCACTTGAGACTCCCTGAGCTGGTAAAATGCTGATTCCTCAGATAAGAGCTGCTCGTCTGTGAGCCTGCAGCCTGGGAAAGTTGTTGGTGTGTTCAGTCTTGCTGTTGATGAGGAGGTGTGGTAACCACACACTCTGCCCTCTTTCCCCCCAACCACCAACGATCTGGTTCGTTCAGAGTCTTACAGAGAAATAACCTCAGACAATGTCGTCTTTGTTCTCATTGAGCACTTAGTCTTCATTATCTTAGACTCATTTGTCCTTTTAAGAAAAATGGCCGAGCTACTTTTATCTTTATGAGTATAAACCTTTATCTTTACTAGGAATCGTCTTCATCTATTCAGAAGACATTTTTCTAAGATTATTTTCAGACTTTCACCTCGACGAACAACTCTTGCCTGACTCGAAAAATACACTTCCTGTTGTTTTTTTTACAATGATGTAAAAGATGTATTGGCTGTAGAGTTATCAGACTGGTGCAGAAGTTTGTGGATGTATGAACTGCTGGGTGACTGTAGTACGACATGGGTCTAAATATAAAGAAGAGCGCCACTCTAGCCGAGGAGTCCAGTTACAGATGCGCATTAACGTGGCACTGGGACGTCATTCATCCATTTGCATTCTGGTCATACATTTAACTAGCTGTATTCTATTGGTTAACACTCTGCACTCACTATCTGTCACTGGATTAATCTTTTTATGCAAATCTGAAAAGAAGAAAATGATTTGCGATGCCACCACACGCCAAACAAGTGATACAAGTTCAGGTAGATCTTTGGGAGTTTACATCAGAAGATGCCTGTTTCCCATGGTGCACCAGCTAGTTTTACAGGCTGGGTCATTTGGCACGGCGCATCGACAAAGGTGTGTCTGTGGGGGCTTGTGCCAACGCCCGTATGTGCATGCGTACACACATGTGCAGGCATGTACATTGTCAGAAGTCTATTGCAACATGTACAATGCATGGATACAAGTGTGTGCCCGTGCTGCACATACTTAGTTCTTCTTTCTCCTTTCTGAAGTCATCAGGTACAGAACAAGGATGCAAACTTGTATGACTTCATTCCATCGCAGTGTGAACACACTGGCAGTTCAGATGGAATAAAGGAGATATGTTCAAAGCCTTAGTTGCATTGTGGGTAATGTAGGCGCCATGTTTTGAAACGCAGTCCACCGGTCTAGCATTGTACTCAAAATCTAAAGAGAAGTACCACATAGGGGGCAGCATATCACTACAGTAACTGCTAACTGCTGCTAAATGTAGATGCCATTAGCTGGTTAGCTCAGTTAGTCGTGAAGCTAGCTGTCTGGACCGGGAGCTTGTTTATACAGCGAGCACAGGAGCTTTGGACAAGGACAGGCTGGGGCTAGCTAGTTAGCATGCTAGACTCCGTATATATCTCTGCAACATAATATATAAATGTTATAATGTCAAAACTGTTATTTCTTCAAATTTTGGTGATAATTTTAGTTAATTTTGGATGTTTTCCACTAAAATCTTACATACATATTGCACCTTTCATTCACACAACAGATATATTCTTTAATTATCCATGTCCACTGACATTCATTCATGTGTTTAGGTTTTAATTCTGCCATTCACGCTCATGTTGGTACAGCACCCAGTGTGGTGTGACTTCTTTTTTGCATCCTTAAACCCTGCCACGTGGCACGCTTAAAGGGACAGCTGGACATTTGTTCAACCACAAACAGGAGTTTCGTGTCTGGCTGGTTTCAACTCATTATTTGCACATTATTCTGCCGAGGTGTGCTACTAAAACGCTCGCAACTAAGAGGCTCGCAGACCGATTCCATCGTACTGACTCACTCAAAGACAGTATTGTCTCGCACCCCACCCGAGAGCTGCCCAAAGGGACACACAATCCACACAAGTCATAGGTGAGGTGAACGCCTCGGAGCTATGAGTGGAATTGCAGTTTGCGCTCGCTCTGATGCAAAAGACATGAAAACAATAGGAGATAAGTAATGACTCTGGGTACTCCTGAGTGTACTTGTTCCACACATTTTATATGTGGAAGGCTGTATAGAGTTCAATGTTGTCTTTTGTGTTGTTCAAATAAAGCATGTCTCTTCAATAAAAGTACTGTGGGTTCAGAAAGCCAACACCCAAGCCTTAAGCTTTAGTAAATCTATTACTCATGGGCTCAGTAGGAACACTCCCTACATTCTTGTTTCCTATATACACTGATTAATGATGAAATCCCACTGATAGCAACCTTACACTGTCTCCTCCGGTGGCTTTTCACCGATTTCGACCTGGTGACCAGATGTTGTAATAATCATGCTTTAATCAGTATCCTCCCCTGACATTACTCCTTCAGATCAGTCTCGTCTCTCGTGGTTACTTGACGCAGATGTAATATAAAGTTTGCCCCTCCCTTTATTCTCAGAGGCAATTAGGCGCCGGTGGTGGTTGCACAAGCTGTCTTGTATTGCTGCGTGTAGTGTGTACATAAGCATGTGTGTGTGTCTGCTATGCCGGTGTGTGCTCAAGTCACAAACATGGGTGTGTGTTGATAAGTAGCTTGTCTCAGATAAAAGTTTAAGATACAGCACACTGCAAAAAATAGGTTCACACATCTGCACATGCAGGCATATTTTCATGCATGTGTGCCCTTGTGTGTGTGTGTGTGTGTGTGTGTGTGTGTGTGTGTGTGTGTTAGATCCGTATCTGTTTCTCCTGAGAAGCAGCTCAGATGTGGCCCCTCATCAGGTTGGTGGGTGTCAATCCAACGTCAGCTCACTTCCCTTTATAGCCCAGAGAGTTACGGCCCGGCCTCTTGTGACTTCTTCCACATCTGAGCCCCCCCCTCCCTTCGCCTCTGCTCCACGACCACACCCCCCTCCAGTCCCTCCCCTCTCTCTCTCCCTGTCCCGTTGCCTTCCCCGTGCACTGGAAACATGCTGCAAGCCGACAGACAAGGCAGAGGCTGACAGAAACAGACAGACAGACAGACACACACACACGTTCGGAGGCACTTTCAGCCAACATGGGCCAGATACTGAGCTGGATCCGAGGCCCACGGGACGCCCCGGCCCTGCGGGATGTGGCCGTGGAGGAGCAGGTGTGTTCAGATGTGTGTGTGTCTATGTGTAGTGTGTGCTTGTGCCGTGGTATGTGCTGAGCAGCTAATGCAAAAGTGTCCACGTGTGTTTTGTTTTGCTAATGTAAGTCGGCCCGTTAGTTTAAATGTACATAGTAATGCAGCTGTTCTTGTTGGTTCTGTTGGTCTGGTTCGTGCTGTGCGTTTGACAAAGGACTTATAGGGGAAACTCACATAAGGAGGAAAACTGTCTTGGCTTCAGTCCAAGTGAGACCTCCCTCCCTCCCTCTCTCTCTGCTGGAATGTGAGTCTGCCGGTCAGTCTCCACCAGTTCAGAGTCAGAGTTTGTGGTTTGTAGTAGTCAGATATTAAACCGAGGCTTGGACGAGGCCTGCCTCGGTCTCTACCTGTTGGGACAGGCTCTTGTAGAAAGTGCATAAATACTTGTTAGTGATGGTTGTTTTCAAATGACATATTCTTGAGAATATTCTGATTGTATTGTCATTAAAAGGAACAATAAGTTCTGTATTTCTCTGAACAGGGGTTATAGTTTATAGGTGTTGCCCGAATAGCATTCCCATGTGACAATCTGCAGCAAGATCATGCAATCTGAAAGGGTGTGTAGCTATGCTGAGCATGTGTGTCCATGTGTACACACACTCTTGCTCTATTTTTTTTCAAGAACAAAGAGATCTCCTATTTTTCTTTGCACAACTTAAAATCACACATCCTCACTGATAGGACATCCTGTAGCCTGTCACTGACACAGGTTCATAGAGAAGGCGGCTGTGTGGTGATATTTGACAGATCCACAGTACATGTCACTTCTTTATTATCAGGGCTGAGCTAATGTGCTCTGAGTCACTTTATGTGCTTAAGGTTCAATAGAAAACGTGCACTGGGAGGAGGACTGCTCACAGATAGCCTTCAGATTTTTGTGGGGAGGTTTTTTGTTGTGTTTATGGACAAAATTCTTCCGACTACTGGCCTGCGGCAGTCTGCCTCCCCCACAGCTCACTGTCCTCTGGAGCCATTATCATGACAGGAAATGGCCACTGGGGAAACACATCAGAACAAAGTCTAAAAAGGACAAGACGACAATTGAACACTTACACACACGTCTGAAAGGTTTCCTGACTGTCACACACACACATCCATTAAGAGCTTAGTGGGGATTGTACTCATCAGTCCTGACATTTGACACTTGTGTTTGCATGCTGTGATACAAATCAGCTGTTTCAACAGTGCAGTGGATTTATAACTGATTAATAATTTACATCACATACTACAGCATCATTCAAACTGCTTCAATACCTATTAACTAAGAAGTATTGTAAGTACAGTACGACTGTTACAGTAGAGACCCTAATGTGTAATGTAAATGTAAAATTCTTTGTTGAAAACGTTCAAAAATTAAATAAATTGTCAACAGAATGTGAAAAAGATAACTATATTGTGTTGCAGACATATCTTCTGAAGTTAGTATGTTCATCCATAGGTCCAGCTAGTCCTGGCCCATCCTGGTCTAAAGCAACCGTGACAACCAATGTAAACACCAACACTACCCTGGTGCTCCGAGGGTCCCAGTCCTGACTGCTACCTGTACAGCTAACTCAGCTAACTAGCTAACTGGTGATATGCTGCCCCGTATTTGTTTTGAGTGTGAATTCAACAGGTGGTCAATTCTCACATATTGCACCTTTAACTTAAGCGAAAGTAACAGAAATTGCAAAGGTAAAAATTGTAGTTTAATGTTTTGGTTCACGCTTGTTTTTCTCATAGTGTTTTCGGCTGCTGGGCGTCTGTCAGTAAAAAAAGTTCTAAAAAACCTTCTGTACACAACCTGCTCAGGATCAGACCACTTAAGAGACACAGTTAGCGACTAGCTGGTGAACATTAGCAGCTAAAAAAACCTGATATGTCCCTCTGTAGAGTTGGTAGAGACCAAAGACTGAGCTAAAAGAGTGACTCTGTCTTATGCAACTTAACATTTTCACTTGAGGCACCGATGCACCTGAAATTTATGACTTTTATCAACTGAGGTTGTCGCCATTTTTTTGTTGCTTGTGCTGCTATTTGAATGAAGAAAAAATATCTATTTGCATTTATTATTTATTCCGGTTTACAGTCATTTATATCACGTGTTAAGAATGCCCTGCATAGCAACTTCACAGATGATGATAAGTCAACATAAAAATAATAAAAAAACAAACCTCAAGTCCAGACACTGGTTGTTGTTATTTTACTGGCCTGGAGCACAAGGATTGACTTCAGTACAGTTCTGATGAGTCATTTGATCAAATGAGTATGATGTCATTAAGCATTTAGACTTTTCCGCTTTTAGGCAATGACAGATCAAAACTTGAATTTCCCCTGTGGTGTTCGTTAATATCAGTAACCACAAACCAGCAGGGTCGGTTTGCAAGAGCCGGTGTCATGTGCCGTTTACTGAAATCATGTCACAAGGTGTCTGGATGACAAAGTTCAAATATCATTAAGTCCTATAACTACTCCCCCTGTGAAAAGTTTGTGAATGTAAGCCAGAGCCAAGTGAGAAATCAAATGTTTTGAACAGTGGGAGGGGATCAGCTGTATTGATGTGATGCTTCAGCGCGTGGCTTTCTGTAATAAACCCTCAGGCTGTGTGCGCTTGTGCCAGAAAGAAAGCGAGAGAACACTGTGTACATGTGAGCATAAATACACAGCCACATTTGTTGACACATATCCTGTGCTGCAAAATATTATCCCTTCATTTCCTGTTAAATGTGTTGGCATTCAGCCTTCAGGGAGCCCATGTGGTATTTCCCAGCATTCAGCGGGACTTGTCAAATTTCTCGCTGCACTGTCAGTTTGGCTTGAGCTGGCTGCTGATCCAAACGTTGCTCTCAGGCTTTTTGTTATGTCGGTTATATAAAATCAACTCCAGGAGAGTGTCCAGGCCTCTGGGCTCACCTGCGTTGTTGTTCACCACCAAACTCTTCTTGAACTCTTGTCCCGCTGTCTGTTTACATCTGACGTGCTTGAGGAAAAGCTGGCGCTCGTAGCCACATGATGTTTGTGACAAGTAAGGTAATAGGTAATGAAGACCCAGTGGCTTGACGCTTACTGGAAATTGTAATGTGATATAAGGCTAGAGATTCTTGGTATTACTTCACATAAGCACATCCGAGTAGCAGGCCGAAGTTGATGATGACGTTGTAGCAAGCTTGTGATTATTATGAGCTAATTTTCAAAATGGCTGACAGTTGAAGTCAGTTGTGGCCCCTGTGCTCCAAAGATTTATTCTGTCTTGTCCTGTAATGTTAGGCAAACAGGATGAGCCTTTAATCTGTAGATGTACAGCATAGATAAGCCTTATCTAACTGACAGTAGATATGGTAGGAAGGTGGAGAGAGGTCCAAATGTACTTGTGTGTTTTTTGTGTGGGATGAAGTGTGGGTCAACAAACCAGGGGGAAAGTGCAGTGCTAAATTTAGAAATGGTACGTGGACATGCAGCTGAGCACAGGACATTATATGGTATGGATGGACAAGGGGGAACCAGAGAAGGAGAGTTCAACAGGTGTCACTATTTCTATTTTCACCTAAGTACCAAACTGGTTTGACTCCTCAGATTTTTTCGTCATTGTCAGTCCTGTTATTTAGGATACCAATGCACTGAAGTCATTGTTCTACAATGACGTGTTTTAATGGCTAAAAGAGGGACAAGTTAGCTGTTGAATAGTGATTTTTTAAAGGAATGAAGCTGTCAGATTAACATTATTCTCCATAGGGCAGTGCTGTGTCACTGAGATTTCCGAGCATCGCATCATCACTTGAACGCTCCATAAATCAACAGTGATTCAGATTTAATAGATTGAGACTTCAAGTTAACCTCAAAATACATTATTACACAATAATTTGGTACCCTTAAAGGTGCAATATGTAAGCCAACTGCAGCTGCCATTAGCTAGTTAGCTCAGTTAGCCGTGCAGCTAGCGCTCCTATTAGCTGATAAAGTAGCAACAGAAAAGTTACATTTAGGGTGATGCAGACAGACAGTTATCGTTATTATTGACATTTCACATTTCACAGTTCACACTTTTGTATTGTGTTTCCAAAACTGAATAGATGAATCCAAGGACTAAAGGAGAATACATAAACTTAATTTCCATTTTTCAGTCAGACTAGTAGCATAAGGATCGAGGCATGGTGATGTACTTTGGTTGCTCCAACATTTTAGATCAGGGTGAAGCATTAGCAGCATTAGCATATATTTGGAGTCGTGTCTCTGGCCACCTGATAAACAAAATCATTCAACTATTCATTAAGTCTTTTTAGCCATGTTTGTGGTCTCCAACTTGTGAGGCAGCTGGATTTGATTAATCCCATGATATGTGAGCTTGTAAATCTATTTTGCCTGGCTTCAAGCTATGCTCTTGTGGCAGAACACACAGTGGTTGAACCAATCAGCATCCCATGAGGAACCACTGGCAGCTGTGGGTGTGACGCCCAGCCACACCAGCCATAGATGCTTTCCGTTTGAAAGCAACAATGGCGGCTCCTCAAGAGGGTAGCATAGATGCTGCTTTAACATCAGAACTGTGGGGTCTATTTCATTAAAAGGAGAGCAAAGAATGGCACTGAAGGCTTTCCTCGATGGAAAAGAAGTCATTGCTCTTCTAACTACTGTTAACTAACTTCTCAGAGCTTGTGTGCTGGAAGCAGCTGCTTCCTGCTGCTGGAAACAGGGCTGTGAGCTGAGAGTTACAGAGCTGAGCAGTCATCCCTTGTAGATTTATCTCTGCCAGTAACCTCATTACCAGCAGTGATGTCATTGTTACAACCATGCTGACATTCAGATCGATTACCATCGCAGGTTTAATCCATGTTACTGTGTTTCTTAAAGGAAAATGAGTCTGGTTTGTCAAGTTTTCCACGCAACGACAAGTTCACACGGAGAACACGGATTCCTTCTGGCAGATACTGTTCACAATCAGACCAACCAGTTTCACACAGTCTTTTATAACCTCTCAAACCTTTTGGCAAAATACGCCTCTCTCCCTGTTTATCTGAGTTTTCAGTGTAAATGGTTTTAACTGTGATCTCATGCCAGCAAAAGTATACAATCACTCCTGTGCCTTCCCACAGACTTAGTTTGAGAAACATGAGACTATGCAGACTCCCACTTAGAGTTTTTATCTGAGCTCATAGAAACAGAAGCAAGAAGTTCAGACAAGAAACCAGCTTCACAGCTCTGATTGGGCGATCCCTCTGGATGGGTGGGTCCCGGCCCATTAGTTGTCAACAAAGATTAGTGTTACCAGGGGTTACCAAATAAGATGTTTGGATCCAGTTTTCTTACAGAAACATGCCAACACTCTCTCTCTTTCTCGCACACACATAAACAACGACAGAGTCAAAGACACAAAAGCTAAAGGGCAAAGCAGTAAGAGAAGATTTATTGTGAAAGGTCCCAAAACGGACACAAACATTCCTGGCAGGGAGATGCCAGGGCCGGGGCAGGGGTTGTGCAACACGTTGAGGAGATAATGTGGTCGGACTACTTGTTCTTTAAATGTATTTTTGGACAAAGAGGATACGGTCAGAGGAATTTAGGAACAAGGCACACCATTCTTCTGGAGAAGAAAACACATCCACCATACTCTTTATTCAAGGAGATATTCCTGTGTCCTGTAATCATCAGCTTGACTTGGCTGATGTTTAAAGGCATAGCTACCGTGCAGGAATTATCGGGTGCTGTTTGTGAGCACACCATTTAAAGGTGCAGTGAGCAATTCTGGAGGGAGATAGTCGACAGTCTCATTCTCATTTGGATGTGCACTAAATTAAAGCTCTTAACAATCAACCACCCTTCTCCAGATATGAATCTATAAATTGTTTTCTGGAAAATCCCTCATAGTGTAGCTTTAAGCAAGTCTAGGAAGAAAAGAGAACAATGTATCTTCAGCAGCAGCTAGAGTTCATTGTGCGGTGACATGAAAAGGAAAGTGCCTCCAACTGTGTTTGTAAAATAACAATAAGTGGGTCAAATACAGCCCCAAAACAAAACAAACTGAGCTTTCTGTTTGTTTCTTTGCTTTAAAAAGCACCATTTTTACCCAGGGGACCAGGGTTCCCACGTCTTAAACATCAAATTGAAGGACTTTTCAAGGACCTAGGCCCATTATCCAAAAATACCACGGCCCGACATGGCGTCGTTTGCGACACGGATCAAGGACAAATACTGTTACAACACTGATTACTCAGAATAACAAACTTGGATTGAGCGTTTGAACGTTTCTCAGCTGTGCTGCTGTTTTTGTCTTCAACCATAGGAACTCTGCAGGGACAGATTAATCAGTCGTGGTTAAATCTGAATTTCCTTCATAAATAAGATACTTTTTTACTGTTTATTATAGTGCGGAGACAAAACAAGCGTGGCACACATACAGTACATGCCAGACGTGTGTTCATTCACCATAAAACAACAGACTGATACAGACACTGACAGACACAGTGAGCCCACGCAGCAGATGACTCTCACACAATCCTCCATTCATCTTCATCTAAGTGCTTTGAGTATCTTTAGACACAGGGGGGCGCTGTCCTCCAGAGCCCTCCCCTTCAACATGCTTCACATGTTTTGAGGTTTGCAGTGCTCCATCTGAGATGTATTTAAAAGTCTGTGGATTAACTTTAGTAGGTAGCGAACTATCAGCTAATCAATACTGTGAAGTGTGTGGTTGCTGAGAGGGGTTAGAGGTCACACTGCCATGCTTGTTTCTGAATTTCTTACATCACCTCTGGCTGCTGTCCAGCTGCTGTGTTTCCTGTCCCTTCCTTTGTTCAGGGGCTGCTTTAAAGAGCTGTGGAGGCCATGGAGAGCATGCCTGAACGTGTGTTGATGATCACATTGTTTCAGGTCCCTTCCTTCCAACTGTGTCTGTCTTAAACTTGCACCTTTTTTTTTTACATTTTTCTCTGCTCGGGCTGTCTTTGGGTGTGGTGTGGACTACATGTGACGTGTTCCCCCTCCCTCTCTTCTTTTCTTTCCAACAACACACACACACACGCTCTGTCTCTGTTGCTTCAGTGGCTCTGCAGTCTAGATTCCTAAGCAGTGAGTGTATCAGACACACCCAGACTCTGCCAAACAACACCACTCCAGCAGATCTACTTCTGTCTCTTTACTGCTTCATCCTTCGACAGTGACTCTTCGTGATAACATCTTGATGTAGGCCATCATGTCTGTTATCGAACTGGAACATCCCCTCCTCGCACAGATCGCCCTGACCCAGCCCCAAGTTTCCCTCAAGCTGACTTATTTTATTTTCCTGGCAGGCGCTGAGCAGTGGGTGGGTCTGTGTGCGACTGACCAATCTGACTGAGCCTCCTCTGCTAGCCTTTGGCTGAGGAGGTGGAGCCCGAGCAGCACTGGCTTGTTGTACTGCTCCCAAGGAGGCGGAGCAACAAGTTTTGCACTGCTGGGTGTGTGTGTCAGTGTGTGTTTACATGTGTGTATGTGCATGCTTATGTGGATTGATAGCGGGAATCTAAGGTGAAGCAGCTGCAAGGGAGCATCTCGGTAGTGTACACAGCAGGATATATAGAGGATATACACTCACAATCAAACCTATGGTATGTATCTGGGAGTATTTCCCCTTCGTGCTCGCTCTCATGTAAGTGTGTGTGTGTGTGTGGAAGGGCTTCCTGTTTGACTGATACCTGTCGACTCAGTTTGACGGCTGCTGTGGGGTTGTGTTTGTGTGAGATAGCAGCTTTTGTTGATCCAGTTTGCGGCAAAGTTAAGGAAAGTTGGCAAAGGACGACAGATTGCTGCGTTACTGTTTCTTTTATGGCCCCCGAGAAGGAATTGTCCCTAAGGTAACAACAAAGGGGATCCAAACAAACAGTAAACAAGCAACTGGATATGTTTACTCAATGATACTGCCCTTGTTTTTTATTAATATAGAAGCACTAACTCTTTTAATGGCTTTAAAGGGGCACTGTGTAGATTTGGAGAAGGAATTTAAACTTAAACAATATTAATGAGGTAATGATACAAATTCAAACTCATTATTGTTTCCATAACTGAGTAACCAAGCTGTTCTCAGAGGAAAATAACATCCCCAGGTAGAAAGGTGGCAGGGTCCGCCACATATAAACAAAGTAAAACAGCATGAAACTTTAAAGTTTGTTTAAAGAGTTGGTTTATTGAGTTTGTCTAGGCATATAAAATCAGTCAATAAAGATCGTTCTCTTCTGGTTAAAAACTACATATTGCACCTTTAAACAAAATCATCTAACAGTATCCAGACTTCTGTAAACCAGGGTTTGCTGCTTATTCGTCGTCGGCATTATGCCTGCATTAGTGTGATGGACAAACTTACAGGATCAACAATGGATGTGCTTCACCCCTGCTTGCTCTCTTCTCGAGGTAAAGTGCATGTCAGTTTGCAATAAAAGGCAAATGAAGAATACAGTAAAACCAGCACAGGGCTGTTGATGTGACAGTTAAGAGTATTAACAGCACGCTGTCCTCACAGATAGCCTGTTAAAGTAGTTATGAGTTCACCCACACTTATCCCCACAGAGCTCTGCACAGAAGACAACAACGGTTTCAGACCTCTGCTCCACATTCTTGCCGTGTAACACCAACTGCAGCCTTCGTCATTTCCACCTCTGAGCCGAGGTGATCCACATTATCACGAGCGAGCATTTAGACAAGTTGCCAGTGCTATTTTGGAGCAGCAGCAGCAGCAGCAGCTAGCTAAGGAGCTGCTTCCAGCCTTATTCACGTGTGCGTGTCTGTGGTTTGTTGGGTGGGGCCCAGCGTTAGTCATCAGTTTTCATTGCTGCCTGACGCTACTGCTTTAATCGCAGTAGTCGGGTACGGCTGCATTGTTTCTAACAGACAAATACATTGTGAGTTATGTGCGTCATGTAAAGAGCAGTCCGGGAGGGTCTGATGCAGCGAACGTATGTGCAGACGTGTCCTGGCTGAAACAGGAAAACCTCGAGCACATCGACTGTTTCCGTCTGTGTCAAAATGAATGCCAGTTTGAAGGGGGCGATGTTTCAGATGGCTCTGTGCTGCCATCAGCCAAGCTCTGAAGTCTTGTGTCTATTTTGACCGCACTCACTCGAGCTTCAGCCAACAGCTCTCCCAGATGGGTCATGATGTGGATATCCTGTCCCGAGCGGCGTCAGTCAGTGTCGCCCTCACTGGTTACTGCTGTGATGGCTAAAGCTCTGTGGTTCTGCACACATGCATGAGTGTATGTGTGAGTGTGGGGGTCATGTGTCGCACCACAGGAAGTGTGGTCAAGCACCAACTTAAGTGACCGGAAAGCAGTGGGTTTTGGTTTCGGAGGTTTTTGTCTAAAAAGATGTTCACACTTGCCTGCTGCTGTTGCGGCTGCAGTGAGCAGGACATTCCCTCTCGCTGTGTGTCACATGAACTGTTTTCTGTGTGTGTTTCTGTGTCAGCCAGTGTTATAGTTGAAATAAAGTAAAGAAAGTTCATCGTAGGTCTGTGAGCCCCTTTTAATAATAATTGAGTATATATGTCGGCCTCTATGTGCATTTTCGTTTCAGTGTGTGTGTTCGTATTTATCATGGTGTTTATTTGTACTGTTGTGTTTCATTCTTCCGCTGTCTATGCATCTGTCAGCTGTGAACTCAATATGTCCCTTTTATAAAACAGGTACATGGCAACTATCGGCCCCTCCCCTTACCCCGACAAAATTTCTACCAGGTACAGCTGTATGCAGTTTCTTCCGTGTGCACACTTTGATTTTGTCTGTGTACAAGAGTCGGACAGAATAACGGGAACAGCTCACAATGCAGTGGAGGATACAGCGGTCAGATCACAATCTACAAAAGTGACCACAGTGTTAAATGAATGTTGTAGCATCATGAAGGAAGGATTTTCTGCAGATCAGATTGTGAGCTGTTCCTCTTACTCTGTCAGCTGCTGTTAGCTGCATGAGAGAAGTCCTGCATAAATCCTCCTGCACGGAGCCAAAGTAACAAACCACTTGGAGCTGGTGTTTGTTGTCCCCAGTGTGGTTTCTTTGTTGTTGTTTTTTGAAAAGCTGATTAAATGACTCCAAATTCAAAGGCCAGTCAAGGTCGACAGGAAAAGCATATTTTAACAGAATTTAATTTAACTGATGCTTCAGCTAGCATGACATTTGATAGCGCAGCTAGTGTGAGGCCTCATTAGCAGGGCTGGTTATCAAACCTCATGACTTTCTGGTACAGACCTCAAATGTGTCTGTGGAACCAAGTATGGACAAATAGAAAGTGTTGAAAGGAGATACTGAACCCAACATATCACTGTGTGATATGTTGGGTTGTTTATGTTACTTATGATCTTATTTTTCCTTATTTAAACCAACATGTTGCCAGTTTGAGACAGTATTTCTGTGTGGCTGTTTGTTACATTATTTAAAGGTACAGTACGTAGGATTTAGGGGAACTCAGGGACAGAAATGGGACACAATATTCATGATTATTTATGTATAATCACCTAAAACTAAGAATCGTTGTGTTTTCGTTACCTTACAATGAGCCTTCTATTTCTACAGAGGTAGCAGAGTTTGCCATCTTGCACCGCCATGTTTCTACAATAGACCAGAGCAAACAAACTAAACACTGGCGTTAGAGAGGGCCTTTTGCATTATTTGCGATTTAAACAGCCACTGTAGGGGAGGATGAGAAGAGGGGTGTTCAGTTGGTCGCAATCTGTGACCACACCAATAAATGCCACTAAATCCTACACACTTATCATTTGATACCTTCAGAACATTATCTTCTTTTGGATTTTGTAGGAATACATTTTATATTCTCTAAATTATGTTACAAATAAAAGTAAGTGTTTTGGTATCTGTAGCCAAACTCAGGTATTGTACTAATACTAGTACTGGAAAATTTAAACATAATAGGCCACCTTCCCATCGCTCTTTGCAGCTTTAGTTGTAAATGGTCCATATTTCACTGTGCAGCACAGTAGTAGATATTGCTTTTGCTCTGTTTACTTAGAATGTGAGTGTCATGTTTCAGCTTTTCAAGAAAAACAAAAACTCCGCAAATACACGTTTGCCACAGGGCAGAAGCTCACCTGGAGGCAGAGCCAGACTTGAGCTGTTTTTAGCTCAGTGGGTAAAGCATGAATGTACAGTTACACCAGCGGGATCCTTTTTTTAATTCTCCCTGAGGTCACCTGTGTGTGAGGCCTGTGCTAAAAGCAGCTTGAACTGTATGTGCACTGCTTGCATTGTGCCGGTGGATGGTCAGACATGCGGTTATCTATAAGCAGAGAGCCGTCTGCTGGACAGCTGTGTGTGTGAGGAATGCAGGAATGCTGCAGTTTGGAGTCTGAGCAGAGAGAAAGCTTGCAGAGCGTCTGGGTGGAGCTCAGGTGAGCCCAGGGTTCAGTGTGGTGGCAAATACCTAAAACTGGCCCCATGTTGTTGCTTGCTGTTACTGGCTTTATATATAAATAACTTTTAGCATGTTAATTTTAATGCCAACAAGATAATTTAGCCTTTAATTTCAGAGGACAGTCGAGGGAAGAGACCTTTGTGCTTCACTCTTTGGCATGTTCTTGTTTTATTGCTAATTTTTCTCCGGATCTGATTCTGACAGTGGGAGTCATCTTGTAAACACACTTTATAGCTCCCTCCCTGTCTGTCACACAGTGCATTGTTTCCTTTAATGGACTGTGAATGAAACCAGGGTGTTTGCCTGTTGGAAAGGTATCTGGGTGGTTTGTTGTAACTGGCAGCTGTCACACTCAGTGAATGCGGAGCTGGTGGTGACTTGTGCAATGCTTTGACTGTCAGACTGAGGGGAGACTATTTTGTTTGTGTGTGGTTTGAAGCATGATTTCCTCATAGATCTCCTATCTGATCTTATGCAAATGCATGTGGACGCTGATTTAAGCAGTAAACATGAATTTGTTCAGACCTGTAGTAAGTGAGCAACACTTGCGGACGTGGAGATACGCGTGGATGTGTATGAGGGGTCAAAGAGCAGAAAGTCAGATTAGCAACGTAGCACGTCCATGGTTTTAATCTTGTACTTTGTTGTTGGACTGCTCTCATATGACTAAAAGGCAAATGAGTCAACATATCCTCTTGGCCAACTTCCTTTCATTTCAACTGACACATTTAAAATTTGCTGAAGGTCCTATGTTTAGTTTGGACACGTTTCCTTTGAGAGCTTTTGGTTTGCCACTGTTTTGCCAGCTTTCAGTTTTCGAGTGTAAGGGAAAGTATAGAGAACAGTAATGATGTCATTTGGTCACAGAGACATCTGACATCATGTTTTAGTCATGAAGGTGAAAGCTGCCACTGCAGTGACCACAACAGTCCCTTTAATCAAACAAAATGAAAGCTACTTTTTCAGTGTGCGCTTAAAATGAAATCATGCCGTTCAGAGACAGTCTGCATGATCTAGTTTTTCCCATTCCCTGCAAAATAAAATGACCAAAGAAAATACAGCTTTCCGTAACCTGATCCACTTCATAAATACATACATGATTTACATACATGATTGTTGTTGCATGTGTTTTGTATCGGCTAGAAGGGCTTCTCCAGCAAAACCACTGTTCTCCTGCGGTACAGCTTGCCCTGTTGTGCGCTCATCTCTTGCATTACGCTTCTCTTTTGCTAAAGGTTTTGTTGGAAGTTGAAATTATTTTAACTTTATAGCACAAAGCACAACATAAAACCCAGCGCCCCGCTCAGAGATGGCATGTATGCTATTTTCATGTCTACACAACAAAAATACAATACAAACTAATACTTGATGTAAAAACATTTGTTTATACTGTCAATGTCAAGTATTGACCAAAGTAATCTGTTAGTATATGTACCAAAATACAGGTGCATTAGCACCAACATCAGTATCAACATTAGCTTCATAACTAAAATCTAAAATGAAAATATCTTAGCTGGTGGATTTCAGTTTCATGTGTAGTATCAACCTTAAAAACACATCTGACACATCATGCATTACTACCCAGCATGCACTGCAACTCTGCTTCCTTCTTAAAACCTAATACAGTTTTGTCCGTGGTAACTTGGGAGCATTCAATATTTATGTGGTAACAGGAGTAATGTGACTTCCCCTGTGGCGGGGGATCCCCCAGCTGCTTGTGACCTCACTTCCTCGCTTGTGCCATTTCCTCCTCATTCTCCCTCTCAAGCAGCATTATGTTCATTTAATTATAGTAGAAGAAGAGAAAAGACAGTAATAGGGGGCATGCTCTTAGCTGTATTTCCATTTACTTGACTTTGAATCTGTTTTATCAATGTGAAGAACCATATGTTGTTATTTTAAAGTGTGATTGTCCAGAGAAAGACGGAGCGTTTGAGAAAAAAATGAACCTCGGAGCTTTAATAAACTAAATAGAGCCTCAATTAGTGACCTTATTTGTGTTAAATGTAACAGCAGTGTGTGAGGTAGTCACCGACAGTGCTGAGCTGCAATCATTTCTAAATCAGAGGTGACAGATTACAGATGATTGAGAATGGTGCAATTCACACTGTGTCCCTGTATCTCTGTGCTATTTCCTCCTCCCGTTAATCTGTTTCCCTTCTCTCACTGTAGTCATTCACAGACACACAACCTGCCTCCATCCTGCTGGTTCAGGGTAACTGTAAGACGTGATGAACGGCTGGCTTAACAGGTTAAATCACTTAGACACACTTAGACACTCAGACGTGGAATAATGATAACTGTTGGGCCTAATTGCCACGAGACTCAACGGCATCTGTCAAAGGATACTTTGAAATTCATCATAAACAAACAGACCGGTGTTCAAACTGTCGTCTGTGAACTTACATCAGCACGTACAGTATGTCTGAGGGGGCACTGATGGACAGCCTGTGTGTTGACATCCCAATGATCTCACAGCCTTTGCGTGATTAGTTTGAAAAGCATAGAAACAGAAATGTTCACTAACTGGCTCGGTTAGATCTGACTGTACAATGATACACAGCCACACAATGCTTTGAGTTGGATGTGAAAATAACTCGGCAGTAATTCTGACCTGGTGTCAGCGGGGTGGAGGCCTTTTAACACTCTTTATTCACACCACCTCAAAGGACAGGGCTGGGCTCTGTGGCATACTGAGCTCCACCTGGATACAGCAGAGTGCTTCAAAATACCATACACCACACTTAAAAAGGAGTGTATTCATTACATAGTTTGTGTATGTACTTCTGTAAAAGTGAAAAAGCAGTTATTCTTCAGAACAAGTGGAGCAGAGAGTGCACCTGAGAGCGGTATATTCAGTATTGTACTTCTCATTTATTGCTGCTGCTGAGACTTGCTGTATAACTGAATTTAATTCGATTCATTTTGCAGAGATACATTTTAATAGTATGTCGTTACAGTTACAGTTAGAACAGGTGGCAATATCCTTGTTCCAGTGATGAAGCTGTATAAGATTGCAAGTTTGACTTCTAGTCTTCTGTGTTTTATTGGAAATTAGAACTGTTGTCTCACAATATGTGGGTCCAGGGTTGAATTCTCAGCCTGTGATGAGCAGTCCAGGTTGTTTCCTTCATGACTTCCAGTCTGAAGAAGAAATTTATTGGCTTAATATTAATATTAGCTTATTTCAGGCATATGTAAATGTGAGCTGCCTAGTAACAAGAAATTTCATTCAAGACATGCCAAACATATATTTTTGCATAGTAAACATGGTTTTTGTGCCCTCACAAGCTTACTTTTCAATTCTGCCCTGCTCAGTACAAATCTTGGTCACAATACTCATAGTAATAATTAGTTTATTTTAATGTATGTGGTTTTTTTTTAATGCCTGTACTGTAACTGTTTATATTCAATATTGATATATTGTTATTAGTTTTATGGATTGGGCATTAATACCTCTGCTTCAGTTGGGCTATAGTGTAAATGCAAGGATGAATACAGTTAAATGTAAAATGAAATGTTGTTTTCGCAGAAGTAAACTAACAGTGCTGAGTGATACAGCTTGTGTCCTTTAGACTGTAAAGAAATGAACAAATCACTTTAGAGTTTTCCAAATGAAATGAACTCCTTCTGTAATTGTTCCAAGTGAGTGAAGCCAGAAAAGAAAGGTTTATAGACCCTGGTCCCTCAAGAAGCCAAATGCACCTTATAAAGTTTTACACATGGACAAATAGACCATTGTCTGTTAGCTTGTTTAATGCTTCTATGCTAACTGAGGGAACATGACCAGAAGGATAATGACGCTGAATGTTCCCGGTTGACTCTAATCAAATTTGGGGACAGACAAAATGCCAGTTAGACCAAACTGTAACTGAAGAAATAACCCCAAAACATAATCTATTGATCTCTGAAAGGAACATTAAGACCTCATTTGCTGTGACTGAAGTCTGTGTATGCTGTTGTCATTGAGATGATGTTTGAAACACAGGAAAGACGTCAGAGCCGTTTTGGAAACCCAGCTGATTATCAGTCATTGAGCCTTTAGCGTTGTGTCATACTACTGCGATTATGTACGCAAGGCAAGAACTGCTGTGCTTGCAATAATTTTTTTAATTCATTATCTTGAGATGAGGAAACAAGCATTGTTATCTGGAGAGAGGGAGATAATCAACCCGCTATCACAATGAAACAAAAGATTGTTTCCTCTCATTACATATAATGTTATCAGAGATCAGGACCGTGCTGCCAGCATGAATCGATGGCGTATTGAAGACTGTAGCAACTGATTCAAGCTGGAAATGCAAACACCACCAATGAGGGTCATTTATTTTCAAGATGTCTAAACAAGAATTCAGTTGGTTAAAGTTTACTGGACAGTAAAACACCTGCTGTAAGTTGACCACTGTATGTAAGTCTATCCTTAATAATTAACCATAATGTAAATACATGTTAGGTTATAGGGAACTGTTCCTATAAAAAGCTGAACCAACACCGCAGACCAGTGTGTGTATCAAGTTAATTATAACATTAGCATGAGTTATCTCGAGTAAAACAAAACTGGAAATTAAATGTGATTAAAATACATAAAACTGATGCTTTGGGGAATTTTTTTTTTTTTTTTTTTTCTTGAGATAACTAATGAAATGAACCCTTTAACGCGAATAAACAAGATTTGTTATCTCAAACAAATGCTATTTTGAAACACATAAGCGACATTTTAAACACACTTTAAACAAACCTTACTAGGGTTGTCTAGTTATAAATAAATAAATAAATATGTGTTAATAGTAGAGTGTGTAGAACAACTCCCCACAAAAATTATGGACACAAGCTTTAATTTTAAACTGCATGATACATTTTAACAATATAATAGTTTGAATGGCTCTTTAAACTAAAGATAGACAAAAAAAGGACACTCACAGAAAAAGTACCCTAGCTTGTATGCTACTTTTGTTACAGCATTGGCAAACAGACTTAACTATACCTTTTTTAAGGAATAACATGGACACAAATGGGCACAGTGACAGTGTCCTACATGTTTAATTTCTTCTCTGGTTAGGTATTTCCTTTGTGTAGTGATGTGACAAATTACCAGAAGATGAACTGGATCTTCACCTGGATAACTTTTGTGGCTACGTTAACTCAGATCTCAAAAAACGTAGACAAAATCACAGTGGCACTCTTGACACTGTGTGAGGAAGTGCAGTGCAGCGCAGATATCACTGCACTTGGTGTGTGTGTGTGTGTGTGTGTGTGGTTGTGGGTGTGTCTCAAGTAGTCATAGGTCGACCTCTTTGATGAGAATGAGCTCGGGTTTAATTTTTCTCTGTGTGACGTCAGCTGAACAGCAACTTGTGAATCCTATAGTCGCCGCTGAGAGTTGCCGAGGCGACCCAAGAAAACAATAATACTCAGCCTCTGCTGTCGAGCAGGTCGCACCCTTCTGACTGGAATGTAGCGGCTGAATCAGCCACCTCTGACTGCAGTATGATGGATGTGTTTGTGAGCCTTCTGCAGCAGGACGTCACTGCTCTGTTGTAAATGTTTCCTGTCTGTACGTCTCTCTATATTTGTCCTAAAAAGTGCAGTTCGAAGCTGTGATGACACGTGTTTCCTCCCCATTCATAGATGAGCTATGTGAAATCTTTCCACATATGTCAGCTCTTGTGAAACAGAGATGCTGCTCCGAGTGAATCTTGAAATAATTATGATGTTTTTGTGAGATTTCTCACCGCACATGCATAACTTTTCTCTCTTGTCTCTTTCTCTGTCTCTCTCTAGTCGCAGCCTAGCCAGGCCACACCCAAACCTGCAGCTCAGGTCTCCACCGTGAAGCCTGCCCAGTACGAGGTATCAAACATTCCTCTTCATTACCCTTTAACCTCCTCTCCCTGCAGCTCTCTCTGAAAACTTCCCACATTCAGTGGGTTGATTGTTGTGCGCCTGACCTCTGGCCTGCTCATTATCTGGACTATGTGTAGTATTTCCTTTCACTGTGCAGCTTCAGGCTAATAATATTTTCAAATAAAGTGAAGGGAGTAGCGTTAGCTGTGTCCTGTGAGCAGTAGCATGCAGAAAAGAAAACTTTCCTTTTCCTTCCATTCAAGCACAAGCGAGGTAACACCCAGTTTCTCAGTCAGGGGGAAGAAGTTTACCCCATTAATGCAGCTCTCAAACAATGGATCGTTCCAGCTTGTTCTGTGAGATTTGTTGCTGATTGGAGTTGTTTCTAAATGTTTTTTACAGCTTAAGGGAGCGGACATGCTAAGATAATACACCAGTAGTAGTAGTAGTAAGAGTTCACGTATTATGATAAAAAAAAACAATTGTGCTGTTCGTGACTTCATGTCAGTTTTGTTTTAGGATGTTAACAAAAACCAGCATGATGTATGTTGTGAGAAAACAGTTGGCAGACATGAACAAAGACTTATTAGGTAGCTCTACTTAATTAAAAGTCTGTATAGGGGACAACTACAGGACAAACTGGTTCTCTTGACCAAAAGGGAAAGTCCGTTTCTCTACAGTGAAAGTAATGACTCGTCTTTGTCCTGCTTTAAGCCGATTTTGGCTCCAAAACAAGGCTTTCAATGAAACCGTAGTCTAACTGTCTTGCAGTGTTTTTCTCCTTTAAAGCCAGACAGTGTTGTGACAGAACAAATCAACAAGCCCAGCCTGAAGTGTTTTCACTCGGCCTTCAACAACGGGGGTTGAACATTGTCTATTTTGGTGTCTGGCCTGTTGAGAAAGGCTTCAGTGGGATATCTGAACTGTGACAGTGGCTTTGTGCGGGAAATAGGTGCACCGACGTTTAAAATAGTAATGAATTATAATGTGAGAGAATAACACACAGTTATTTACAGACTAAGCTTGTGTTACTCGGGCATTAACCTTCGGCTAAAAGTGACTCTTGTTGGCAGTTGACCTTGCTGCCCCTTTTCATACCTCTTGGTTGACTTAGTGGGGTTCAGCTCTTCATGTTTCAGTGGCAGTGTACATGAGCAGGGCTTTTTTCAACTTAAAGGGGCAGTTCAGTGATTTGATGTTGCACTTCCATAAAACTTTAAATTCAAGCATTAATGCGAAAATATCTTCTGTAGTCTCTATTGGCCTTATGTACTTTGCTGTTGCTGACTACAGTAAATACAAGTAAGACATTATGATCCTGATTGGTTGAAAGATGTTGAGTTAAACTTATTGTAGGTGAATCTGTTCCATCAACATGAATTAAAACACTTTTTCACCCAACTATGAACATACAATTTTAAATGATCTGCTTGTTACATAACAATAATCCCATGTCATGGAAACTGGACTGTGTGTCGCAGTGTGACTAACCAGATGAGTCTCCACTGAAGAAATATTGTGTTAACACGCATTTTTAAAGGCCGCTCCAAGACAACACCTACAGACAGCTTCTCTTACAGAATCATGGGGTGCTCCGGTAGCTCTGCTGGGAGAGTGTGCCCCCCTGCTGCTCTTCAGCTGCCTTGAAAAGACTAAAAACATTAAGGAAGAAAGGAAACACAATTTGACAGTCAGTCCTTCAGGCTGTACATTATATCATGAAACTGGTCAGGTATTTTGCTAAGATGAAGGTGCATGGTGAGCACATGCAGCAGTCTATCTTATCTACACAATCTGACACATCATTTCATTCAAGCCAAAGGCAGGTCTGTCCAGAGCCACAGGACAATGTCAGTTAAACTGACCTTTGTGTGTTAAATTGATGGATTACTCCTTTAACAATTAATTAAATTTTCTCATGAAACAGTAAATACATCAGCAGCTGTCACAAGCAAATGTATATTGGCACTCTGTAATAAAGGTAGATGATCGACTTTTCCACATCTGGTGCGTTGCAGAAGGCTTCATCAGGATCCGCCATGGCTACAAAGCCAGGTGGAGCCACAGGAAGTGGCGTCAAAGCAGGAGGAACTGCTTCAATTGGGACCGCGGGAAAAGGGTCCCCTAAAGCCAAAACAGAGGTAGACGGACTCTGGATCTATCAATGATGGAAGGGGGCTTCTGGCTGTCTGGGTGTGATGTAACATGAATCTCCGCTTCCTTCTACACTCATCATGAGGCCGCTCACATTTCTTCTTCACTGCCTTCATCTTCTGGCTCAGCCATCCAAACCTCTTGACCTTTCATGTGCATTAGAATGACAAACACTTGCTGTGAGCTCTCACATCATCACGCTTGGGATGAATGTTCACCACAAACTGTCCTCATGAGTAACTTTCTCGTGCTCCTTGGTTTGTAGACTAACACTACTCCGGCAGGTGCTACTGTTATTGACATGTCGTCCGCTGGGGTTGCTATTGTTGACATGACATCAGCGGGGTCGGGAGGCGGTCCTAAAGAGATGTCAAAGGTAACATCATGACATCACTGCTGACCATTTTAATGACATTTTTGATTGGTGTTCCACCAGCTGGGCAGCTGGCAGGTACTTGAACATTTTATCACCTTAACTTTTCATTGAGGTTGTTTCGCTGTCAGTTTGTAACGTCTTGTGATCGGAGACTGATGTGATAATGCTTGTTGGTCGAGCCATGTGCTTGTGGGCAACTCCTGCATACATGATGTGTGTGTCAGCTGCCTCTCATATGAAATGACCAAATTCACAGGACCGTTTACCACAACATCATGTTAACTTATTGTTTCAGTCATTGTCTTTCGTTTTATTGTAGATTTTTAGATTTGATTTTCTAATAGCGTGGCTGGCGATTACAATTCTAAGCAGATACCACGCTATTTCCCAGCAGTGTCTTGTACACCTGAATGCAACCAGCCACCTAAATATTGCAGATAACGCCTTATCTCTAAAAATTCCTGGATCCGCATCAAAGGTTAATGGGGTCTATTCTGGGCCATGAAAGTCTGTTCTGTAGTTTTGGTGTGATCCTGCTGACAAACCTACTGATGAGCTGGAACATCTCTACTGAATACCCCACACATTTTCTGCTTACTGTACTACCTTCACATATCTTGCTCAGCTACCCAGGAGGCGGAAAATCAATTGAGTGTTCAGAATAAAGTCAGCAGTACTGTAAAGTATTAAATGTGTTTTAATGGGCTAAAAGCACCAGCATGTAACCACACTCTGTGATCAATGGTCAGATACGTCTCAGTCGTCCTGAGTAATTAACAACTCAGCACGTTTGAAACATGTACTTGTGCTTGAGTCGGACTGCAGTGGCCGATCTGACCGGTGATCATCGCACATTTACTTCTGCTCTGTTTCCACTAACACCGTTTAAAATGTCGTCCACGTCTCTCGTCAATATGTTTACTTTCTTTACTGTGAAGTTCTGTGAATCTTTCCTCTTGTGTTTTAATCATTTGGCTACGTGTTTGTAGACTCCACCTGTCTCTCAAGGCAAAGCCACAGCTACAGTTCCTTCTGCTGCTGCCGGAGCAGCTGCAGCAGCTGGCACGGCAGCGACCAAACCTAAAGAGTCACCTAAAGGCACAGCCAAGGTAGACCCGACTGCTACATCTTTATTGCCTCCATGACTCCCTCGAGGTGTACTTCTACTACTACTACTACTACTACTTGGCTTTATTCTTTTCTTTCTGCAACATTTTCTTTGTGTCGCAGAGTCTCATCAGGTTGCGTTACTTTCTTTACCTGACAACAGTCTCGCTCTGGGCAGTGCTCACTTTGGGAGTTCCATTGCTTTCGCCCTCTTTCTTCTACCTCGGCGATGACCAGTTGGGCGGTATAAAGGACTTTTGTTCTCCTCTCTGCAGCACATTGCTCAGCATGCCTGCGCTTGTTATTGTATCTGCAAACAGTGCACACCTGTCCACTTGCATCACCACTCAAACATCATTAATCTGACTCAGTCAGAGGTGCAGTCTGTTGGTTTGTCTTCTCGGGCTAGTTTCATTGCACAACACCTGCTGACACTCATGACTGTCATCAAGTTGGTGGAGGCTTTCTTCTCCAGAGGTCGGCCCCTCACTGTCCTGTGTTTCATTTGCTTCCTTGGGTATATTACCGACTTTGTGCATGCACAGCGGACCTGTAATTTTACTTGATATGGACTTGGCTTATAAAAGATTCAAATGTGTTGTATTTTAGAGTGCCGCTGCCGTCACAACACTGAAGGCTGATGTGGCTAAAGTTGATCCAGTTAAAACATCAAAGTCAGCTGCAGCAGCCAAGGTAGATGATCCTGAAGCTGACAGAGGTGGAGGCTGTCCCGTGTATTTCCTGCTTGTATAATGGTCATGAATATGATGTGTTGAATGTCTTCATGGTGTTCTGTCTGAATTGACCACTTTATTCAGGCTGGTGAGATTTTTTATTTGTGTCAGACTTTGGGGGTGTGTCTCTGGGTTTAAAGAAGACCTAGAACAGGTTTACATGCTTTAGTGCACAAAAAACACATCAGTTTTCTCATCCAGTGCTCTTTAAGGCCCGCCCTCCTCTGATTGGTCAGCTCACACATGCCTGACCCAGCACTGCTAACAACAACAGAGCAGCTGTGCTAAATCAATTCTCATGTGCCAAATTAACTGCTGGGCATACATTATGCAAATGTATGACATGGTGACGTAGTGTGATGTCACAAAGTCACGGGATTAAAGGCTACTGACGAGGCGTTTCAGGGACAGTGTTTTCTGTGGGAGAGAGGAGCTTCTGTCGGACTTTGGCCTTTTTCATTGTCAAGATCTTTTGCATGTACAAGAACATACTGTATATAAAACACTGAAGTAAAAGAAAAAAACTAAAAGCACAATAGGTCTCCTTTAAGAATATTATTAAGTCTCACCATTTTTATTTTCTGTCTGGAATTAACATGACGAAAAGCGACGTCTGGCTCGGTGAAGATGGATCAACTTGCAACCAATTAGTGCAGTCTCTTGAGTTGAAGCACACATACTGTAAATCTACCACAATGACGCATGCATGTTTAATGGGATGGAGGTGGGAGAACTCAATCTGTATCTGTGTTGCAGGTGCAGGTGGAGGTTCCTCCCACAGCAGCCAAAGGAGCCAAAGAGGTAAAGACTTACTGAAGCCCTTTGCTTTGAAAAGCATGTTGCATTGCTCTAGTGTGCTGAGTTGTGTTGCATGTTTGTTCAGGCACCTGAAGTGGATCCATTTGACGCCCTGGCCAGTATACTGCCATCAGCTGATCCTGTCGCACCAGAGCCTGTATACACGGGGCCAGAGGTCAAAGAGGTACAGAACAGCCGCAGTGTGCACTCGTGTGTGTGCTCATATATAAACTGAACAGGTATTTAATTGCATCGAGCTGCAGCATGGATCTGTTGTGAGTAACCGTGTGTGTTGCATGTATCACAGCATGACATCATCTCTGAGAAGGGTCAGAAGTGTGGAGAAAGAGACAGCACGCTGCCTCCAGGATACAGATTTGAAGATATGGTCAGTTCTCCCCAGTGGTTCTCATCTTCATCACTTCTGATTCACTGCTTAACTTTGCCACACTGTCAGCGAAGAGTTTTTTGTCCCATTGACAGACCTCACTGTTAGAAGGGCTATTTCTTCAGTAGGAAGAAGTTCATACAGTATGAAAGCTGTTCTGGTCTGAGGATTATCTAAAGCAGGGCCCAAAGTGCGGCACATGGGCCAAAGTTGTTCTGCCATAAAGTTTGATTTGGCCCGACATGTTTCTAGCTGAAGTATATGATATCATTAACTGGTTATGGATTTTTTATGAGGTTAAACACTTTAAATATGTGGTATCCCTAATTATGAATTATTTCTTAATCTGAGCACGGCATGCAAAGTACTAGTGACACTTTCTGCTGGCAATATGGAAGCCTTGAGAGGCAAGTGAAAAAAAAAAACTTTAAGTAACTCAGAAAGATTATCCTGGCAAAACATGTCCACCTGTCCGTAGGTCATAAACACAAGAGAGAAAACTATATTGACTTAAATTACCAGAATTTTTTTTTTAGGACTCTTGAATTTTAACAGTACAATACAATAGTTGCTTGCTTTTGGCCCATGGTCCACCATTAAGTTTAAGTTTTGGCACTCCAAGGAAAAATGTTCGGGCACCACTGAGGTAGAGTAGCCTAACAGGGAAGTTCTGAAATGTCATTTTTCAACACATAATAAAGATCCATTCACCTCCACTGTATTGCCACGGAGATACCTAAAACTGGCATCAGAAGTGTGGTCGGATTCATAATCTAGTTCGCTCATTTGTTTTGACAAGATAGTCGCAGATTTAAATTAAAGGTGTGATATGAAAGATTTTAGTAAAAACAATCCAAAATGAACTAGAATTATCTCCAGTTAACAACCAGTATAACAGTTACTGTAGCATGCTAACCTGCTAGCTCCAGTCTGGACACATGAAACCAAAACTACCTGTACCACCATTTTTCCTCTTATATTCTAAAATTGGTCTTTTCTCTCCCCTAGCCTCCAGTCCCTGCCGATGTCAAACCCAAGGACGTCCCTGTAAGTGAACTTTCCCCTTTAATGGAGTCACAACCTCTTGCACAACACTGATTTCTGGTTCAGATACTAAACTTTTACCAACATCTGTAAGCAAATCACATCACACAGACATTCAGGAAGCACTGTTTCCACTGGATGATCTGGTTCCTCTAGAGTTGGGAATGTTGCACTGCACTGGTGGGTGTTGTCACAGCAAACAGCGCAGGACCCGACTTCTCCATCTTAGCTCGTTGGCTCTTGGCATACCAAGCCCAAACACTTATATAAATATACAGTACGTGCACCACCACATAGACACACACACACTGATACATCTGTTACACACTTAGATATCCACCCACATGTAGGTTACTATTTACTCACCGTCAACACACCCACATTTGCATCATAGCCGACTCCCACTTTGTCTTTTTGTCTTGCATGAGGCTTCTTTAGTTCTGTGTCAAACGATCTGTTTCCACCCAGATACTCTCCTCCAGTGTGAGTTTTGTGTTTTAACTTTTGATGTTTATCATATTTATGCTCAATCGAAGCAGTTTTATGTGTCAGATGTGTCTTTTAAAAGAGTTTATTTGTGATTTGTTTTGTCTTCGTGGTATGTGAAGGGTGTGCCTGTACTTTTCCTTCACTGTTGGTACATGTAGTCTGGTTTGCATTATTTTGCCCTTTTGTTTGCCTCTGACTTGATCAGATATGCCATCTAGTGGAGGATCATATGGCTGTTATGGATAATTTGTAGTAACTTCCTCAGATTAATAGTTTTTAAAAGTCTGTTCGTGTCATGTCATGTTTTTCCACACAGAAACCACTGAGCACTGACGACGCCCTGGCTTCTCTGTCAGCTGGTTTCATGTCTTCTACCACTCCAGCTGCAGGCTTGCAGCCAGAGGTCAGATTCTTAAAACATATAGCACTCGGCTGCTAGTTCCTCCTCCAGCTTCACACCTCGTGTACCCACTTGACAAAACTCCATACTTAACATTCCCAGTCTGGCATGTCTGTTGTTGACAGCATCAGTCCTGACTCTCCACTTACATTCCTCTATAACATTAAAGGTGCAGTATGTAGGAATTGGTCACCTGTCAGATTCATACTCAAAACAAATAACTGCTGCTAACTGTAGCTGTCCTTAACTAGTTAGCTCAGTTAGCTGTGCAGCTAGTGGTTCTGACTGAGGAGTGTAAATGTGTACACCGCTAGGACAGGAGCTATGGACTGCGATGGAGTCTTACATATTACTCCTTTTAAAGGGAGATCTTTTTTTTTTAGACAAACAAAACAATAACATATTCCCTTCTTGTTTTTTTCTCAATGAAATTCATAGAAAAAGGGCCATGTCGACGTTGTCAGTGCCTCATCTGCCGGCCCTGCTAACTTCGCACCACCTCCTGTACAGGTAAAGTAAAACTATCACGTCTGTGCAGTGTCATCATAGAGAGCATCTGACTGATGGAGCTAAGAATTAAATCATAGTGTTGTGTCTCTGTTGCAGAAATCTCAAACCTCTGCAGCAGCTCCTCCTGCTGATAAAAAAGCCAGGATGGAGAAAGCTTCAGACGCTGGACGCCCCTCTGCTCCTTCCAAGGTACAGTAGGTTCACAGGAACACTGTCCTGAAAACTTCTTGAGGTGCTGACGGCGCTCAGATATCCTGTTGCTTTCAGTAGTTTCCTCTCAGTGAAGTGTGTGAAGTTGAATGTTGTCTCTGTTGGACACCAAGCCCAAGACTGATGACATAGATATACAGGAGTGGACAAAATACTTTGTACCCTAGTCTTTGCCCGGCGCTCTCTTCTTCTTACTTCTGTAGTAGTAATATGTGACAATCCCCTTTTCTCTCCGCAGAGCGCCATGCCTCAGGACGCTCTCAGTGCTCTTGTTGACTCGTTGCCAGCAGACACACCGAAACCTGAACCCCCCAAAGTCAGACCTGAGGACATGGTCTCGGTAGGAGCACACAGAGTTCACAGCTTCCGATTGCAGAAGGCCTCCGGCTGTTGGCACATCTGTAGTATTTGTGTGTCAGCTCCTCACAGAAACCTTTTGTATTTCTTGTAGGAGGACAAACACAAGAAGGAGAAGGGTGTTTTTGTAGGAGAGAGGGACGATTCAATTCATCCGGACTACAGGTTTGATGAGGAGAAACTCAAAAAACTGCCTGCTCCCAAACCTGAGGTGAGACTGGGACACATTCAAAGTCTTACTGTGATATCAACACAATAATGAGGATATTGGTATTCAATCTATATCACTCTCTTCCCTCCGTGTCCCTTCCTCTCCTCCTCCTGCAGCCCAAAATGGCCACTAGCGAGGCTCTGGACTTTTTGTCTGGAGGCTTCCTGGACTCCTCAGCAGCTCCTGTACAGGTACATTGTAGATCTGTCACTGGTAACAGCAGACAAACTAATGCAACGTACACATCATCTCTTTAAATGCCATCTCTGTTGGTTGTTGTAGAAAGCCCCTCCTGTTGCTGTGTGTCCTGCTCCTGCTGATAAAAAATCCAAGACAGCGAAAGTCCCTGATGATTTCTCTCTGGAGGCTGGACTTTCCGCTTCGACTGCCAAGGTACAGCGAGCTCACAATTCCACTTCCCATAAGCGTCTCCTGTGAGGTTCTGACCCAGCAACACTTATATGATACAAATGTCTTTAAAAATGTCGTGGTCACATTCGAGAGTACGGCTGAAATAGGTCATGAATATAAAGTTTAATGTCGTCTCTGTTGTCTGGTGTAGAAGGTGGAGTCCTGTGCCGTCCCCCCTGTGGCTGTGTGTCCTCCTGCTCCTGCTGATAAAAAAGCCACAGGAGGGAAAACTGCTGCTGTAAAGGACAGCACTGACGGCAAGCTCAAGACTGATCTGGTGAGACACTGGACATGTACAGATTAGTTTCCCTGCTGTTCTGTCCCTCACCAGTTTGCCTTGTCACTCATGCGCGTGGGAGGAATTTCATTTAAATGTTTAAACTGTGAATATATGACGGATCAGTTGAGCACAATCTCCTGCTCTCTCCTCAGGGCGGCATGCCTCTGGACGCTCTCAGTGCTCTCGGTGACTCGCTGGCGGCAGACACCCCAAGACCTGCACTCCCCGAAGTCAGACCTGAGGACATGGTCTCGGTAGGAGCACACAGAGTTCACAGCTTCCGATTGCAGAAGGCCTCCGGCTGTTGGCACATCTGTAGTATTTGTGTTTCAGCTCCTCACAGAAACCTTTTGTGTTTCTTGTAGGAGGACAAACACAAGAAGGAGAAGGGTGTTTTTGTAGGAGAGAGGGACGATTCAATTCATCCAGACTACAGGTTTGATGAGGAGAAACTCAAAAAACTGCCTGCTCCCAAACCTGAGGTGAGACTGGGACACATTCAAAGTCTTACTGTGATGTCAACACAATAATAACGGCAGGATATTGATATACAGCATTTTCCTCCATGTCCCTCCTCTCCTGCTCCTGCAGCCCACCTTGGCCACCGGTGATGCTCTGGACTTTTTGTCTGGAGACTTGATGACCTCCTCAGCAGCTCCTGCTGTCCACGCTCCCGTCATCACGCCCTCAGCTCCTCCTGCGCAGGTAGGATCCAGCACTGGTTCCAGTAGCTCAGACCTGCAGGTTGATGTACAGATGAATCAGTCCAGCAGATGAAACATATACGTATACTGAAGCAGAAGTAATGGTAGCATGTTTGTGTGCTGCTTTATTTAATAATAATGTGTGCATTTTTAGCATTAGCACAGTCTACATGTCACGTCTTCATATTCTCATTTCCCTCGCAATGTTATATCATTGGGAAAAAAGTAGACATTTTGGGAAATATGCTTTTGCTGTGTCTTGCAGAGAGTTAGCAAAGAAGACCGATAGCACTGTCATGTCTGTAGTCGATGTTAAAATGAAGCTGCAGCCGGTTAGCTTAGCCTAGCATAAAAAACTAGAACCGGGAAGAGAGTTACTCCGGCTCTGTCCAAAGGTTGAAAATAGAATCAAATGAAAATAAATAAATAAATAAATAAATAAATAAATAATACATTTCACTTATTAACACACAAATAAAAACAAAACAAACAAACAAAAAAACTGCAAAAACAACGTGCTTTTACAAAGCCAGGCTAGCTGTCGCCTCTTGTTTCTAGTTTTAATGCTAAGCTAAGCTAACTTCCCCTTCTTACTTATTGGCCATACCTTGGAATGGTGGAATCCAGAGAAAAAGTAAAAAAAAGTATTCTTTCAAGATTTTGTGTTAAATCAAGATGAATTCTCATTTAAAAATGTTCCTTGTGACCCCTAAAAGCTCTTGTCTCCGTTTTCCAGACCAAAGTAGAGGATTTGTCAGCTCTGGATTTGCTTTCTGACGATTTTGCGGCTCCAACCAAAGCTTCAGGACTTCAGGCACCGGCCCCTCCTTCTTCCAAGAAGAAGACACCAGAGGTAAAGCCATTGGTGTGTGTTAGCATATCTCTGAAACATTTAGGCTTGCTATACTGTGTTTCTCCTGGACATAATATTGTGTTCTCAGCTGTGTCCGCCTGTGTTTGCATTCTCTACCGTCCCACGTCTTCTTTTGCGTCAACATGTGTGTCCCTGTCTTCCTGCAGAAAACTGTTTGTCCAGGCTCAGTTGATGTCACCCCTGCAAAACCCAAGACTGGGAAGGTAACTGTGAGGATACAAAATTACATTATTTCTGAAATTCTTCATTTGCACTATATTTTTTAAATTCTTGTTTAAACTGTATCCAGTTAAAAGACAGCTGATGATATAGTTCCTCTCATGTTTCCTCCTCAGGACGACTTCATGTCTTTGGACGCTCTCAGTGCTCTCGGTGACACGTTGGCAGCAGACACACCAAGACCTGAGCTCCCCAAAATCAGACCTGAGGACATCGTCTCGGTACGGGACACACACAAACTCACACAAAAAGGGCTCGCACTCCAAACACACAAAAACACAGGCTTCATCTACATTTTTTCTGCTTTATCGCGCGGTAGAAAATCAATGTTACATATGTTATTACACATGTTATATATGAAATGCATGGATGTGAAAAAAAAATGAAATAATTGTAAAGAACCATGCAGACAACTTAACATTATTTTGTTTACAAGCGGCATTTGTAGTAAAAAATTCCCACCAGGTAACGTCTTGCATGCTTTGTTCCCTTTTCATAGGAGGACAAACACCAGGAGGAGAAGGGTGTTCGCGTAGGAGAGAGGGAGGACACACTTCCTCCAGAGTACAGGTTCGATAAGGACAAACTCCAAAAACTGCCTGCCCCCGAACCTGAGGTGAGACTGGGACACATTCACTCATACGCTGTTTTGAAAAAGGCAAAGATCTGATCCTAAAAAACAGTGTTCCTAATCAGAGCTTAACCTGTCCCTCCTCTCCTCCTCCTGCAGCCCACCATTGGCACTGGCGATGCTCTGGACTTTTTGTCTGGAGACTTGATGACCTCCTCGGCAGCTCCTGCTGTCCACGCTCCTGTTGTCACCCCCTCAGCCCCTCCTGCACAGGTACACTGTGGATTTATCCCTAATGATACAAGTGATGATGAAACAATTTGAGACTTCCTGAACAGATTTTTTTTTCACGCTTCGTTCTGTCCCCCTCAGTCCTCTGCTGACTTTGCTCTGGACGCCTTGGCAGGAGACTTTGTTTCCTCCACTGCTGCTCCAGCAGTTAAGTCTGGTTTTGCTCCCCCACAAACTGCCCGGCAGGTAACCACGCCAGAACATCTCAAACCTCTTTGGACCGCTTAGACTCTCTAAAACCCTCAATCAATCTGAATGTTTTTGTCTGTACTTTCAGCTGTCAGGGGGAACAGACAGCGCTCTGGACGCTCTGTCAGACACCTTGAAGGATATCGCACCCGCACCTCAGCCCGCCCCGGTTCCTTGTAAAGACATTGTCAAGGTAGCCATTATGCTTCAGGAGCACAGCCAGGATGAGAGAGAATATTTTCAATTTCAGTCCACCAGTCACTTCAGCTGTCCTGGTTTGTGTGGTTGTTGCAGGAGAAAAAGATTGTTGAAGAGAAGCTGATAAAGATGGGAGAGAGAGACGACACGCTGCCGGCAGAGTATCGACCCACAGAGGAGGATCGTAAGGTAAACTGTGTTGATATGAAATTGTATCCACACATTCATGCAGCTCCTAATGAATCATCACGGAGCTGCTCACCTGAACTCAGACTCTTAGTTTTAATGATCATCAGCTGCCGTGAGCTTGATTCACAGTTTTGGTGCATGTTTTGTGGGAAAAAACAAAACAACCATCTTTTACAAATCATAAACAAAAATACTGTGTGATGGTGCTGATTTGAAAACTTACTGGAATCTGCTTATTGATTCATTTTGTTTTAAGAAAATGGAAGAAGAAAAGAAAAAGGCAGCCGCAGCGCCCAAGGAGGTAAAAATGCAACACGCAGAAACAAACACACATACATACACACACTGTGAAATGATATGTGTGCAGATAGTTTGAATTCTTGTCTTTCTCTAGAAGACTATGGATGATAAAACAGCCTTGGACCTGCTGGCTGGTGATTTTGAAGCTGCTCCACTGCCCACTGCAGCTGCTGCATCATGTGCAGCCACAACAAAGCTGGAACCTCCTGTGCTGGACTCAGATCCCCTGAAGGTAGCGCAGAAAATAAACTAAAACTGCCCTTACATCTCCTCCTTATGTAACAGATTTGAGCTGCAGTTGGTAATGTGGCTATGTGTAGCTAATTTTATTTATATTTTTTTATATTTTTAATTATTCTTTCCCAGCCAATGGCCGGTCCTGTCCTAGACAACCTGGCAGGCACGCTGCTCCCAGATGAGTTAAAATCGAAGACGGACAAACCAAAGGTAAAAACCGGATCTGTGTGCAGAGAGCACATGTATTAAACTTCACTCATAAATGATCTGAAGAGCATGAAACTCAGGTGTTCTTGTGAAAAGTGAAGAAACATGTCTTACTCCTATTCTGAATTATATAGCACACATTGTTTCAGCTAAAATATTATTTATAGTTTGTACAATCATTAGAAAACATGTCTCTTATCTCTGATCCAACCTACCTACCACAGACACCGTAATGTCAAAACTGCTCTGTCTTCACATTCTGTTGATGATTTTATTGGATTTTAAATTTTCTTTAACTTAAATTCTTACATATTGCACATTTAAGTCAAAAGCAGTTTGACAGGTAACTGTATTTGTTCAGTTTGTTAGAATGAGTACGAGTGAAGTGTTTGATCTTTCGCTTAAAGGGCCACTATGTAGTTTTGGAGAAGAAATTCAAACTTGCATATAAGAAATAATACAAACTAGTATTATACTAATAAACAAGCTGTTCTCAGAGGAAAATAAGGTCCCAGAACCCTGTTTGAAGCTAGAGAGGTGGCAGGGTCCAAATAAATAGTATGAAACTATGTTCTCCTTTAAGGTCAGTTTGTTTATTTGTATTAAGTTCATTCAGTTACGAAAATGAAGGGAGTTTATTTTGGCGTAAAAAACTAATTAAAATGTTTTCCCCCAAAACTACATAGTGCATCTTTAAGTCTAAAATGTCAAATGTCAAGTCTGATAAATACATGCCCAGATCTAAATCTTTGTAAGGCCTGACATCCAATGATAAAAACCTGCATCTGACTTACAGCACTTCATGTGTGTGGTGACTGATGTTTTAGTTATCATTGCTACATGGCGCCCTCTAGAGGCCATTATTAGCACCTACAGTTCCAGTGGTCACCACCTCATGGAGCAACGAGGACTTGTTGAGCCTAACCAAGGTGTCAACTTTGTTACAGGGCAAGAGCAAGTCAAAGTCCAGGTCTAAAGTAAGACACCTGCCTGCTGCATGAAGTCCTACATTAAATTGGATATGCACTATAATCGACCATAAATGAATCTGTGTGCTTATGATTAAATCAGAGTAAAAAACAAATGTCTCCATCGATGGAGCCTGCACCAAGCTGCATGTGATGCACTCCTGTCTCTGCTTTGTTAATTCCCACAAATAATTATCATCGATCTTTCAAATCATCGCATGCAAAGGTGCTGCTCTTCCTTCCCTCGATGTATATATTTCTTAAATGTAATCTTGTATTTCAGAAACACCATGCAGAGGAGCCATCTGCCACCGACCTGCTAGCAGGTCAGCTAAGCTCAGACGTTGTGCCAACATCTACAAAGAAGGGAGGCAAGAGCTAGACCACTTGGTAGGGTTTGCTCTCGTCTTTTGGACATTTTTACCAGATAAATGATGAGGATAAACGTCCACATTTCCCCACTGACGTTTGAATGTGTCGCTGAATGTGTTGCAGGTTGACGGTGCAATTCGTCCTCCCGGCCACAGGGACGCATCAGTGAGGGAGCAGCTCTCTGGATGGCGATTCTATTTTTCTAAATTGTCAAGAATGTACAGTTTACTGGATGAGAGATGAACTTAGACACACCGATGACACTTGCTCAACACACACACACACACACACACACACACACACACACACACACACACACACACACACAGAGCTCTGCGTGCGGCGCCTTTCTTGCTCGGTTTCACATGTATTTAAGGATGAGAGGCTTTTGGTGTCAAAGAGTTTTTAAAACCAGATGAGAAGGGGAAGCGTGGGGGAATAGAGGAATTGAGGACAAGTGACAATATTTTGTTTTGCTGGTTGGTGTGTTGAGCGTGCTGAAGGAAGGAAGGCGCTGCTCGTCAGAGTCCTGCATGCACATCTCAGCTGACAGTTTCCATCGCTCCAACGCCGCTAATGTCACAACTCACTGCCGAAGTGAGTTGTGACACTGGTTCGTGCAGCGGTGATTGTCGGCTTGCCTGGGAGCAGTGAGGAGTGGGTGTATAGTATCGGGATGTTTGTGCAATCTTGATGTACACAGAAAAGCCAAGTTTTTTTTATCATGATGTGGTCAGATGCCTTAAGGACACTAGTGTACAGCTTAGTTTGCTTATATTTTGGACAACACATAGTTTACATGATATCTGGAGGATTTCCAGGAGGTGTTCTGCTTAAATCTGTATTCGAGAGCTTCTTGCAAATGCCTTTTACTTTCTGGAGAGATCTGTCTGCCATGAGGAGGGTCTGTATGTATTTGGCCGTGTAGAGAAAAAAAAAAAAAAAATGCTGGTGTCCAAAAGTGCACTTAGTGAGCTGAGGTGGTTACAAGCTTTGTAAACTGCCCTCCTTTGTATACTGTAAAAAACTGTAACTGTTTTTTGCTCTATAAGACAACACTGTGTAATTTAGAAAGGGCTTTCACCTGTAAGATCAAAAATCAATATACTTCCCCCAAGTTTTTTATTTTTTTTCATGTCAAAGGTTTTGTGTGGGTGTGAGTCAACAGATATGAGAGATATTTTAGATGTGGGAATACTAATTAAATAAAATAAACTAAAAACAACAGTGTTTCTGTACGCAGAGTCTGGTTTTTAAGATGTTAAAAGGAGAAAAACAACCCAACATGAACTGCTTTAATATGTGGAAAAATGCTGAATCCTGCAGAAAATCAATAAACACTGTTTTCTCAAAGGTGTGAGGGGAATTCTGAATTATACACATCTCTATATTCTGACTTCGTGGTTTTTTGCCCTGCATACAGTCGTAGCAGCCCACTTCCTTTTTACGCGGGGGACTTACAACAAAACAACTTTGCTCCAATTTCGTGTTAAACTTTTATATCCCTGTGCCAAAAGCCTGAATGACTGATCGGGATGCAAATGAGTAGGTTTGATGTGTGAAAAAAGAAAAGGAAAAGAAGCAACACAATTAAAGACAAATCGAATCGTTGCAAATGAGAAAGCATGCTTTTCTGAGTGGTATTCAATTTTATTTTGTTATACAATTCTGACATCGGGAAAACTCTAAAATATCAGTACTGTACATACAATTATACATAACAAAACAAAGTTACATATTTGTTCCTCATTACTTTGAAACCATAGAAATCTGAATAAAGGGAAGCGCTACTTTGAAGAAATGAAACAAACTAATTGAAAGCTTATCCCCCTGCAAAGGATTAAATTATCAGAGATCATTTTCTCAAGTTTGTCTATTCAATCTACTCAAGATTAAGGCAAGTTAAGTTCTCATTTAAATCACAAACCTAAAGGAGAGTACAGTAAAACCAAAGTCAAAACATAGTCAAAAGTACAGATTGTAAATGTAAAATAAAAAGAAACAAAAATTAAAATTATATACAATCTTTGCACACATTTCAATAGGGAAAAAAAACATGAATCAGAGTGATGAATTCTGATATTCTCAGGATTTAGATTGTTATTAATATCAAAATTATTTGATATGGATGAACAGACATTTCATTTCAAGTTATTTCATTAAAAGAGTTCAGTCTGGGTGTGATTGTGCAGCGTTATCGGCCATCAAACCAAGGATTAGAATGTGTTTGATGTGTTGAATCCTTGATCATCTTTTTATATTTTTCATTACAAATAGTATTTTATAAAAAAATGTGTCAGCAGCAAAATATTCACCATGATTGCCACTAAACTGTAAATCAGATTAAAATAGCTTCTGCAACAAGAACACAACACTGTAAAAGAACTGCAGTTTAAAGAAATGTCGGTGAAATGGCACTGCGTGGATTAATATTGTCTGTTTGGCATTTGTTTTCCATCAGCCGCTGCCCGTGGTCTACAGAGATGAAGAAGTAAACAAGGTATTTAATGATGATGATAATAATAATATTTTTGATTAATAATAATAATAATTATAATAATAATAATAATAAAACAGCATTATAAATAAACTTTAACACATTAATTTGCTAATGATCACTAGGAAGAGTACTGTAAAGAATTATGTAATTTGTTAGTAATTGCAGGGAAATAGAGACAAAATATTAAGTAATTTGAGTTTAATTAGTGAAGAATCAGAATCACATTTATTGGCCAAGTATGAGTGCGCATTCAACAAACTTGACTCTGGTTCTGTCGTTAGCCGGATGTACTAACAGTCAGAACAATTTAAAGAAGATGGAAATAAATACACAGCTACAAATGAGGACGACAAACTCTACATACAAGTAGGTGAAAAAAATAAAGGTAGTATAAAAGCATCGTATAAAAATAGTATAAAAGCAATGATGAATAACAACATGCATGTTTATTAGCATTAGTTGATAATAGTAATTTCCTTGAAACAGCTGCTTATTTAATTAAAAAATACACTGAGCTTTATTTAAAAAAATCCTACTATCAGAGTAAAATAAAATATAAATAACTTACTTTCTTTTGTAATGGTGTGGGCATCTCTTTGTCCTTATTTCTACAGGAAATGCAAAAAGGGTTGTTAAAAATGTGATAAAATGTGACATTATAGCAAAATCATGCAAGTATTTATCACAGGACGCAGGAAAAAAACCAGAAAATTTGGTGAATTTTAAACAACAGCGTAAGAATTTATCGTCTGCATACAAAAATCATAAAACAAAATGGCTGTTTTTGTAGCTTTAAGCTCTCGGGTGGACTTACTGTTGCAGTACACGGTGGTGATGATAAGGAGTAGAAGAAGAAGACCGCAGCCGCCGACTAGTGGGCCCAGTATGATCGGAGTACAAAACATGGAGGGGTCGGTTTCTGCAGTAAAGCATGTGCTCATTTACCACCTGCTGTTCTCTCTTCACAGCATCGTAAACATGAAGATGATAAGGATTCACTACACACATTTTTTGATTTGTAACATTTACCTTTCACGTTACTGTTGCCGCAATTGCATGGCGGGGCATCTGTGCATCGACTCCGTTCATTGTCACTTGGGGTCGAGGTCGGTGGGGCTGCTTTTTCTTTAACTTGAGAGAAGAATATGTGATGAGAGTGTGACTGAAAAGCATCCATCATATCACAATGAGACCAAATTTATGAAACAAAACTCACCTACGACCAGTCGAGTTACTGTGCCGAATCTCAGTTCAGTGCCTTTGTGGAGTGACGCACAGGTGTAAACGCCGCTGTCAGCTTCTTTGAATGACTTCAGTGTTAGGACGCCTTGTGCAATCTTTGAGTCAATGAAGATGGAAGTTGGAGGCTTTGTATTTGTTTTTTTCACGCCAGCATTGCTGTAAGACCCAATGAATTCCATGCCAGATTTGTCCAGCACTCGAAACCAAATGATCATAGAGACAGAATCAGGAGGAGGACGACACCTGATATCAACCGGCTGCCCCTCCTTTACGGCCATGTCCTCGCCAGCTCCTGAAGTAATCTCTGAAAGATTAAATAAATAACGCCTTAACACATCATCAGCATTTACACATGAACAGCATTTCACCCTCATGGTAGCAATTAGAGAAAACAGTAAAATTTAAGTTAGACTTACTTTGATAAAAAGCCAGAATCACCAGAATATGAATCCACTTTTGTTCCATTTTTAATCTTGTGGGTGACAGAAGCTCCTAAACACGACTTTGCTTAAGACTGCTAGGAGATAATTTAGTGAGATATCAAACCACGCCCCACCTGTAACCTTCTTCTCGGCTGTGTCAAATGGGATCATTGCAGCGCAGTGTTGCAGAGACCTCCTGCAGCATGGTCGTGGTCTGCTGTTCTTTGAAGTTGAGCCCACTGATGTGCACTTCACACCTCTGCCTCTGGTTTGAAGCATCGAACTGCAATTCACGCACCAGGTACTGACACACAAACGCAGCAGTGCACGGTATGTGAGATGACAAGGGCAGAGGAGAAGTATAAAAACTGCAAGCTGAGCAGCTCACTTTACACAGATACAACTCTGCACTGTTTCACAAATCAAACGGTGAATTTCAAGAACAAATTTCGAGAAACCCTGTCCTTATGTCGGCAAAATCTGCCCTGCTGAAGTGCCCTGGAGCCAGAATCCCTGCCTCCACCTCCCTCCTGTGTGTGATGTGACAGATCAGCTTTGAATAAATTGATAATATCGTTATAAATTCCAAAGAACTGACTTTTGTTAATCCTTCTGATGAAATCACTTCTTGTAGCTGCTAATTTCCCGGATCTGAACAGTTAAGAGACAAGTATAGGGACGTCACAGTGGCTAAATTGTCTTGACTCAAAACCACAAGTTTAACTTCCCTATTTTATTCCACCAGTATTAATCCTGTTATAATAAAGAAGCAAGTTTAACTTCCCCAATTTGAATTTGACTGGCTAACAAACTATTTGTGTTGAGTGGTACCTAATAAATAAGAGTCTAGTTACGCCGATGACATAACTCTGATAGGCAGCATTAAAATAAAATCATTAAAAGTACAATGTTATGGCAAATTGACTAATTTTCATTGGCTAACCACACCCAAAACAAAATGTCACACTGTGTTATCATTCAGGGTCACATTCACTGCAGCAAAGGGAAAATTCAAACCAATAGATGGCAGCAAAAGCAACATTTATAGGTCCGTCATTGTTTAACCGGTGAATCTTGAGTCACAAAACTGCTGCTTATCTTCTCTTCAATGGTTGAAATTTTAAAAGGTGTTTTCATCGCTGCCCACACCCCAGTTAGTAATGTCATGGCAGGTGTTTTAACCTTTGACAACTGAAAAAAACCCAGTTAATGTGAAACACCTGCTGTGGTCAGATATTTGAGCCCACAGAGAAGCAACAGCTTATTGTCTCAAATGTTTACAGTGATTAGCTATTTACAGTGAGAGACGTCACAGTGTAAAATGGGCCTCAACCATAGAGGTGGCATCATTGTTACAGGCTTCTATCTTTGTTTTGTTTTTTTCTTTCTGTTCTTTTTTACTGTGTTATAAACTGGAGATCTGGAAGACATGCAGTATGTACAAGGTCCAGGGGATTCGACAAAACTGAGTTGCATTACAGGAAAAGCAGGATCCAGTGTTTTGGCAGCTTGACCTCAACTTTTGAATATATGTTGGAATATCTTAGGCCAGCTATTCTCAAACTGTGGTATAAGTAAATACATGATGAATGACTGGAGCTGATATAAAGCTGTATTGTACTGTTAAGTAAAATGTTAGCACAAACAATAGGGATGTTGACCAAAAATGGAAATGATCGAGGTTGCAAAACAGCATTTTCCATTCATAAAAAAGTAACTACAAAGGACTTAGCTTCTACCTTACCAACAATTAAAGGGGCACTATGTAATTTTGGGAAACAAATTTTAATCAGAAGAGAAAGCACTTCAATGACTGTTTTTTTTTTTTTATGCCTAATCAAACTAAATAAACAAACTGACCTTAAAGGACAACACAATTTCATACTGTTTTACTTTGTTTATATTTGGTGGACCCTGCCACCTTTCTATCTTCAACACCACATTTACCTCGGAGAACAGCTTGTTTATTCAGTTATGGAAAATATTAATATTTCTGAGTTTGTATTATTACCTCATTAATCTTCTAAATATCAAAACTCTGAGTTTGAATTTCTTGCCCCTTTAAGCATCATGTCATTTGCCGTTTCATGCGAAAGCTTGTCTAACAGTTGTAGTGAAGTGAAACCTCTTTCAGATCAACTGAGATAGCAACAGCGTCTGTGGCGCAACCCAGGGCCTGTCTATTTCCTGTTCAGTGATGGAAAGTAAATGCACCGATTTAGTAATGGGCAAGAAGGGCTGACGTTTTACTGTTTAGTGGGCGATTTATCTGTTCCATGAGTGGGTGGAAGGAGTGAGACAGACAGACAGAAACAAACAGAGAGTTCAATACAATAATGTGTCTCGTTTACCAAGATTTACCTTAGAATTTTCTTAACCCTGTCACATTATTGAAACCATGAAACCATGATGGAAACCGGGTTCAGGTTTTCAGTAAGCAGGGGATTCTGTTGATGCTTTGAGTTAGAGGGAAGACCCAGTCAAAACGCTCTCACTTAGCCCACTTCACCTTTCCATCCCTCTGTTTCAGGATTGAGTCACTCACAAACACACCTGCATGGGCTTCCCTATCTTAGTCACACAGGGGGGTCTCCAACCTGAAACTTACATCTGTGTTTTGTGTGTGTGTGTGTGTGTGTGTGGGTGACCAGGGGAAGCCGGTGAGAAAGGGAGAACTGCAGCACCACATAGCTTGACATTCAAATGTAGTCAGAAGGGCCATTCTTACATTCTCAAAATAGCAGCACCATCAATACCAGTAAATCAACATCGATGCCAGTTGCTTGTTCAGCAGTTCCTCATCACTTTGGCTCACCTGGCTCTGCTCTGTTTCTCCACCAGCAGTTTCAGGCATTATGGAATATGAAGTTGTGAAAAGGAAACCAAGAGCATCAAGAGGAGTAAGTACAAAAGGGCTCTGCAGTGGAGGAATTGTACATGTGCGGATGCGTCTATATGAATACATGTTTGGTCATCATTTCTTAAGTTACTGAGACTTCCTGTCACAGTCTTATATGTGGGTTTCGGAAAATCATTTCCGCATTTTAAGTTACCCTTTTGGTTTCTGCTAAGAATACTTAAATTAGGAGAAAGAAAAAACATGTCTAATTGGAAATGTTATTTTTTTATTTAGAAAATGTGAGATGAAATAGGTAAACAATTGTTAAACTGTTCAATCGTATGTGAAAAGATGGTGTGTAGGGTGCTCAACCCGCGTACTCTTGCTTGTTCAGTTTGTTACTGATTGTTAAATAAGATAATGTGTGACATATTTGACTCTTACTGACATCTCTTTGTAAAGCATGAGCTGACTTTACACAATATGTTGTCTGCAGGATTTCACGATTCCACGAATATCCTACTTTTATGGCATTTGTATTTTTCAACAGTGTTGATTTACATTTACATATTTGGAAACTTTCATGTGTGACTTATATACTGGTGTGAACTCTTGTTGCAGTGAACTTAAATGTAAAACTTGCATTTTCAGAGCTGATCACTGATGTACAGCTGGCTGTGTATTGTCTTGTAAATGTATAAACAATCTCTTGAAGAAAAAGCAGAGGCGAAATGAGGATTTTTCAATGTTAAGAACTACATTTCACATGTAAACTGTCACTATTATCACAAACAATATGCATATATGTGAATTTATCATGTGAAATTGAGTGGGAAAGTGCTTTTTGTAATATATAACCGAAATCAAAATAAAAAAGGTTTCAATCAAGTGTAGCTACATGCAGTTATCCTTTGATTTAACATCTGCCAAATGTTGTGCTCCTACGTCTTTAATGTTTGTTTCTCAGAGATGAGCAGAGACTGTATTCAGTTCAAATGTTGACAGAAGTCAAATCTACAAGTTTTTTGTAGAAAAACCATTGTGCCCTCATGTACAATTTATAGCTAACTTTAACAAGTCATCTAATAAATGTAGGGTGCATTATTAAATTCAAAACTTTTAAACCCTTATTTTAATATATGTGTTTCTCTTTAAAGTTGTATATGTTTTAACAGATCATCTAATTTAACAATTATATTTAACATACTGTTGGTAGAAACGGTAAGAAATGACACATCAGTGTGCAGTATGTACTGTATTCATCAGAAGGTACATGGTACAACACACACATGGTTTATATAAGTTGTACATTTTGCAGTCTTCACATTGACATTTCATTTGTACAGTGTCCTCTGTTTTAAATATAGACTCGATTTGCCATGACACAACTAAAGAAATCAATCATCTGTATTAGACGTCCTACAAAACTTCTGCTGCTCAGCATTCAGTCATGTTTCCTGGAACTGATGAATGTGAATAAGTGGTTTCCTCAAACGTCGACACAGGATGATATTTGCTTTATCGTGTACATGCAGTTGTTAGTTTATTAGGTACACCTAGCTTAAACTGAAGAAACTGAAGCAGCTGGAATTAAGTCCTACCTTCATAAAGGTTTTAATATTCAGTTTTTCTGGAAAGTTTTAATGTTTTTTTATGCAGGTGACCTGTTTTTCCTTATATAGAGTGCCATAGGGATTAGTCCTAAGTTAGTGTTATAGTGTTTTTTTAATGGGTTTTTGGCTTGATACATGAATAAGCTTAACACAAAACAAAAGAGATTTTCATGTTTTGTTCTGCAACATAAAATACATCAGTAAATACCCAACTTGTAAATTTTAATGTGTTTTTGTGTCTTTAAAAAGACAGTTGGTAACAAGTGGCTAAATGAGACTGGGTTGTCTGGGACGTTAAATATTATTATGCCGAACACAGAGACTCATCTAATTGTTCTTCTTTGCAGGCGGACCTTATTTGCAAACTGTTATAACTTTAACTTTCCAACTTGTTGACTGATCCATTTATAGTGAAGTGTATGTAGTACAACATAGTAGGAAGCTTGGTGGTGGGGATGTTAAAGTAATGTGACCGTGATGCTTTTTGTTTATTGCATAATGTTAGTTTTTACTAAAAAATTACAAAAACGCTGTTCAAATGTGAAGATTATCTTGCTGGGCAAAGCGAGTATCATAAACTTGTGTTTGCCACAGAGCTTATTTTTCTGCAATAACCCTAAATCCAATTGAAAACTCCTATAGGCTTTTTATCAAGGGAAATGGGGCGATGCTAACGTCTGCATTAGCCTACAAAAATCGATCATCCCCGCAGCACTCTGTTGGGAGGTGTTTCAATAGTTTTGTAAAACCAACTGTTGTAGCTGTTCAATTGTGTTTGTGGTATAGTTCACCGTTTTAAATCAGAACATTTAGACTTCCTCATGTTCTGCTTGTTTTAGAGTGATTCATGATACATAAATTAATGAACACCCCGGCACTACCGAAATACACACACACACACACACACACACACACACACACACACACACACACACACACACACACACACACACACACACACACACACACACACAAACAGGTAAAGTATATCTTTAAAATAGTAATTCACTGTGTAAATGCACCTGGTAATGGAACTGTATTATATCATATCAAATAAAACACACTCCCAACAATAAGTTGTCTTCAAGTTTTCATTAAATGTTTTTTCTAACTGTATTCTCATTTCAAAACTGTAACGCTCTTTCCATCTTAGCTCCCTCTGTGTCTCTGTCAGTGCTTGTGGTTCGGTCTGTGGTATTTTTGTGGTCTTTTTGTGTCAGAGACGAGATGAAGAGCTCAAAGCTGAAGCGAAGCGATAGCATCTCAGTAAACACAGCTCTGTCTCTCCTCTCCCTAAAGCACACAGGAAAGGGTCGCGCACACTCCTAGAGACCTGAACAACCACCAACTCAGTCTAACTTCACACTCAATTGCACAGGTGTTCATGTGTGTTGTTTATGTGTAGATTTTGTGTGTGTGTGCGTGTGCACGCACGAGAGAGAGAGATAATGAGCGAGACAGAGAGCAAGAGATATACACCTGTAATTTAGAATTGTAACAATAAAGCTTGTTGGCACATACTGTAGGCAGTTCAACAGAAACTGAATGTGATGTAAGCTTACGCATCAAAGGTAGAGGAAGAAACCGAACCCTGTCACTCACCTACTCAACTTCCGCCAAACTCAATATTGACAATGAATGTACAACACCCACTGCGAAACCTCTCTTTCTCTTCCATATACATGCAAAGAAATCTTTTAGATGTGCCACAAAACACTAAAAACGCTCTGAAACGTAGGATTTCTTAGTTAACTGCACACTAAGCATTAGGGTCATTGGAGACACATACAGTGATTAGCCTCTTAGTTATACTTGTATTATTCCTGCTGCTGCAAAAGTGCCCTTGAGCAACAACGCACAAGTGTAATTCGTTTGTGGTTAACTGGATTGTTGGGGGGAAAAAGGAAGGAAAGAAAATGTGTTCATATAAGTGTTTAATAACAGATAATGCAATAAAAGTTACCATCTATAAAAAGGAAAGAGTCACCAGTTTAAATGATTTGAAATATACAATTTTATTGATTCAACAGAATTATGCATAAAAATCCACTTGACAGTGCTGTTTTCATTAATGTGTCTTAAAAATGCACGTAAAAATGCTGTGAAACACAATAAATAAAGAAATAAGCAATGAGCAGATAGGAAAGTACTTCATTTTAATTCTGGTGTTTTGTGGTCTACGTGCTTTCTGTAGTTTGTAAATAAACTAATTAGGTTTGGGCTTTGAAGAAAAATACTGCCCTTTGTCCAAATTTAATAAATAATCTCAAATCCAAAGCTACAGATCACAAACCTACTGAATTTTAAAAAAGCACCTGGATAAATGATGATGTCATCTGCATAATGATTAATGACAAAAAAAATCATATACATTACAGAAGAAAAGTTACAGCGCAGAGCTTAGAATTGAAGTTGGTGGAGCTCTGGAGTTGTCTTGTAATATACAGTATGTAACAAAAAACAGTCAACATATCACAATAAGTTTACATGTTTAAAGCTGTTGAAACTCATGACTGAGTGCACATTTTGCTGTAAATAAACATGACGTGCTGTTAGCACAGTGGATCTTCAGGGTGAATCGCCTCCTTCATGGTTGACTGGATGTCGGCTGAAGAAAATCACAGAAGTGAGTATATATATCTTTATTTCAGACTCAGGGTCCATAGCAAGACAAACACAAACATGACAACAGACAACACAAACAATAAAGTCAGGTTTTACATAGTTAATATCAAAAATAGAATTTACTATAAAGTTCAAATGAGACAACTGTACCAGTGTCTCCAGAACAGAGATTGATACCTGGTGGAGCTACAGTTGATATGGATCAAACTATTAATTATATGATTTTCTGAGGCATCAAGCCGACACATAAATCTATACATCAGGTTTCTGCGTACGGCGTTAAAGGTGCTGACACGTGCATTTACAAACATTTCACTCGCACTCAGCCATCGGGGTCTTTTAATAAGATTCTTAATGCATCGTTATAAGCAACCTGTAGTTTTTTCATGCTTGCTTTCTTATAGTTAACCGACAGGTATGCGGTGTACAGAGGAGTGTTAGTGTGTATGAAAGATTTTAAATATTCATACAGCGTAAAAGACTGGTTGTCTGTTTTGAGCACATTTTGTATGGTGATTAATATCACACATACACATAAGGTTTTATTCATGGATATGCAAAATGATATACAAGGTACATACTTTGAGTACAGCAGCCGTCCATGCAGTGTTTTAGGTCATCCGCCTCTTCCTTATAAGAGAAAACAAAGCAAATAGATCATCATAGAAGTATCATACAATTACAGTTTTTAAACAATGAATGTAAAGTTTTCACCATTTATAGCTCTCTACTTACTTCGCAAAGTGGTGCCGACATTTTTTGGGTAGCCCTAAAAGCAGAAACATGTACAAACAAAAGAAAACAGTTTAGAGAGACAGTACATATTAACACACACATTTTTAAACTTGTGCCACTTTGTAAAAACAAATAAAAACAGAATGGAATCAACTGCAAACAAATTATGTTTACCCAACACGGTTTTACAAAGTGTTTCTGAGCCCATGTAGGAGTGTCCTTTATACAATCGTGATCCACATAGTGGTGAACCTCGCCCCATCCTTGCTTCTGTGCGAGTCTTTCAAGGATGGCTTGACTTTTTTGAATCAGGGTTGTACGTGACAACCATTTGTGAACATTATGTGTGGCATCGCTTGTTCCAGAAAATGTGTGCTTTTCCCCACCAGACTATTTAGCACATTAAACTTGAGGAATACTCACGGCTAAAGTAGTACAGTGTGCAGATGAGAGCTAGAGCCAGGGCCGCAATTAGTCCAACCAATGGCCACAGAACCAGGGAGCCGCAGCCCTCTGGAGCTAACACACAACATATACAGTACTGAGTTTGACCTGTTGTTTCATTGTCTGTACGTAAACAACCTCTTCTGTTGCATTTACATCATCTCAATCTGATACAATGCACAAGATTAAAACCCAGTTACAATACATTCCCAGATAAAAGGGTTTATGCATCATGAAACATACATAAAGATACAGTATATTTGTAAGCAGAGGAGCATCAGACACATTACATACTGCCACAAACATGCACATCAGTGATAAAAACATCAATACTTACCCTGTTTAGAATTCTTAGGGCAGCGACAGGTGGCTGGTCGTTTAGGTTTTAACTTTGGAGGTAAGGTCGGGGGGATCACTGTAAGATAAAGACAAGCGATAACTAACAAGAATGTCAAGACATTTTTAAGCAGAGATTAAAGGAGAATACAGCCGTCTCTCATTTTCCCATTTTTATCCATCATAAAAAAATACTTTGATCAGGACCTTATCAACAAATCGTCTTGACAATACATAATGTGGTTTATAAACATGTGACTCTCTAGTCCAGTCAACAGTTTTTCTCTTTTTTAACTCATTCGACATTCACATAATGATGAATAAACTCCATAAATCAGGGGTGCCTAACCTTTTCCCTTGGAGGGCCAAAACTAAAACTGATTAGTGGACCACGGGCCAAAAGCAAATATGTAATGTATCAAGATGCAAAATGTTACTTTACTGAAGCCCCGAGAGGCAAGTTAGAAAAAAGCTCCATCTAAATTGTTTTCTCTCTGATGTTTACTATGTTTAAGTTAAGACATACATGAAAAGAAAATGTTTTTCTCAGAATAATCTTTCATTTTTTTCCACTTGCCTCCTGAGTGCTTCTGTAGCACAAGGATCCCGAGCTCCCCTGAACTGACTGGTTTCGTGGAGAAAGTTTCAATTTGCCCGCTGTACTCACTGACATTTTTAAAAAATCGATAATTAGGGATCCTACATTGTTAAGGCAAAATTTACCTCACAAAGGGTAAAATAGCATAAACAGCAATTCATATAATAATTGTCTTTGTATTAATTTGTATTTCATGTCGCTAGAAATATCTGGTGGCCAATTTTCGGCCACGGGCCCCACTTTGGGCAGCCCTGCTCTACATAGATACAATACACTCACCTATCGTAACTATGTAAGTGTCTTTTTAATCCATGATCTGGAAAGTTCTTAATATTTAATTTCCTCTACATTGAATTGTCCTTCATGTAGACAGACACCACCAGCCAGTGAAAAAAAAGTGCCCCAACAAAAACCAAAAACAGCGAAACTACAGTAATTATCATGTTTACCTGTTACACGTATACATCTCTTAACAAAAGCAACACATCGACTGGTTGCAGTAGTACTGAGGTTCTTTCGAGGGTCCACTAAGTCAGTGTGGTTGTATTAGACTGCCGCACCCAGGTAAGTCAAACTATGTGACGCCTGAAGTGAAGATTTTGGTCAGAACTAACAACTTTAAACAGAAACAATAATTTTTTTTTAATTTTTTTCATTTATAAGTATAATATGAATTTTTTTTTTACTGACAGTAGACAGTGGAGGGTTATACTGTGGAAACATGAGAAGAGAGTCTGGTGCAAGTCTGAACTCAAACTGGGGATGCCGCAGTTACATGGTACGTACTGCCATATAATTATATTACTAGGTCTCAATCTTTATTGTGCAATAAATTTTTATATATTGTTTAACCCAGTTTTAAATGCAGGTTTAGTTCAGATCAGGAAATTTGAGGTTCATACCTGCCTTGTGAAGTTCGGATGAATCTAACCCTGAAGCATTTCGCCTTTGGTGCGGTTCGTTTGGGCAACACACCAATCGCGCTCGAATGTGGACCTCAACAACCAGACTGGGACCTTGTTTAAGAGGTGGTCTCGATCTGGTTACAAACGAACTCTGGTACAGTTTGTTTTTGGTCATGATCCTAAAAACATTTACTCCTTCACCTGCCACCTGAATTTGTAAAGATGAATTGAAACTCTGACAGACACTTGCTATTTCACGGCTGTAAATGAGACACTAGAGATTTTTAGTATACAAACCTCCCGGCCGGAGAAGAGTTCCAGTCTTCCACATTTCGGTGTTTTTCTTGTCCTTAAGAACACAAGAATACACCCCTGCGTCTTCTTCTGTCACATTTATAATGCGTAGCGCAAAGGACATGCTGTTCCTCCTGTACACTTTGAACCGTGCTTGGTCCACACCTGTCCCATAATTAGCACGGCCAGCGTTGTTCCATTTGCCAAGAAACTGTACTTCACTTTGAACAGAAATACTTCTGAACCAGTAGACATATTCACAGGAGATGTTAACGCAGTCACACTCAACAGACTCTGTATTGAGGATCTTGGGATAAAGAACGGTGAGGGGTTCTTGTTGCAGGATCAGGCTTGAACCTAGGACTGGAAACAGAGGGATGTTTGAGATTTCAACAGACACGCACATGTAGTACATTTAGCAAATCCTACAGTCAAGTATGGTGGTTTAGGGTCATATATTGTTAACGGAGTTGCACTCAAATACTGCGACGAAATCAAGGCCAAACACCCATATAGTGATTTCTCAGGCTGACTCGTCCATTATTTGGTGTTAAGAAGGGTTTGATGAAAAGCATTAAGCAACAATGCATGTGTGGTCTCCTCGCTAAACAAAATTAAGACTAATTGTAACATAAAAGCACATAAAGGTGACTCTGCTTCGAGCGAGACGGAAGAACGTACAAATCTAACTGGCAACATGGTACAGAAACATTACGACTATCACCAAGTGTTGCAAGAATGGAAATGAACTATGAAGAAACTTTTGTACATATTTCAAACTCTGTGAATGTGCCATTTTGACATTGCTATATAAGGGGGCTGATTTATGCAATGTTTAAGAGATGCCTTCATCGGAAGAGCTATTTCATCTAATTTTAGAATCTGTTCGTGTCTATTTTGTCTGTTTTCCAGTCAGGTATGGAGGCATCTACCTGTTACAATCACTAGTCTTACGAAATATCTAAAAATAAACTTATATTCAAAGGCTTCCAGTGTGGAAAGGTTAAGGCTCACTGGTGTGTCAGCCTTTTCTTCTCTGTATGTAAATTAACAAATTGTGTGACGCTCAAGAAAACATGAAATAGTTTCATCCTTATTCAATGAGTTGTGCAATAGTGTATAAAAACAAAAAATGTCAAAGTTGTAATAGAGGTACAATATGAAAAAAAAAACCCACATAAAATATTGTAAATATAAATGTATATTGATATAGACCCACCGCAGAACACCAGCAGGCAGGCTAGTGTTTTGTTACCCTCATAATTTATCATCACTTTAACCGTGTACCCAGATTGTACTAATTATAATGATGTATCACACAATGGTACCAATAACTTACAGCAGTGTAATTGTGCAATTCAGAGATATATTAATAATGACCAGTACAATTTTGACTGATGAGCGGTGGAAGGGTAACGGCATTGCACTTGATCTGTTTAAACAATCTACCTCATTTGTTGAAAGACTCAATTCCACCTTTCAGCACAGACCATGGTAAGAACTATCTGATAATTGCAGACAAGTTAAGTTAAACATCAGACATATAATCAGTGTAAGTCGACAACAACACGTCACTCGCTTCAGGCCTCTGGCTGAGTTATGGTGTTACGAATGCCTGAGGCTAACAACAACATGAAAACATCAGAGAAACTTGGTGGTCTTACCTGGCGTCCACAGAGATACTGTCAATAGTGTCCATGCCAGTGGCAGCAGGATCATTTTGTCTGGTGGACAGTATTTGTACGCACGTATGTATCTTGAATGGTAGCTGAGGGACGGTGCTGATACTTTCTTTTCCTGCTATCTATCCTTCAGAGGTGATGGGAGGAACTGAGCTGTCAGGGCCCTGAGTATACAAGGCAACACCCCAATGTGACACACACAGGGCCTATCAGAGGGGGCCATGTACCAGCCAGGACACACACACACACACACACACACACACACACACACACACACACACACACACACACTCTCTCTCTCTCTCTCTCTCTCTCTCTCTCTCTCTCTGCTGAAAAATACCTTAATTTGAGATGTGCATAAAACATGATCTGTGAAAAGCAAACCATATAAGGCGTCAAAAGGCTAATCGGTCTTGACTGCCCTTCACTTAAAAAATATATACCGAACAAATAGCGTATTTTCAAAGATGGGAGTTGTTAAAGGAGAAACTTGCAGTTTAACATACAGTACATGACATACATAAAATGGTCATAACAAACAGCTGAAAACATATTGTGATGCTTTGTCAGAGCTGACATGATACCACATATCAAGCAATAAAAAAAAGTGATATTCAAACAGCAGCAGTTTGCAGTGCTGTGGTCTCTGCCCAGGTGCGTGACCTAGAGCGACCTAGAGTCCTATATACGCAGCTTCATGCCTAAGTGCAGAGCACGGAGAAGGAATACCGCTGTACGAAGCCTAAACATAAAGTCTTAACTGGAAATGAATGATAAGTTATACAAACACTGATCCACAATGCTGTAGGTTATTGTTATATAATCACTGTTATCTGTATACAGCTTTTTCAGATCTTTCTAATAACGTTTATCTTTAACCTTGCATAAAGTACGGGGTAGAGTGTACCAAGACACACATGAAGAAAACACAACGACAAAATGCAGTGAGATTTTTTGCATGCGAAACTACGCAATTAAATAAAATACTTCATTCATTCTTTGAATACTTTTCTCAATTATTTCAACAAACTGAATGTTCTGATATTTCGTAAGTTTTTCAGTTCAATTGAAATCATAAAGAAACCACCGTTTGAATTTCATTGAATTTCTCCACTTTACGATGAATTGTCCCCAAATGATTTCTTTCTTATCATATAAATTACTTAGATCATAAAAGAACAAATAAAAGACATTTTCTTCCAATAACATGGAAGATTCCTCTCTGCACAAATCAACTGATCAAATGACCCACAGCTATAAAAAGCTGCAAACTGTTTTCATTTTGTTGACAAAATGATAGACACGTAGTAAAATTTCATCACTTACAGACACGATGGCCTAAAATACAACCAAGGTTGCGTTTTAGAAACACCTGACTTTGGAATGAGTCAATAAACGCTGCAACAACCAATTTGTTTCCAGAATGTAATATTTTTTCTGTCAATTGTTTAATCACTTTTCAGAAAACAGTGAAAAAATTGCCATTGAATTTCCATGGGCCTCATGTGATGTCTTCAGATTGTTTGTGTCAGTTATTTGTCCAATAACCAAAAGTACATAATTTATTATATAAAACAGAAAAACAGCAAATCTTCACATCCCCAAGGATGGAACAAATTAGCTAAAAGTAAGTACTAAAGTACTACATTTCACATTGAATACTTCTGGTTTGTTGCATTCAGTGGATTTACCAAACACTCAAGGCTAAGAAACACTGAAGTCTTTTCATTGACCATAAATCAGTGATGCTGCCACTAATGAGCAGCAATGACTGCAGAAGTACGCTGTATTGGAAAGCACTTGAGCTTCCCTTGAAGTTGATATGTTACATTAAAACCTAACTTTAACAACTTTATTTCACATTATTGGTAATATGTCCAACTCATTGGCACTTGTGTTGCACCCATAAAAATGAGAACTGACTGTTCAAATGTCTCACTATCCCAAGAATTCAGAATGTTCCTGATAAACTGCTCAGTGCTTAAATCATCCGAGTGGTGTCTGTGGATCATTTTGTCTCTGGATTTGTTTTGTGTATGCATGAAAGGTTATAGCGTAGAACGGTCTAGTGGGGGTCTTAAAAGTGAGAGGATGTGGGCACTGTATACTTCTACGGGGGTCGTAGACTCGAGCGAGGCATGGAACGAGACCACAGGATTCTTTGAAAACAGGAGATCTCAGGGGGCTTCAGAGCTGCTCTTTACACATCGCTGAGCTATATCGCCTTTGTTGGTCTCTGCGCTGACGCTTCAAGTCAAAGCTGCTGGCTGAGAAATTCAGCTCCTATTTAATTCCCTCTTTCATCAGCCAACTTGTTTACAATTTAGTATTTTAAGACGCTAGCTGTCTGTATTACTATGTGTCGCAGATGTAGGAGTTTGTTTGGTTCTCATCAGCAGCGCCTTGAAAAAGTTTGCATTTAAAGTCATCTAACAGCCCCTGCAGGACTTCTGTAATGGACTACATCAACTTTTCGATTACTTGTCTCGTTCGCATTTTTACTTTGCTGTCAAAACTGGTGTCTCAAACTGTGATCAAGATGGCATCTCAGTCTTTTTCAGACTACTTTGGCTTGAATGTTGTGATACCCTGTGCTCCTGTTCAAACAGCCATGTAATGTGCATCATTCTGCGCCCAGTATCCTACTGCCATCGAATATCTGACATACAGCAATCAGCCAAACTTAAAAGTTAGTCCATATGCTACACATTAAAAAAGTCATGTAGAAAAAAACAACTTTCTTTTGAAAATATTAAATCTCTGGATCAGTTTGATCAAGTTTTGCCAAGTTTTTATGGCACCTGTATCAAGAGTAGTGTAAATAACTAGACCACCACTTTGGTCTGCTCTCAGGGTTCAGTGTCTGTAGTCAAACTCGCCCACTGTCATAATTCTTACAACTCTACGAGCAACCTCATCAAACAAGTGCAAACAGAGGCTCAAGGACCTATTTCAAACACCTATCTTGTTTTGAGTGGCTCTTAATGAGTCAAAGGGACAGTTTATTTAGCCTCTTTTCAGTCACCTTTAAGTTACATATACTGCCTGTGTTCAAGTCGTCACAAACTGCATCTGAATTTGAAAAGTTTTTTGAAGAGCTGTCCTCGTTTGATCTTTTGCACCTGTCTGACCCCAAACACTTCATGTGCTGTTTGGATGTGGATGCAAACGCAGACAATGCACAGTAGATTGGGGCGATGTCTCAACACTTTGCTGCTTATATAAAAGTTTTGGTGCAGTGTGTGCAAAAGGCACAGAATTTGTTACATTTTCATCATTTCATTATGTACAACATGGACTCTACCTCTCTACATCTCCAGTAGCCTTCTTTCAGTCTGTGTCTCTGAGTAAAAGCACACAGAGCTTCAAAAGAAATGAAACGACTAAGTGCCTACCATCTCTGGGCTTTTATTTAGATGCTCTGATTGAAGCTAAACAGCTCCAACCTCAGGCTGCTATAGGGATCACAATCTATCAAATCCTTGCCAAAAGCACTGTCACATAATCAAACATAATTTAACTTATTAATGTGTTAAGAGATGTCAAGATGACTTCCTGATAATTTCAAACAATAAATGTTACAGCCAACAATAATAACTGTGCAAATTAATTAAACCAAAGACATATTAAGTGTCATAGTGAAAAATAAAGCTATAACAATTGTGGATGCATGTTAGAAACCCCTCCAAACACACTGAAATAAAAGGAATCCATCCATTCCTTACAGACACAAACTGACTACACACGGCTAGCCAGCTAGCACAGCTGTGGAGAACAACACTTTAGGGCTATCAGAGCAGACAGTAAAAACAGCTATAAAGATCATTTTTATGTACACGGTTGTTTGAGATTTTCCATGTCATGCTCATGATAATGTCATGTTTTTTCTAAACGGCAGCAGTTCAAAAGACAGAGTGAGAATGGGCCTTTTGAGTTTAACAGCCCAGAATGGAGTCGTCCCACAGCTTCTCCTCTTCTGTCCTGGTGTCGACTCTCTCTTTCATTTTTTTCTTCTCTTTCCTGTACTTGGGTTTAGCTGACCCATCCTGCCCACCATCCCTCTGCTCAGCATTCACTTCAGTCTCAATATGCACTTCAGTCTCTTTTCTATTGTCCATCATATCCTCTGGCATTACATTGTCCCTCACAGTTTCCCCTCCTACTGCCTCAAAGTCCTGCTCTTTGGATTTCTTGTCTCGTCTTCTCCTCTTGCCATGACTTTTCTGCTTTTTTCGCCTCCTCTCTTCCTCCGAGTCTCCAGATTCCCTTCTTCTCCTGTCATCTGACTCCTTATCTCTGTCCCTTCTCCATCGCTTTCTCCTCCTCTCCTCCTTGTCTATGTCCTCATCTTTTGCCCTCTTGTCTCTCTCCCTCCTGGATTTTCTAATCCTCCTCCTTTTTTCTCTGCGCCTGTATTCTGTGTCATCACTGTCACTTGTGCTACTGCTGTAGGAGGAATACGAGGAGGAGTAGGATGATGTGGTGGTATACGAGGAGGAGCTCGACTGCTTCCTGCGCCTCCGTCTCTTCATGGGTTGATTTGTGAACATTGGAGAGCCTGAGCCTGGGAAGACTGGAGGAGGGCAGTTGTAATCATAGCCATGGGGTGGCCGGGGAGGGGCCTGATATGGGGGACGCCACCCTTCAGCTGGGTTGTAACAGCCAAGATGGGAGTGATGAGGAGGGTTAGAGGTGGGAGGAAAGTTGGACACAGGTTTGTTCAGCTCAATGATATCCGCCTTGTTTAATACTTCCTCTTCTTCTTCTTCATCTTCCTCATCCTCCTTTTGTGTCTCACCTGGAGGGAGGACTTGGCCGCTCTTGGGGGCGAGTCCACGAGCCTTCTGAATCTGAATGTAATCTGACAGTTCATCTGCAAATGTGTTGTAGGCTTTCTGCTGGGACTTGCACAGGTTGATGACCTTCTTCTCCCTGGTCAAGAACATGTCAACAGGAATTACGTCACTATTACAATTCATGTGTGCAGCAGAAAACTAAAACACGAGCCAAAAGTAGCACAAAGCAACATAGATGTTAGGTGATCATATCCATCTGAGCTTTAAGAAGTTGAAGCGATTGAAGATATTAAATTTTCAGCGCAGTTTAAATTATGACGCAATGACAGTTGCCAGGTTGTGTTGATCTTACCTAATCTGGTGTTTGTTTCCTTGCATGTGGGCCTGGTACATCTCCACAGAATTAAATTGCAAACTACACATCTGACACATGAGGGAGTTGGCTGTAGTCAACAGAAGGTGGGTGAGGTGGGAAAGAAGGAAGAGACAGCATTAAATATCCAATGATGGTTTATAAGCACTCAGATATAGAGCTTGCATTTTGTTTGCATTTGACGGTCTCCAAGTCTTCTCTATAAAGAGAGGTTTCACAGCCTACGATGGAAAATAAGTCCTGAGGTTAGCATCTGTTTAACTGCAAACAGTGGCTAACTAACTGCAACTTTGCCATGTCAGACTAACTGCCTCGTCAGCACCAGTTTATCGTCAGAGGGTTAGAATACCAACACCTACCTGCTCATCTCCTACCTTCCTGCTACCATTGATGGGATAAAATCTTCATAGCTGAAGGATTTTCCGTTTCAAATGTAAGAGGGATTTTCTTTTTTTATCGTGTAAGTATCAGGCTGTTAGGCTGTTGCCAGCTTCTAGTGATTTTATTTGACACCTTGCATTTCATATGGATTAAAGGACACTGACATAAAACTCAAGAACATAACTCATTGCACAAAACATTGCCTCTTAAAATACACTTAATATCCTAATGTGAAACTGTGAATTTTAAGATAGTTCCTGCAGGGTCTGATGGCCTTTGTAATATACTGCTTTGCTGAGAGGCAGGACCATGTGTTACCTTGTTGGGCATCGTCTCCAAGTTCTTTGAGCAGATCCTGTCTGGTCTGATTCCTCTGGTGTTTGCGTCCATTGTAGTGCTGCAAAGCCATTTGGGGATTGTTGAAGGAAGCAGCACACAGGGCACAGTATTTGTTAGGGTCGTTCAGATCAACCTCTGTGCTGGGGGCAGTTGTTGTGCCTGTTGGGTCCATAGCACCCTCTGGGGCTGATTTCTGGTCGGTCGTATCAGGATCCTGACTCAGACTTGGTGGAGTATGCACCTCTGTGGATCCTACGACTGTAAAGAGAAATGATCAATTAAAGTTAAATTGTGTGACCATAAGAACTTAAGCAACTTGAGCAGTTGGTTTAATCAAACCCACACTTGCCTGGTGGCTGGAGACCTTGTTTACGGAGATTTTTAAAATGGACTTTGCCCTCGTAGTGTGATTTTGCCACCACAGGGGAACTAAACACCATGTTACACAGCTCACAGAAACGGTCCCTATCAGTCATCATAGTCCGCTGCAAAAAACAGATTGACTTATCAAGAAACAGCTAAATGCTTCCTCACATAGCATGTCAACTGCAAATAAAGTAAAATAAGAAAGATGTCTTATTTGATCATATTTTATTGATGATATTGGAGCACTAAAGCTATGAGACTCAATGTTCAACATTACAGATTTAGATTGTACCTAAATGAGTTAAATCTCTACATGAGCTCTAACCTGAGGTCCTGTGGACTCTCTGTCCATCTTCTCTGCTCTCTTCGCCTGCAGGTACACCCGGAGTTTCTGAGCATGTTTCTTTCCCTTCAGTGGGGGAGATATGGGAGACATTGTTACACAGGCTTTGACCTCGTGAGGTTAATAAAACTGTATCTCAGTCCCATTAGGAGTTCCTGGAAAGCAGCACGCACCTCGTAGTGGGACAGCCTCTGAGATTCAAAGAGCAGCACAGCCTCACACACATGGCAGTAGTCGTCAGTGAGGAGACCCTTAAGTAGCTCCTCTTCACTCTTGTCTCCTGTGTGGCAGAATATGCTGTCACCGGGACGATCAAGCCACAGTCAATTACATGGACGACTATTTTAAGTATGAACAAGAAATGAGCTAGTAAATCATTACAGTGCATTCATACAACATATACAAGGTCTATGCAAGACCTAAACTTTAAAATAAATCTGACTGTTGCTGTCTGAACACCGGTTGGTTAAGTAGAAATACAACAAATTAGTTATTTTCTATGGGATAAAGGCCTCATCCAACATTCAAAATAGTTTTGTTTTTGTAGGCCAGGAAGTCTGCACAGCATACGACAAAAGTGAGGGAAAAAGCAGTTTTTCCTGCAATACAGCCTGTAATAACAACTTCCTCCTGTATAATGGAGAAAGCAGGAGCCAATCTAACATGAAATTTACAAATTTTACTGAATTCCACACTTATTTAAGACGTACCCACCCTCTTCAGACTGTATTTAAAGCAAGACATTATTTACTACATAATGTGTGTGAATGTATACAAAATCTAATATTACATAATGGATTCTTTGGGACAGCACTAAACCAGGAAGTCCTTCTATCATTACATTTCACAACATGTCTTAATTGCCGCATATTGCTACCTGAATCACTGCGACTTAAAGCCAACCTCTTTAAGTGCTAAACAGCAATACATCTGAACACTTGTAGCTTATAGTGCTACAGTGTAAAATAAAATAATCATGGTTTCATGCTTGAGGCATACATTCATATTCATTTTTCACTACAAAAGGTCAGCACATTTCCTATGATAACATCAATGAAATATAGTGTGCTCTGCTTTTTTTTTTTTTTTTTTTACATGAAACAAGATTATTTATCACTCAAACATTTGTAATATCTGGCAACATCACTGTCAATGAATAATACGCTCAACTGTTTGGCAAAGGTTAGTTGTGAGTATGGCTACTTTTGCAAAATTGTGAAGAAGCAGTTTATGAGGTGTACAAGTTTAATTCTATTAATCCACCAGATATCAATAAATAGACATCAATAAAAAGGAACTTTTTAGTATACTGTGAGAATCAATTTGTTTGCATTTTGGCTGGCTGTCTTTAAACAGTATGCCATGTTAAGTTAACCATGACTGATAAATATGGTTTTATGACTGGTGGTGACTGAGAAATGATTAGTCAATAGGTCAATGGACAAATAAATTACAGATCACTGTTTTTAAATGAATTACGTTATATTCATTCACTAAGTAACACATTATTGTTGGTTACAGTGAGTCAACTGCAAAGATGCGCTTGCTTTTCCTGCAAATGCACATTCAGTATAATTGTAAAATCAATATTTATGTTTATGATGATCAATTGTCACTTATAAAGCATGGACCAAATGGTCGAAAAATTACTTCAACATGAATCAATCCTGAAAATGACCATGTTCAGCCCTATCAAGTGGAAATGAGGACTATGTGCTGGCTGAACCTCCCAAATTCTTCAATGTAATCAAACAATTACACACTAAAAGCATTTCCCTCTGCATCTATGTAAAATAATATGTACAGCTCTAATAAACTAAGGACTGTCATGAGTAAAGCCAACAATTTCCATGTCTGCTGATACACTTCAAATATTGTACTTACCAAATGATAATCACAGTAGCAGTTAAGAAAACAGAGACTGCAGGTACTGTATCTCAAAGTATGTGAACAATGTTTGCATAAGAGAAAATATATTAATAATATAAAATAATTTTATTCTACTGGTGAGTGATTGATTGACACTTCATCAGAAGTCGGAGATCCTTCAAACTCACTACCAACTTCAGACTACTCTTTTGACTAGCTTGTGTATTGCTTCATTATATTGCAGTCCACTGATAACGTATTTACTCAGCTACCATCTATTTCCAGAGGATCAAATGAATGTCACTCACTAATTGTATAAACTTATTTGATGGCCTACGTTTCAAGAGAATGTTAGCTGCCTTACCAGCTAACCTTGACCACTGGTAAGTTGCTAATCCAAGTGGTCGACAGGCTGCCTGGGCTGGGGAACAAGTTAGCTCGCACAACCATCAACGTTAGCAACTGTTAAACCACTTCCGGACCTTGGAAAACGAGAAACCTTTTAACTTTGCATGGTTTCACTAGAAGGCTGGAGTAAGGATTTAAAGGCTATTTCAGTGGGCGATATCTTAAACGAGCCGTGTAACCACGGAGCGGTATAAAGTATTGAGCTCCTAACGTTACAGCTAATTTTAGACAGTTGACATCGCGTTCTTAGCTAAGGAGCTAGCTAGCTCACTCGATTGTTGAGCTGGCTAGCCAGTTAGCTAAAAAGCTAACGTTGGCTCGGAATGTAGTGTAGGACGGCTGAATTTGCATGTTCTAGACAAAACTCACCTTCAACCTGGGTACTATCTATTTTAGTGTTTATTACTTTGTCAGCATCTGGGACAGAAGCCGCGTTAGGGGTACTAGTAGTGTTATGTTGAGCGTCTGACTCCGCAAGCAGCGGAGTACAGACACTCCTGTCGTCCATCTTTTTCCCTAACATAAGCTGCTCAGCGCATGCGCAGTGGTGTCGTAGTACTAATGGCGTTTGGTTTTGAGGGACAATCCTCCAAATAACTTGTTAGTGTCCCTGATGATTGTGTTTGAATCAGACTCAGACCATTAACATGCATTTAAAAACGTTTGTCATTTCATAAACTGTATCTCAAACCTCATAAATTATGGCAAATTGTGAATTCAGTTTTGTTCATTTCTAAGGTTATTATATTTTATAAAAGACAAATAAAATAACACATTCCATGTCCTTTTCTTTGCTGTACTTTATTTGAGTTTTTGTCATTAAACCTTTGTGTTTGTTCTATTCAAGTGCCCCAGTAAGCCATGACAGCAAGCCACCATGCACAATACCAGGACCCTGAGCAGCTAAATGGTATTAAGCCATCAAGAATTTAATTAATTTTCTTTTAGTGCCTACTTTTTAGAGCCTGCTGTTCTTGCTCAAAAGACAACGCCAGAAATGAATAAAGTTAATATCAAAATAGATACTTTATTGTGGGACATTATTACACCAACAGGGAGAAATCCACGTAACACTGGAAAACAAATTTACTGACAAATGTAACAAATAGTCAAAACCAGAGGATCAACATGAAACTGTTCCACAACCAGACCAGGATAGTGAAGAAGAAGCAGAGCGTCGCTATAGATAGAAAAGCAGCTGGAAGTGGAAAGCTGTCACTTCCTCTTCTGGAGCTCTCTGGCTAAGGCATCCAACTGTGAAGAGCATGACAGCAACATGAGACTCAGACACACTTTACTCAATCCACTAAAGTACTGCTATAATACAACTTTTTTTTGTTATTTTCAGTGTATAGATATGTGGGGCATTATTTGAACAGGGTGGCATCTGTGAACAACCTTGAATAGGATACAGTTAGTCCACTTACAAAGATATTTCTCAGAACGCTCCTCCTCTGGGGTCTCAAGTAGCTGCATTCTCCTGCCTCGCACAGCTTAATCTCCTCGGAAATCTGAGAGACGGAGAGTTAGATTTGGAATACGAGAGAAGAGCGAAGCGGGGAAGAATATCTTCATTCTCAACAGGAAATGCTCAGTGAATGAGAAAACCATGCACACACACACACACACACACTGATCCTGACCTCTGATGTGCCAAAGGAGTCCAGTTCCCTCTTGCCTCCGGGGTACCAACCGTGGGACCAGTGCTGGCCGTTGGACAGCTGAGCCCCCACACATAGAAGCAGCCCGAGCAGCAAAACCAGCCGAGATACACACATGATATTCCCACCTAAAGGCAAAGACGGACACTCAATCAGCTCTGATTATAACAGGCTATTATCTTTCATAATTTTGAATCGGATTAAGTCATTCTAAACACATTTGAAAGTGGATGTAAATCATGTTTTCTGTCAGCTGTTTTGCAGAATGTTTGAACTAGATTTTAAAAGGCATTCTTTACATTTCGATTACATTTCCTGTATTAATCAATCAGCTAAACGGGTTATTGCTTTTAAAACAACACTGTTTAATGGGACATACTTCATCATATATTGCCCTTCACATAGACTGTTTTCCTGTATGTCCTGCTGTGATATGTCACGTCAGGCCAAAATAATTGGCAGACAATAGACAACACCTTTACAGTAATAATAAACACTCTATTAATTTATTCAAATATTATATGTATATTTTAGACACAGAGTACATTAAAGCTATGATGAAGTAGAAGTAAGTGTCCTCACCTTGGTCGCAACTCTCACAACTTTATCTCTACAGGCGTCCTGCCAGAAGCTCCCTCTGCTTGTCCTTCAGGCGGTCAGTCGCTGAAAGTATCTCACAGGATCACAAGTTTCTTACTGTAGAGATTCTCTTCAGCCTCCTCCTCTTCCTCAATATATGTACCAGTCTAAAGGCCCCCCTCCAAACACGCATTTACATTATCATTCCCTACTCGCCCCGCCCATTGCTGACCCCTCTGGTCCCTCTGTTCCCAGTGGTGAATTGAACAGTCTCTGGGGACAAAAGGTCCAGAGGACGTAGCCAGTACCAATTATCACCTGCAAACAGCGCTGACACCCCTGGGATGGACTTCTGAATATTGTCACTCTGGCTGTACAACAGATTTAAGTCATTCTGTGAACAGATTAGTAATAGTTTCAGTCATTTATACTTTTTCTACACATACAGACTTAGGAAAACATGTAAAAATCCAAAATGTATTAAAAGTCTGGGCCTCACCAACAATTATCTTTGACTAATGGTATCTAATCGTATTTCTCAGATCAAACAGCAGGCCCTTGTCAGAATTTCCTCTCCTCTTGCACCTGTTATGACCACAGTGACCCGTCACACATCCTCCCTCTGACCCCGATGACCCCTCAGTCGGAGGAAACACAGATGACAAGGGGAACAAACACCTTCTCAATTAGTGGAGCAAAGGTGTTTCAGAGACCCAGTTCTTACTCAAGAAGTGACAAACAGCGTGACGTGCTGCTGTTGACTTAGTGCGACCAGCAGCTTGGCGACTGTTGGGTGCAGGCCAGGGATTGGTTGAAGCAAGATGCGTAACTGGTGACTAATGCTCTGGGCTCCCAGACTCACCTGCTGATGAGAAGCAAGAGCGATTACCTTAACAGAAGTCTGTCAAAAGGCATTTATGAGCACATATACAAGAGATGCAAACTGCTTGCAAAATCATGTAAATAATAATGAATTCAAGTTAATTGATTTTATGTTGTTGAAATGCAAAAATGTTTCCTGAAATTCTTCAAACTTTTAACCCTTTTCACTGGTGTGTGAACCTCGTGCTGGATTGCATGCTGAATTAACCCTCTTTTGATTCGTTCAACACAGACGTCTACTGATCGCACGTGACAGAAGGACATTTGTTACTAAGTAGTGTAATAATTCATGAAAGGAACCAGTGATCAAAGTTTTTCTGGATCCTAAATCATTACATATTAAAGGGATACTCCAGCGATTTACCATTGCACTTTGAAGTTGCCAAGACTATGAGTATTAGTCAAGCGCCAACATCACTGGATCCTACATTTCCCTTAATGCGTTTTCTCCTTCAACCCTCCCTGCCTCAAACGCTCAGTTCTGTCAGTTTCTTCACTTTGTAAATAAAGACTCAATCCTACACTGTTATTTTTTTCTTTTTAGGTATTATACTATCTCTTTATCTTTGATTAGGAATTTCTGTTGAGTTGAGTTGAGCTGCTCATCTGAATACCAGGTTCGGTCATTAGCCATTCTAACCTAATGTAAACCTTAGATGAATTCTAGGTATTACTGTCAACAGCAACATTTCTACAGTAAGCCTAAGTGATTTCTCATTTAATTATTTATTGGAGCCAAAAGCACTTTAAAATGTGATCGGGGGTGAAGGGTTAAACACGGATTGAAAAGCCTTCAAGAGCAACCCTCAAGAGGACTGCCTGATCTATAAGGTACATGAATGATTGGCAATTATTTTGCCCCACTGTACCATTAGTCTTCATTGAGAGGTTTAGCTGTAATGAGCATCAGGCTGTCCTGACTTGAAATGAGCATTTGAGACGTGTGAAAAGTTTGACGTACCTGTACACATGCTGAACTGTGTTTTTACATTAGATTTATAATAGCTTTGAAGGTGATTAAACAAACTTCTGGATATTCTAATGAGACGAGAAAGATCTTCACTGACTGAATTTTATGTCTAAACAAACCGAACAAACAAACGCATTCTCATGCTGTTTTACTTTGTTTATATGTGGCGGACCCTGCCACCCTTCTAGCATCAAACAGTATTCTGGTGACCATTTTTTCCTCCGAGAACAGCTTGTTTATTCAGTTATGGAAAAAAAAAAAAATTCTTGAGTTGGTATTATTACCTCATTAATAATGTAAATATTAAAATTCTGAGTGCCCCGTTAAAGACATAATAAATACAGACAAATGATAAAATCTCAAGCACTTTATTAGGTTTGAACAGTATCTTGCTTAGAAAGGCCATTTGGCATTATATAATTATATATAATTTTATCATATATATAATTATATATACATATATTCAAATGTTGAATAACAAAACACTAGAAACAAACAGATGCAAATTAAAAAATAGGATTTGCTTAAGACAATTATACCAAATTAAAAATGGCCAAAACAAAACATCTCTAATACATTTCAAAATGGTCCCGATACAGTTCAATATACATCTTTTAGAAAGAAAAAAAAGAAAGAAAGGGGGGAGAAGAAAATAAAATAAGCAAGGCAGCAGACAGGAATGAAATATAAATAACCTTACATTATGTACAAAAGGGAGTGGGCAGTGACCACTGGGGAAAAAATGGTCCAAAGGACAAAGTGAAAGAGGAAAAGGAAGCGATAAGTGGACACAAGTGAGTGGAGTTGGATAGGAGACATAGGAGGACATATAAAGGTGGAGAGAAGAAGAGCAAAGTTGGACTCCAGTCTTCCTTCAGTCTAACACTCTAGTAGTGGAGACATATTTTGATTCTCCGGGCCGTTCAAAATGTTCCACTCCAGGAATAAAGGGATGTGAAACAAGGACGATACTGCATAAAAGATGCAACTGTTGCTGTCCAGGGAAAAATCTATGAATTCTTCTTGAACACTTGGGTACCCACAATTGATTACTTGTCATGGATCCCACATTTAAGTGATATGGAATGAAATGAAGCCATTAAAGATGGAATTTAATTAAACAGTGACCTCAATGTTAGTTTGATCTGCACAATCAAGGAATCTATGACTAGAGGGAATGTGAAAGGAAGGATGACTGACCCAGTCTTGGTTTTGGCCCTATTGATTTGTCATACAAAGAGGTTTTGTCATCGTTTTAGGAAATACATGCAAAGATTCCATCACATGTCGAATGTAAAGTCTTTTTGAAAACCTACCAGTGAGGCACTTTTTTTAAGTTCACTGTAATAGCAAAACAGTGGGTCTTATGTGTTGGCACAGTGTCGAGTTTTGCTGTCAGATTGCAGTGAGACAAAGTGATCACATGATCCAAGCACACACAATAAACCCATGTAATTGAAGCACAGACAGAATAGCCAAAACAAAAAGCTTCCCCTCCCCTGCTGATTAAAGACCCAATAAGTGACCAAGTCAATAAATGAAGAACATAATGGCACCTAACTAAGAGTGCGGGCACTTGTGATGCTTTGGAACAAAAGAAGACCTGAAATGACAATGACGATGCACAAACAGCCATCCGTTTCAGTGACCGGTCAATTAAAATACCTGCTACTTTAAGTCCCGACAGGGGCCTTCGCCCGGGGCTTTGAGACCTGAAAGAGCTTCTCTAGGGTTCAAATATATTTCCCATAATCCAATATAAAAGGCCATATCACAGTTCTGACCTTATCTCTCATTTGGTTATTTTTAAGGGCTTTGCTTTTGGTGCAAATAGTGCATGAGTGTTCAAACAATCAACATTGACGCATCACCCTTCCTGAAAATTCAGCATGAACTTTTAATGACATCTATCAATAAATTAGATTTGATTGTGCTCCTCCTTTTAATAAAAGTAATTACATATGGAGTGTTAGTGTAATGCGTTAGTGTGATGTAAGTAATGTACAAGCACTGGGTTGTTTTAGTTAAAATCTACGTTTAAAAAAAAGATTGAGAACTCCTTAAAGGAATATAATTTCTAATATCGTGGCATTAAAATCTGTAAAAATGCAGGTGAGTCTCTGAATGCTCCTCTGCTGGGAGTTAAAACCATTTGCGGAGATGAACTCGAGCCTACTTTGTTCAATTTGTAAATTTAAACAATCCTGACATCCGTCTTTTCCTGAGCTCACGGAGTTGAAATTAGGACTGACCTGAAAGTCCAAAAGGGTTAACTGACATTATTCATCTTTCATTACAATCATAAAAGGGCAGGGCCTCAATTTGACCTCATCTTAAAAAAACAAACACTGTAATTCAAGTCTGAGTGCCCTCAATAGACAGCCATAAAAAAAAAAAAAAATCATAGCAAACATAGCATGGCACACCTCCACTATTAAAGTAACAATGTATCCATTATTGAGGAATATGTTAGCAACAGCATTCGAATAAAAAGAAACATTCTTCGGCATCAGTGTTCATGGTGGGAAATAAAAGGGGATCAGTCTTTAAAAGAGTGACAGTACAGCGTAGTGATGCGAGGCTGATAATGATATACAAAAGAAATGACAGTTAATTCAGGCAGGCTCAAAGGAAAACCCATTCAGAAAAGAAATGCTCAACACAATCTAAAAGAAATACTGACGTGCGTCTGTAAACAAGAAATATGCTGGGCGTATAACATTTGTTGATGTCTATGATGCAATAACGGAGTAACTTGTGATTTGGCTTGTCAACATGATCAACAATGCTGCTGATGCTGTAGCAGACTTCACCATAAAATACAGATTTTACATTAAAGCTTGACCAATTCTGCTGTTCCTTAAATTTCTGTATAGGGTAAAAAAAAAATCTATATTTATTTGCTACTTTCCCAGTTTCCTGTCGTATTCCAGGAGTGTGTTGGCTACAGAAGCTTAGACAGTAAAATAGCTTTCTTGTACTGAATGTCTACACATGGCTGGTGGAGTGTCAGACTCCAGAGCTGCACAACCAAGTGAGTGAAGGACTTTGGCACTCGGCAGATAGCAGTCTTTTCCGCCAGCTTATGCTCCAGTTCGAACAAACATGCACACACAGATGCTCAAAAAAATGAATGGCTCCTGGTATTTAGTGTGTGTTTTATGTGTGTGTGTCAACCTGAGCCTATGAGCTACATGACAGTGATTCAAGTCTCCAACCGTGAGTGACCTTTGAACCCCTGAAACTTAAAAAGGGGGGAAAAATAAAGAGTTTTATCTGTAAATGTTCAGGATTCTGCTACAACACATGTTGCTACAGCGCGGCTCTAGCACAGCCAAAAATGTTTTAAGTCTCTGTCCCTAAAAAAAAAAAAAAAAAAAAAAGAGAGAAAGAAATCCAAACATCCTTACCTTGACTCTGGATTTTTTTTTTTTTTTACATGAGCTTCCAAAGCATTAGATTTATATTCATATATATTTATATATATTTATATACCAATAAAATACATTACAGGTGCCACCCGAAAATGCAGCCAAACTCAAAACTGTGTCTGAAACCAAAGTAATAAGATGCAACACAGTAAGTATATATACATATGGGGGAAGAAAATGGGGGTGAAGGGCTGTATTAACAAGACCAATATTACAAAATATTCAAGAAGGCATCTCAGTTATTTTCTCTGTCCGACTGCTCTGCCCTGTCCTGTCCTCTGGGCCAAGGCCTCTGTTCCCTTTTCCTCCGGGCAGTTCATCCCATCCACAGGTCAAGTTGCGATGAGTCTTTATGTTTTTTTTTAAAAATCCATCAGATGGGAGTATGCAGCTTTCTGCATGGTAATGTATGTGTGTGTTATCTGGTGCGTGCATTATGCTTGTGTGAAGTGTTTGCAAACATCAGTCCATCCACGGCAGGTCTTTACTTGAAGTTGGCGTAGTCAGAAAAGGCATCGATATACTCCTGGACCACTTTGTAGCAGAACTCGTACTGCTCCTGAGGAGGGAGGGGAGAAACAGCCACATCAGTTGGGAGTACAAAATCTGTGATATTTCAGTTACTTAAGTAACCTATTCCTTGTTTCGGAGATTACTGTAAAATCACACAGCTGTAGTTTGAGTACTGATACATGAATTTGCGAGATCTAAGCAATTAGACTTATCACTTAAGGGGCATGAGGAAAATCTAAAAATCTACAAACTCACCGTTCGGCTTCCACATTCTATCTGCTTCATAAATTAAACCAATTTCTTAAAGTTATAGTTCAACATTTTAGGAAATATGTTTATTCTCTTTCCCAACTGCTCCTCACCAGTGTCTGCACCATGTGGGGTCTCTGCAGTCTGAGGCTCTTCACTGTCTGGAAGACATCCAGGATGCCCTCCGCCTTCACCCTCTCCAGGACTGTACTCAACGCACAGAAAGTCCCCGTCCGGCCAGCACCAGCACTGTGCGCACACACACACAAACACACACACGGGCATAATGTAAACCTCAATAAACACACTACAGTAAGCATGAACAGAAATACACACAAGAGGCTTTGTTGTGAGTGCACACGCTAAGAAAGGGAGCACAGCAACATTTCTGGGAGCAGTTAAAATGTCACAAGGAAGAAGAGAACAATTCTTCTAAGTTGTTTTTTCCTGTGATTTCATGGCTGCAACAACTTCCCAGACACACAGCAGCTCACTTGATTGCCAGAAGCATTTTCCATGTGCAACCGTGACACAAAAAAGTCTATATAATTTAGTAGAGTATTTGTTTTTTTCTTACACATGTGCATACAACAAATATTATAAGAGCAACATAGTGTCAAGAAGGTTGTGTGTGTTTGTGTGTGTGTTTGTGTGTTTGTGCCTTACCTGCAGTGCACTGTGATGGGGTGGTTGCCAGACTGCTGCTGTTGTTTTTGCACCGCAGCAATTATATTAATCATGCCTTTACCGTCAGTGGGGATGCCCACCTCCGGCCAGCCGTGGAAATGGAACTGACGCACCGCTCGAGCCTTGTTCTCCTGTAAAGATTGAAAAGAACAAAAAGAAAAGATGAGGAAATGAAGGCAGTATTGCAAATACTGTTGTTGGTGTATGATCAGTATGAGATAATCTTGGCTTTAAAAAGCAAAATGTTAATTGATAATATTTTGTCAACTGTCAAACCTTCCAGTGTGTTTCTATGTGTCCTTTCTTACCCTGTTGTTGGTGACCAGGAGGTCACGCACTGTGTAGCTCTCGCTCTCCTCCTCCCTTTTAATCTCAATGGAGATGTCCCCGTGGACCACCGCTCCATCACTGGGCCAATACTGAGCACACTTTTCCTGCAGAAGCCATAATGACAGAGATGGTCAAATTACCACGCTTAACGACAAGGTGAATCTCAGCATAGTGGTTTTCTAATTCTCCAAATATCTAAACACTAATGACTTTGAAGGAAAGAAACAAATTCCAATTTCATTAATAATTAATTACATGAGCAAAGAAGGAAATTGATACCAAATCCACCATGTTTGCTAGAAATAACCTTAAGGTCTGGTCATTAAAGAGGATTTCCTGGTATGACTGTCCTGTTTGAACAATTCCGGTCAGTCTTTGTTGTAGCATCGTGACCACTAATAATTTATATCACATTTTATTAAAGATCTAACATGAAGATATGTTGGAAAACCACTACAGATCATTTTACCCATGTTTTACAAGACTGGAGGCCTTGCACTACCATAGAATAAATCATCTAATATCAATATTCTATTTTAGCCAGTTATTGACCTGATATTCAATACCAGTGTTTGTAACTGCACACATCCACACAGACACACACCTGCCCTCTCTCCTCCAGCTCGGTGAGCATGACAATGGAGCAGCTTCTCCACTCCCAGATCATCCTCCAGAAGTCCTCTATGGTGTGCTGCAGGGGGCCCTGACTCGCCATGTAGGAGTCCTTCTGACGGTAGCCCTGTGAGCAGACGGAGGGGATGACAGGAAGTAATGTCCAGAGGGAATGCAGAGATGAACGGTGGATACAAAAATAAACAGTGGGAGGAAGAAAGGGAGACTTCAAACACCTGATCGATTGCTTGCATTAATGAAATGAAATGATCTACTCTTACGCAGGTGCTTTTACACTCACATCAATGAAAGAGGCATTCACGTAGTCGGTGTTCTCCTCTCCTCGCTTGACTGGAATGATCACTCTGTTGAACTCGTCTGTTAGAAGAGAGGAGAAACATTAACCTTTAAGAGGTGACACACGGACTATACATCTGCAATTTCAGTATGTGCATCACGGCTCTCATCACCGTCCACAGGCACAATAATACTGTATAAACCCACAGATCACTCACATGGAATGATCTGCAGCACTCTGTTCTTCTTCATGTTGGCCGGCAGGTTGCCTGTTCTCATCTTGTCGTTCTGAATCTTGATGGATGTCAGTTTCTAGAAATGATGAGATTGAAGCCGTTTAGATGAAGAGGTATGAGAACTGAGGGGTCAAAGAGAAAAGCTGTCTCTTCAAACATGCAAGCAGACCTTGAATTCTGCCTCCAGCCCACTGCTAGCTCCAGGTGAGGGGGAGTAGAGTTTGGCCAGGTGGGACTCCAGAGAGGTCACTTCCAGCTCTGTGTCTCCGTACAGGTAGTGCTCTAACAACGCCTGGAAGATGAACACGTACTGCATCTGTTGGGCAGAGTGAGAGAGGTGAGGAACAAGTGGAAGTCGGAAATTGTTGTACGCAACAAACACAGCATCTTGGGTATTCATGTGGCAAGAAATCAGGGATAAATTAAAATAAATTAGTCATACTGTGATTTTTTTGTCGGACAATGTGATTGCGATATGATTCATGATTAGTGGGAAAGATCATTTTTGAATGACATATGCCTTTGCCTGTATTGCAATTTTGGTCATGTTTTGATTAACTGAGCAGCCCCAACAGAAATTGCATTGTATTTTCAGCAGTGTGTTAACACTGGACTTACATCAGTCTGGACCATCTGACAGCGCTGGGCTCTGATCCTGGTGACGAAACCAAACACGTCCACCTTCCTCTCAGTGTTCATCATGTCCAACATGGCATCGATCACAATGAAGGTACCCGTTCTCCCCACACCCGCACTGACAGACAGAAATATGACATGTTGTGAGTTGTGTGTTGGATGAAGATAACAGCAAAACAGGCAAAAGCAAGAGAGCGAGCTTTGATCTACTTACCTACAATGGACCACAATGGGCCCTGCATACTGCGGGTTGCAATTCTTGACTTTCTTGAGGAACTTCAGCATGCCAATAGGAGTGAAGGGCACCCCGAAGTCTGGCCAGCTGGTGAAGTGGAACTGGGTGACGAGCCTCTGAGGCTTCTTCCCAGACACATCTCCCACCTGAGGAGCAAACACATGAGTGTGAACTAGGTTTCTTTTTAGGTCACTAAACTCAAATCACGGCATATCCAAAGTGTTGAATCTTGTTTTAATCTATTTTGTGTCAGTAATCTGTGTCATTATACTTTAAAAAAAAAAAAGAGTCTTTAGATAAATACTGCAGCAGTTTTTATTGTGTATTCAGTCACACAAACACTTCAGGAGAAAAACAGAAGGTAAACAGAAACAATTACATCCTGGGACTCACACTCTCATGACACATTACCTGTTGGATGCAGAATTTGCGGATGGTGTAGTCCACCAGAACCATTGTGTCTTCTACAGACACGCGGATGTTGCCGTATGTCCAACAGCCCTGGTCCGGCCAGTACTGGGCACACTTACACTGAAATGCAGAGAGGGGTTCACATTGAGCACACTCACAAAGCTGTGTATACAAGGTAGTAACAGCCTCAAACTATTTCACTTGTGAAAAAAGGACAAGAATACTGCGTGTATAACAGAATGAGTGTGAAAAATGAAAGAGAGGTTAAGGCAAAGTCGGGATTTGGAGACTAGTCATGCTTGCCCTCACTTTAAGAAGTGCACCGTTGAACTAACTTTGCAGATAAAAACTTTGCAAATAAAGACATGTTAAACATAAAACCAAACTGTGCTTTTCAAAAGGGATATCCAGTCCCAACTGTATATGTAAATTATATACCATTATCAAACACAGTATATAAACACATGAATCATCAACCCTCCGTCTCCAGGTCGCTTACCTCTTTTCTCTCCTTCAGATTGGTCACCATGACAATAGTGGCTGTGTTCTGCTCCCAGATCATCCGCCAGTAGTCATTTACCGTTTCCTCCTTCGGCCCTGAGAGACAGAGATAAACAGAGACACAGAATCTCAGAGGACGAGTAATAAACAAATAATCGGGTAGTCTGTTCGTTAAATAAACTACAGCACCGCCTTTCTGCTGCCAGTGCATTCACAAACTTTACCTTGAGCTGCAATAAACTTATTCTTCTCTTGGTAACCCTGCAAAACAAAGACGTTAAGAAGACATGTTATGATGGGGTAAAATAAGAGTCCATAATATTTAGAGCAGAACTGATTATTTTGCTGGAAGAAAATACGGCACTCGTACTAACATTTATAAAGGAGGCGTTGATAAAGTCAGAGTCGGGGACTCCCTCCAGAGATGAGAGGTGCACCCTGGAGTGATCATCTGAGGGAGAAAAAGCAAAGGAAGCAGAGGAGGAGCACAGCGAGAGAGGAAGTTTTAATTACACATGTCAGATTGCATTTTCTCCATCCTGACCACAAAAGTATAACTCGGTAAATCACTTTGTTAAATGTCTTTTACTGCCAGCTGTCTGGTATTTACTATGATCTTACTGATTCATCTTTCTTAAAGCTTTACTAGCAGATAACGTCAGTCAGTGTCACAGCTCTGTTGTCACTCACATGGCAGGATGTTGACATATCTGTTCTTTTCTTTATTCTCTTCCTTGGAAGCAGCGTCGCATGATGCCTGGATGGGGCAGACCGGCAGCGCCTAAACACACAGACAAAAATGCACACATTTAGATAACAGGGAAGAGCAGACAGACGTGTATCAGTTCAAAATATCTCGGTGCGATCCTGCGTATCATTTCCTGCTAGCTTCATCCTTTTGTTTGGTGTGTGTCTCATACGAATCACCCCGAAGTATTCTCTTGAATGTGCTGCAGCAGTAGACTGATTATCTGACAATACAAATAAGTCAGATGTGTCCAGTAAGATCTATCCATCTCTTTAACTTTCGTGTCTTGATGTTGCATTTTAAAATTAATAATCTCAAATGTCTTTTGTTTACTCTGTCAAACTGTAAAAGTTGCTTTCCCACACAATTAGCAATACTTCACCAAGTCTGTTATAAAGATGTTATAACGAACGGTAGTTTCCAAACCTTTGTTTTTTTTGACATATCTCTATCAGTTAAGCTCCAGTACCACTTCATCTGCACCAGCCTTCATATTCCACGTGTTCACTCTAGTCGATTTTGAAGGGAATGTTAACTAACGCCCCAAAAAATAGATATTAATTGTAGAAAAATTTCATACACTTGAAATTACGGCTGCAATGATTAATCTCAATCAATTAACTGTCAACTACTAAATTAATCTTTAACTATTTTGAGGTTTGAGGATATTTTTTCTAACTGAAGGGTAAAGGTTTAGGTGCCAGCATTAATATTAACTAACTCCCACTTATTACTCTTAGCAAAAGCATTGATATATGACTTCATTAATTAGCTAACTATTTTTTTTTTTACCAGTTTATCCATTAGTTTTGGGTCATTATTTCAGTTTATCTATTGCTTTAGGCTACATATTTTGTTATTATATGTTAATCCTCTTTAGGCTGACTGTTTTAACCTTTAACTGAACCATTTTGACACTCCATGCACTCTTTTACTGGTTATTGTGAAATAAATGTAGTTCAGATCAGCATCACATCAATTTTCTTTTAATCCTTTTTATATGGTTATTTTCCTCTTAACCACAAATATGTGTATATATTATATAGCAAATCTGTATTTCAAATTTTTCACAATCTTTCCACGACCCCTGATGTAACTGAAATACGTCCTGGTCTACAAGCACCTGGTTGGGACTTATTTTGGCGATAGGGTTATGGGTTAAAGGTCCAGTATTTGCTATCTGAGGGTGTGTGTTGAGTGTGCCATACATTAAACTCCTCCCTGAAGAGCTTGTTGTCATCAGCCATGCGACGGTTCATTTCTTCCTCGAGCTTGTCGACGGGAAGTGGAGGGTACTTCCTGTTTGTGCTGGGTGAGCGGGCCAATAGTGGGACGCTCTGAAGTTCTGCGCCGGCGAGCAGGAAGGGAGGAGGCAGGAGAGGAGGGAAGGAACGGGAGGGGTGAGACAGGTGGAGATAAAGACAGGGGAGAAGGGGGTAGAAAAGTGAGAGTTGAGCTGTCTTACATCAAGTTGCACTGACTTCATCATTTGTCTTTTCTAAAAGTGCCCACCAGAGGGCGATGTGATTCAACACTGAAATGAGCGAGGTTACTGCAGCCCTGTTGGTTAGGTAATCACAGCGAACAAAAGCCTTCTGCCAGCACTCAACCAGTGTAATGTTATCGCCGGGGAAGCGAGATCAATCAAGTGTTATCAGAAACAACTAAGAGTAACAGGTTAGGTCAAGTCGGCTGTAAATATTTGCTGATACGACCCAAAACAAATAAATGAGTGCTGCTCAGTGAGTGCTCAGTCACATCTGCAGACACAGACAAAGCACACACAAACACAAACACTGATGCATGTGTTGGAGTTTTACCTGTATCATCTGATCTACCATTGGTCAGTCTGAAGGAGTTTGAATGGCTTCCCGCCTGCTTGTACTTTTTAAACCTGTCAATCAACACAGATCAAAGTGCATATTAATACACAGAGATTCGTGTGTATCTTTGTGACACACACACACACACACAAATAAAAACATATCGCCTTAGTCTCGCAGCTGAATGCCAATCAGCCATTGCCATGGTAACAGGAGCACCTCAGGCTTTCACCACACGTCTCCAGCTTGTGTGTAACATCAGCCGCACTTCACCAACCTGAGCATGTAGAGGATGATGATGATGAAGATGATGACCAGCAGGGAGGACAGAGCCACCATGACTGCGATGATCGGCATGTCATCAGACTGGTTGTTGTCTACATCAGAGACGGAAAGAAAGCAGAGAATAATGATTTGTAAGATGGATTTCATAAAAAAAAAAATCAAAAAGGTGTCTCAACACTTGAGGTGAGTCAGTGTTTAAACTGATGCCAAATTCCATTGCCCTTACTGAATTAGTCTCATATTACACCATTAGAGGAAGCTTGAGGTCTTAAATGTGAATGTTTTATCAGTTTATAAATGTAACACATTTTAACAAAAAATTATTCAATGTGCACAAAACATGGGAAGGTATTTTACTTGTTTTTGTTTTTTATACATAAATATTAATTCAAATATGACCATCTATTAAATGCACAACGGAAGTGTGAGAAAGACCTGGAACATGAAATAACTTGTTAATTAGCAAGCGTTAGAGGCAAGTTTGCAATGGTATGAGATTTTTCCAATATGATAACCATCTCAGTAAAAATCACAGTACCATGTGGCATTGCACAATTATTAATGTTATCAGTTACAATGAACCTTAAAAGGAATGAAAGAAGAAAGTAATTTTTGGTTGGTCGCAAAATATTATGTACCGACAGACATGAAACTTGATATAAACTTACTATAAAATACTATACTAAATACTGTAGATAAGCAAATTTGCACAGTGGATAACTGTCTATTTTCATAACGTGGTATACCTTGAAACTCGTATGCCACTGCAATCCTATTTAGAGATGCTGTTCAGCAGGTTTGTTATCTTCGGACAAAGCCAGACAAGCTATTACCCCATTTTCAAACTGTCCTCAAAGGACAATTTCAATTTCATACTGTTTTACTTTGACCCTTATGAGCAGGCACCTTTCTAGCTTCAAACACCTTGGAACCTTATTTCCCTCAGAGGATGACCTGCTCATTCACTTATGGAACTACATCAAATAACTACTTCTGAATTTGTATTATTACCTAATCGATATCCTAAATGGTAACTTTTCAAGTTTGAATTTCTTTTCCAAAACTGCATAGTGCACCTTATAGCTAAATTAAGCTAACCAGCTGCTAGCTGTAGCCTTATATTTAATGTGCAGACATGAGAGTGATATATGCATACCTTACTTTTAATAGACCGTGTTTTTTTTTAATCCCTCTGTCATTTTATTTAGTTTTTAATCTGTTGTTCTTAATTTGTGTTTTTATCTGCAGATTGTTCCCCTTTTTCTGTGAAGCACTTTGTAACCTTGTTTGGAAAAGTGCTATATAAATAAAGCTTATTTTTATAATTATTATTATTACTATTATCACTCTGTCGATCAACTGAAAAATCTATTTACTTACTGCTTCGGCAAAATTGTAATGAATACTATAATCAATATCTTAGTGGTTGTTTAAAGTCCCAAAAAAAAAGTTTTTCAACTTGTTAACATTTCAGAATGTGGGTAAAATAAACCAAGAGCCAAGGTTGTAAAATGACCTCTGCCTCTTTCAACACCCGCCTGGATCTTTCCTTTCCGTAATGGTCGTCCATGTTAATATTTTATTGAGCTTCCAAAGGAAAAGAAAACCCAAATAGAGAGGCAGAAAGAGTGCACAAGGCTGTCCTTTGGAGTGAGCACATAAATCACAGATTAACAGTTGAGAGGTTTGACCCTTGGCTTCACGATGACAGCAGACACAGGGTGATGGTATAACACACTGAAACATTTAGGATGTTTGCCATAAATTCCTAATGAATTATTCAGGGTTTTAAGGCTAAATGCTTGTTTTGAATCAGGCACCCATGGAGGACTATTGTGATGCTACTGACTGTTGACAAAGCACTGTGGTCACACGGGCTTAACATTACAAATTAGACATTACATGAACCAAGTCATCTATTCTTTGTGATGCCTCCTGTAGATTACAATAGCTGACCAATTTGTATGTTTCCACCACGCGCATGAGTTACTGGTTGAAGGCAACCCTGTGGTCTTCCTGGTGACCTTACACTGTCACTGTTAACACAAAAGACATGAGATCTGCGTGAACAACAACAGGAGTTTGGCGCACAAAAAAAACTGGCTGCCGTTTGTGTGCTGATGACTGGTCAGTAAGACACACTGGGTGACAACAAAAGAAGAGATTTTTCCAGAAAACTGCATGGCAGCGGTGACAATGCAATGACAAAATCAGCTGTTCCAGAGGCCGACTCAAAAATTCAAGAAAGCTCTTAACGTTACGGACAAACTATGCGGCAAAGAATGCATCATTTGACTTCATGCTCCATGTGCACTTTCTGGTGGGAAGTGGTTTGGAACGCACCCCAGTTATGTTGCATTTTCACACACAATTCCCAGGACATTTCAGTGTTCTCCCTCGGACAATGTGTACATTGAATGGAGCTGGAGCACAACAGGCTGTGGGCATCATGTGGAATTGACACAGCCTTGACAGATCTGATGCCATCTAGAAGTGCTCACAGCTCTCCACACAAGGCTCACAGACGGCCAGGGGGAGACAATAGAGCAATTACATAACACCTAACAACCAAAAGTGATTATGTTATATAACAGACAGACCATTCAGCAGTGCAGGCACAGCTGTTGTATTTATGTTGACCAGCCGTGTATAATGCTCATCTGAACTTCTACAGCTTCCCATTAAGTCTGAAAATACACTCCCCAAGTGTTTTTACACCAAAACAGCTTCAAATGCTCCTGCAGGATGATTCAGAACTTACTTGCTGTTATTATGATCTATGATAAAAACCATCCTTCTGAATCAATCAATGAAATTTGATAGTGATTTGTGCGTTTCTCTATAATCATGTAATATGAATAATTAATGTAAAAGAAAAGGGTGGGGGGAGTCATGTTTCACTTACAAGGATATTACTAGGATGGTCAGTGAGCAGACACAACGCTGCTAAAAGTGAAGCCGAAATTTAAAGTATTCTTCATGTTTAAAGCGCTGAAGTCCATTTAAATGCTGCAATCCAAGTTTCATGCTGTACAAAAGCAGCATTACATGAAATCAACAAGATGCATAATAATCTTTCATCGACAGTTTGTTTTAATTCAAAATAACAGTTTTAGGCAGCGTCCGGGTTGTTTGGTTTGGTGGCACTCTCATTCCTGTGGGTGACTGGTCAAATACAGGTATGTCACGTCAGGATATTTCCAGCACTGCTACAATGGAGTCTAAAAGCAGAAAAGTGTTCGACTCTCTAAAATATTAAAGGTCGACTCTTGACCAGAAAGCTCACTTGGCTGCTCTTTGGAGCTGTTGCTGCGGCTTTGCCAGGCTGCATGAATAACACACGGCTCGATGGAACAACACAAAAAAAGAAACACCCCGACACTCTCATGTGGTATACCATCAATCTGTGATGTTTATGTATTCCAGGAGTTATTCGAATGAAGCCTTGCTTTATCGCTGCATCCAGATTTCTTTAACCTTTTCTATTTCAGTTAGGCCATGTTCACACCAACACTACAATGTGTCTTGGAAGATCTGATGACAAGTGGCAGTTCTAAATACAGAACCGAATGCCCCCAAAATGTGTTGAGAATTCATTAGGACCTAAAAAAAACATAAAAAACCTCTCTGGCCCAGCTGCATCCAGCTGATCTGCCGGTGACAAACGGCCTGAATAAAAAGTATAAACCTGAAGCAAATCACAGAACAGTGAACAGAGTCTTTTTTCTGTTTAGCATCAACTGAAATTTTGTTGCGGATAAAATCAAATGAGAGCAACAAAGAAAAATCCCATCATGGAACAATCTGCAAATATCTTTGCTTTAATTTCAAACACTTCTCTGATTCAGAAGTTTTTTGTTCTGAATGACTCTGAACAACTGCGGAGAGTGTGAAAATGGTAACGGCTTACATTCAGCTGTAGGTTTATGCAAAGACAGACAGACAGAATCATAGCAGTTCCCATGACACGGTAAGTGGGTGTTATTCCATTCAAGATAAAATGAGTCACTGAAATCACAACATGTCTTGTTTTTTCATGGCATTCTGGTCTATTTAGGCTACCATTGGTAGAGTACAACATATGTTTGTGTTTTTTATGACTCATCCCCATGTGACTGTAAAAAGATGCTACATTACTATCAGGGCTGTAAAAAGTACCCTCAAGTCATACTGGAGTAAATAAAAGTTAAGATATCGTGTTAAAATACGACTTTGGTAAAAGTGGAAGTCACTCATACAAATAATAATTGAGTAAAATTATTTGATATTAAATGTAATTAAGCATCAAAAGTATACGTAAAAGTGAATTACACATATTTACATGTATGTATATCCTGTATACTATGGGTCGACTGAGTACCTGCCTGGCCAATTATCGTTTTTTTAAAATCACATTACTGATTTTAAAAAAAATGAATTGATGATTTGCTACTTTGGCTCTGATGCAGCATGCAATCTGCAAAGTAACTAGTAAGTAAAGTTATCAAATACATTTAGTGAGTAAAACGTAGAAGTATGAAGAAGTATGTCAAAACTGTACTTAAGTGCAGTACTTGAGTAAATGTATTGAGTTACATTCCATCAGTGATTACTATAATAAGTGTAGACACAATTCCCTAATCTTTAACTTTGTGTATATTGTTTCATGGTGGATAGATATGATTAAATAAACAGACACCCCTGAATATGCACACACACTCACCATGTGGGGTGGTGTCTGAGGTGAAATCTAGCCCAGGTTCTGTGGTGGTCTCTGTCTCCTCCGTTACTATATAGCCATCATCATCAAGGTCAGTCTCTGTAGTTGGGGGGTCTGGAACATAATCTATGGTGTCGTTGTCTCCCCCTGCCGGGGTGGGAGGAGGGGGAGGCTCTGTAGTCGCGGGTGCCTGTGGGGCATCAGTTGGAGCTGGAGGTGGGGAGAATGGCAACAACCTCCCCGTGCCATTGGGGCCCACTTCTTCTGCATCATCCTCAACAGCTGGGGCTGTGGTTGTGGTGGTGGTTGTTGTTGTTGTTATTGTCGTCACCGGGATGACTGCGGGGGCAAGCGTCGTGGGTGGGCCAGCTTGGGCTTGTGTGGGTACGACTGTGAAGTTGAGAGATGGTGCGACTGGGGGATCTGTGGGTTTGGCAGTGATTTTTGGAGGACCTAGAAAGAAGACGACTTTGTTCAGTATGGTGCAATTTTTCAGAGTGAGCCTTTTAAGTTAAGACGGTGAATAATAAAAGGAATTTGATGTAAGTGAACACGGTTCGTACTTGTGATGGGTACATGATCCTGGGCTGAGGCCCCGAGGGCTAGACTGAGCAGCAGGAGCAGGGGACACACACCCATTCTGCCCTAGATGGAGGAAACACAACAAAAAGGATAAGAAGGTTTTAGTCATGAACAAACTCAAATCTCTTTGAAATCAATAAAAAAAAAATTTACTCAATCCAAAGATTTTTTCTATTAAGATCAGTAGACTTGATCTCTGTGTTGTATAACCCACTGTCTATTTTTAAATCTTCTAGCCTAATCCCACATGTTCATTTTTGGAAGGTAATACTATAATACTAATACTAACATACAAACAAATCTAACATGAAAAAAAAAACATGAATAATGTTGCACCTGTGCATGTTAAATGTTTACCTGAAGAAGGGAAGTTGGCATCAATCACTCATTCGCACAGCGTGGTCCTAGGAAGCAGACAGAGGACACTTAGACACTTACTGTAGCATGGCAGAGGAACTCATCACTTTATTTTGTCAAAACAGTCAAGAAATATATCATTTTTCTACTGTATTATTTATTATCTATCAGGATAAGGACTATGGCTGCACAATATATATCGTTTCAATATCAAAAGTGCAATGTGCGCATGTGCGATAGTCACACCGCAGCAGGTGCAATGTCAAGTAAGGCAGTCTTGGCCATTTTATAAAATGTGTTACAACGTAATAAAGCATTAACAGCAAGAATTGTCACGGCTCAAAAACTAAATTAACTACATACCCGATGTGTTCAACCCACTAAAGTTAGCTGCAATTCGAGCCGAGGTAAATACATTCCCTGTTTCAGTCTGGCATGAGCCGTGAGGGTAACCAAGTGACATTTCAAGTGATTTAGTGAATCAGTAATCCTCAATGTTCACATTAACTTAAAAATTAAATATGTAACATTTATAATTTTAACCAGCACTGCAACAAAGCAACATTTTTGTAGTCTGTCATACCCGATATCATAATGTGAGTTTTTTCCAATATCTTGCAGCTCTAATAAGGACACAGGTGTGAAGAAAGCAGACTCATTTTCCCTAAAAATGTACATTAGCATTTGGCAAAAATTCATTATTATGATTTGGTGACTTCCAGCAGAATAACACCATGTTCATATGCTCATATTATATATTCACTTTTTTCAATTTGATTCCCAGGAAATTTGATAGGGCTGGGGGAGGAAATATCAATACATGGATGCATTTGGATTCTCTCTTGAATATTATGTCTTGATGCAGAAAAAGACAGTGACCTGTAACAATTCTGTGAGACAGGGCTGTATGTTCCTTACGTCTAAATCAACTGGATGCTGAAATGAAATGGACGTAAACATCTGGTTTACATTCTAAGATAGGCTGCTTCTTGGTTTTGGTGAGGATGGCTGAGTGTATGCAAAGACAATGGAAGTAAGACTCTCATCCCTAAAATTATAGTTATATTCTAATTAAAGAAGTAAGATATAATAGATAATTAGAAATGAGTTAAAAACTAACACAGTAATTTCATATTCATCTACTTTTTCAACAGGGCTTTGACTTAAAAAGGCCAAAATAAACTAACATTTGACACATTCGTCACCCGCAGCACGACCAAAACAGAATTAGTGTCACATTTAAATTCCTGCAGTGACGGTGAATCAGCACTTAGGACTCTCTTCACCCACTGACATGGGGATGAGCGGGTGGAGGCCAGAGGACTGACAGACTTGGAGAAAGCATGACGGAGGCTGGGTGGTCGTCGGCTTGACTGGCTGTCAGTCTTTTCATAATCCCAGAGGCCAACGAGGCTGTTGTCTCCCTGACTGAGCTGTGATAATCCCTGGACCTAATCCCGTGGTCCTGACCCTGAAATAATCCAGCCCGTCTGCCTTTGCTCACAGAGATACTTCAGCACTGAGCCAAACACCGCAACGCTACAACACACAAACTGATGCTTTACATCAGGGATTATTGCATCAGTGGGCAGAGGATAAATTGGGCGCTAAAAGCCCTAATAGTGCCAGTTGCCAATCTTCTGGTGTTTTGAACTGAGCTCATTCATTGCGGTACTTACATTCTGGTTTTAGCAAAGAGCTGTTTGGCTCTGACTGCAGCCTGAAATGGGGCATGATGAGCAAGTTATGTTGTCAATGACGATGCTATTAACCTACAAATCCAATTGTTGCAATCCCTTTCTCTCCCTCACCCAGCCATGCATCCATTTAGCCAGCAAATGTCTGCTTCCCAAAAACAATTCATGCCTTCAGCAAAACAGTCGATGGAAAAATTCAACAGAGATGTCTTTCTAATTATTTTTGCTATGGATGCCCTTTTGGGAAACACCAACACTAACACAAAAAAGTTTCTTTTGGCTTGAATTTTAAGTGGAATAAGGGCAGGCTGTGTCTGTTCTCGTCACAGAAATGCTTTCAGAAGGACCTTCTCTTTGTTTTTCAGCTGACTGAATTGTCTGGGTTGCAGCTAATTAATACATTTCATCATCAATTAATCTGCCGACCATTTTCTCAATAGTAAAAATTAAACATTTAGTCCATAAAATCTCTGAAAATAGTTAAAAATGTCTATCCCAGTTACCCAGAGGGGATGTCTCCAAATGTCTAGTTTTTTCCGACCAATAGATATTCAGTTTACAAATGTAGGTGAGTCATGAAATCAGCAAACGTTCACATTTTAAGTGCTGGGAATGAAGAATGTTGGCATTTTGTCTTAATAAAATTACTGAAATTATTAATTAATTAGCATAATTGTTGCCTAATCATTTTCTGTCAATCATCAAATCAATTGATCAAATAATGACTGCTGTTCCAATTATGTCTAAACCAATCTAGAGACAGAAAAACAGACTTGCACACGCTTGCCACTTAACATGCAGGTACAATGTGATCCTGACCAAATAGTACGTTAATTCCACATAATAATATCCTACCAGTGAATGACACATATGGGCAAACAAAGCATTGTGTACGATAATAACGGCACTTTGTCTTCCTGAGCCTACAGGTTGTCTGGTCATATAAAAACATAAAACAAATCCCTTGCTAACCCACAAACCACATTACAACACTAACCCCTTATGTCTACTATCCTCCCCTTCAGTCCTCATTAAAAGGAGTGACTCAGCTATAATGGACAAGCTCAGTGATTAGTACCATTTTGCGTGAATTAGCCTTATACAGCATCTGTCTAAATGTGTAGTGAATGCGACGTGATATACTAATGGGTATGTTTCGCATCAACAAGCTTTTTTTGTGTAACCTTTTCATAATGAAGCATGACTCATTGTTTTCTGCGTGCCAACTAGGGAGGCTGCATGACGTGTCACTGTGTTGGTGTAAGTGATATAAGCCGGTCCTGTTGCTAACCTTCACTTCCGAGATGCTGCAAGAGCCTGAGAGGTTTTTATCCAGAGACTGGAGACCCAAGAGAACAAGCTCCCTAGAGATGCATCCTAATGTGTTTCGGCCTCATGAGAAGCAGCAGTCTTCCAGTGTGTGTGTGTGTGTGTGTGTGTGTGTGTGTGTGTAAATGCATGCAATTCAGACTTGTGCATTGGTAGTGGACATCATTAATTTAAGAGGTACTGGGCAAGTGCTTTTATTTGTGCCGTTTTTAGGTTTTGTGCTGTCAGTGCTCTCTATTTAAAAGATACTCCAGGGGATGGGATGGCAACTCAAATGATGGACAATGCAGGAGAAAGAAAAGAGACTTACAGTTGAGTTATTTTCAATTAAGCCAAATATCGGACGGAACTGGTAAAAGTGAATTTGCCCCACTAGTTATGGGACATGACTCAACCGCTTCCGAGTGGAACATAATAAGAGCTCATGAAGAGTGTAGCCGAAACATAATCCATCAGGACAACTCTGACACAGCCAGTTTTGATTTGTCACAACAACCATTCAGCTAAATGTTTTCCCTCCAACAGTTTAACATCAAAATAATGAATACAATATAACTTTGGACTCAAGTTACTTGAAAAAAGGATGACCTTGCACGTCAATGACTTTTCCATAAAATGTTCCTGCAAATGTTTCACAATAAAGGTGTCCATAAAGTGTCCACACTGTCCACTCAAATACTAGAGGGCTTTGAAATGGAAATGGATATTATTGAAAGTATTAGTAGTGTGTATGGTCTTAAAATAATATTGCAATATTTTTTTAAGAGAATACATATCTTAATATTTGGAAATCTTCTCAATTTCACACTCTAAACCACTTCATAACACTAGTTATAATTAATCACCAGTAATGTGGATATAATGACTAAGTGGGTAAAAGCAAGTATTAAAACAAGAAGAAAAGTCTGCATTCATCTGCAATTTGGCCTCGTTTTTGTAAAGTGGGAGGGGTGGAGACATGTCCATCTTTATTTATGTCACTGCTCTCCATCTACACCTGACAAATGCCGATTCAGTCAGTTCGCATAAAATCAAACCAGTCAAGCAGAACGGCAAAACCGGAAACGTACCCAACCGGGATTATATTATTACATAGGGAGTTAATCACACATGAACAGACACTGACAGACCAATATACTTCTTAAAAGAACAAACAAAAGTCTCACTATATTACTTACTTTCACTCATTTGATCTCATGTTTCATGAACGTATTTAACTGACAAAGCACTTTTCCTCTTTATTTCCAATCCACCTCCTCAGCCAAATGTAAACAAAACAAAATAAAAAGGAGAGTAAATATCTTTCCAACAGTTTCATCATGCTATTCCCTGCAGAGGAAACATGAACATGCCCATCTATTAGTGAATGCATGTACTGAAAGGTAGTCATGCAGCTCATGCTCGTCTGACTTTGGGCTTGTTTTGTGCAACCATGTGAATATTTTTCAGACAAAGCCGAGAGCACAGACAGCAAGACCTTTAAAGCAGTCACCACTGGGATGAGCTGCACTATGGCCAAGTGCAAACCTGCCACAGCTTTCTTAGGACTGTGACAAGCAACAAAAATCAATAGCCTGACTGCAGGGAATAAAAAAAACACACAAAAATGTGACAGGACATTTGCTTCCTTTTCTAATCAAAAATGACTATGGTTCATTTGTTTTTCACTCCCCATATCCCCTAAGTGTTATTTTAAGCCTACTTGCTGTATCAGAACACACTGCACCGCTTGACTGATGCTAGGAAAACAACAGGACTTAGTCTTAAACCTCATCGAAATTTGGCTTTGAATGCTCGGGCAGATTCTTAGGCTTGTTTACTTATTCTTGGATGGGGTTTTTCTACATTGGGAACATTTCTAACTTTAGACTGCATTTTATCCAGACATAGCTCTTTATATAATAGCCTACTGACGCATTGAGTAGATTCTTTGATAAATCATCAAATAATAAAGCTGCATTGTTTAGTATTGTTCAGGCATCTGTACCAATGTTGGTACTGACATTGATAATAATTAGGGCTGAGAATCACACACTCACTCGCGATACAATTCACGATACGTTGCCCACAACAGTATCACAATACAGAGAATGTGCCATAATCAATATATTGTAAGACAGTCATCTAATGATACATAAAGATGTCTGTCTAACTGAAGAAAACAAATCCTCCTATAAGACAAATTGCAGGAATTCTGTATTTACTGACTGCATCATGGAGTGCACAGTGCAGTCTTAGCTTAGTCCCTCTTTATCACACACACTGACTGCAACTGGACTATATTCCTTTATTGCCATCATTCCATTGTGCCAAATGTTTTAATATAAAACAAAAAAATTATAATTTTGGAGCCAGCGTATCGATATTCGCGTCACAATATATTGCTGTATCACCGTATCGATATTTTGTCCCAATCATGTGCAATGATTAGGGCTGCACAATTAATTGAAATATCACTGAAATTGTAATATGAGAAAGTCCAAAATACAAGTCGCAAGAAGCTGCATTTTTTGGATAAAGGTAAAATGCGTGACAAAACAGTGCTGCAGAGATGCCCTGGCCTACAAATGTTTTTGGCCAAATGTAAGAAAGCATGTTTATAAGATAAAGGCTCCAAAAAATGACCACATCTTCATGATTTTAATAGTTTCTCCACTGGAAATGAAAATTGTGATGCAAAAATTAAATCATTCTCACTAATCTTGAATCATATCACAATCATCTGTATATGATATCTGTTAAAATAATCACAATATGATTTTCTTTTCATGATATGCTGGAGACTCTAATAGCTGCTATGCTTATCCCTCATGCTACATTTCTAGTTAACTCCTGGGAAATGACTATCGGTTAAACTGAGTGAAAATGTGGACAACTCACTCAAAAATACGGAAAAAATATGCGGACAATTCAGATACAACAATCTGTTCTTTGTTGTGTCAGGGCTGAAGAATGGAGAAATTTTGTTGAATGTTTCTTGATACCACAAAGATGACAACACATAATAAATAAAAATCAAAACAAAGGATAAATTCATTTCGATATACATTGGTTGAATTGCACACAAAAAAGTCATAACAGAAAATGAATCACCCCATATATAGTCATGGAAGACAACATACTAAACTATAAAATCTTTCTCATTTTGTGTGTCACCACCATTGTGCAGAGCTCAATGCTTAATGTGCATGCGCGTGGTGAGCATGACCAACTAAAGAAGACAGTTGCTTCTGTGCCTGTGGCCAACTGCAGACCTCATAGGAGTGCAATCACACAGTTGTGAAAGGGCTGGGCTGTTCCCATGCCATTTCATTCACACAGTGAAAGGAACACTTATAGGTAGAATATAAAGGAAGTCCAATTACATCTCCATGACAACCAAAGGCCAAAGACGTAAGATCAATGCAAGGTAGTCATTTAATATGGAGGGTTCCCACTCAAGTCCGCGGATTTCACTGATGCTTTTGTATTTACGTGTGACCTTAGGTGAATTAATAAGTATCTTTTCTGACGGCATGGACATGAATTAATGAATGATGATGGATTTTTATAAAAGGCGGAAGAAAATACACTTTTCCTCAGTAAATTATGTGCCGTTTGAGCTATATTTTACAGAATCCCAAACACAAATGCGGCCAAACAAATACAACTCACAGTGCCTTTATGTTTAGTATTTTTCTTAAAATCAACAAATTGTATTAATAATTCGCAGAGGGTAGCCTGGGGCAAGTGAGTGAGCTGAAAACCAAACAGACACAAACCCTACAGGCCTGGCTGACATGACACCAGTCGTGGTGGTCAAGGGGACTTTACCATTCATGCAGAGAAATATTTCCCTCTGGCTTTCTACAAGGCATCCTGCTTCTCTAGTCGCTGCAGCGCGAGATAATGCTTGTCTGTCTGTCTCCATTCATGGCATATTAATACTGTTTCTATGTCTTGAGAGGAGGAGGGGGGTCCGGGGCAACAGGAATACTGTGAATGCTTCTCTTCACGGGAGACTGAAGTAGGCCTAACCCAGGGCAGCTAGGACTCTCGCTCCGAAACAGACCACAGATTATACGTCCCCAGTGCCACATACAACAGCCACAATCCTCTGGACTTCCCTTTCTGAGGGATACTACTCCCTGCTGGTGTGGTTTGTGTTCCTGTTGCCTTCATTCATGAGCTGGTGAGTTGATGAAAAGACGAAGAGAAGCATGGGATTACTATTCTGGCTAATCATACAGGCAAGAGTGACCGCTGCGTCTGTTATTAAGCCCGTAATGATGATTTGGTTCCACCATGCTGGAAGGATCAAGAAAACTCAACTTGTTTCAATGAGTGAGAGTGGTCAGTGAAGCTCTGCGCTGTGTCTGCTTCATTGTGGGGTTTCTCACAGAGCATGCCAGGGGCCTCTCCAGCTTTCCCACATTGGACACAGAGAGGATGTGGAGGCGCAAAGCATGGCCTCCCCACAGAAGCCACTGTGACCTTGGAGTGTGGTGTGGGGCCAAACGGCCAGCCCGAGGGCCACAACGAAACCAGATTCACTATCGCCTATGCCATTAGAAACACAACACCAACACTGTCTTTTACATCCAGCCAATAAACCTCAATACGTTTGGGTAATGTCCAAAATGTGTCCGTAGTGCAGAGTATTGGAAACGTTCAAGCCCTGAAAGGGGTCAGATTCCCAGTCTTGTCTACTTTGATCAGTTTCCTGATGTAAAACATAATTTTGACTATTTCAGACTTGCAGAGCTGCTGGTGTTTAGACCACATTTAACATTTTAGAAGTTTGCCGGTTTTGGTTAAACAAACGCTTTATTATGATGTCACAAAATATTATGTTCTTAAATTTGACTTAAACTTGAAAAACAGTATTTGCAATAACACTAATAGGTAGAATTTCATACTGCAGATGAGCAAATGTAACTACTAATTTCATGGTATACCTTGAAAACTTATGCTGCAACCATTCAATAGGTATTCTTCTGGCACTAACATCCAGTGGTGGAGGAACAATCCGAATGTATTTTTGCTGATTTGCATTCAAACCCAGAGAAATTAGTAATTTTGTTCAAGGTAACAGTGCACTTAATTTGGTCACTGGTCGCTAATACTTCCAGGAAAAGATCAGATGATAGGTCAGAGAGTGATGAGTCAAATAGACTAAACGTATCGTGGAAAAGACTGTAACCCATCAGATTTTCTTTGGCAAAGGTGGTTTCTTAACAATGAAGACAACTCCCATGATCCCACGCTACTTCACAACGTCGTGACCCTAGATTGTTTGTTTTCTCTGTTTTTTTGAGGGGCCCCTATCTGCAGAAATTACATACTGTGTGTTTAAGTAATATAGTGATACTACACTGTAAAAAATATTGTGACATGTAAAATATTACTTAAATAAAAGTATTGAGGTTTTATGAGCAAGTGTTTTAAGTGTATTCTAAGGATAAAAATTAAAAGTATTCAACACTGAAAAATGGCTCCGCGAGTGTTTCCCACTGTACATTTCTGAATGATTATAATTAATTTATGAATTTGGAATTTTGCTGTTGTTGGTGGTGGAGGTGTATCTAATTTGAAGAGCAATGAATATATATAACATAAATCTTAAAATTACAAATCTTGATTTGTAATTAGTAAAGTAACCACAATCTGATATATAATTAATAATGTTGTGAAGTAAAAGGTTATATATTCATCTCTGAAATGTAGAAAAGCTGAAGTATAAAGTTAAATCAAGTATAAAATACTTCTGAAATAACTAAAATTTGTAAATACTTTTTTCCCACCATTGGTAATATCAAGACATTTTAAATTAATCTCTACCTGGCAGCAGTAAAACATACAGGTGGCGCTGCCCAGTTCCCCTGCCACACTTTATTTATTCCTTTGCTTTGGTCTTAAGTTCTGTAACAACAGAACCCAAAGTGAAGGGTCTCATATCTGAAGTGACCATCCTAGAGCACTCGTCCCCTCCTCTTCCTCTGACAGATAAGAAGCCCGTCCGAGATGAAGAGACAATCATCTGAGACTTAACTTCACAGACAGTGCTTCTCCTTTTTCCCCCACATCAAACTTTACGTGGTGCATTCAAAGACTGCTAACATGTTCTTTGGACATTTTTTCACAACAGGGCAAGAGAGGTCTTGCCGGCTTGAAGGCCGGTGCCAAGGGCAAATATAAATATTTATAACTACAGCTCTCAACTGGTTTTGAATCAGACCTGAATTTGACCTCCACTGCGAAGGCATTGTTTAAAACAGAACATCAAAGTTTTTATCCAGGACGAAAAACTGACTAAAATGCAATTGAATGAGTCACTTTATTTCTGCTTTTCCCCAAACAAAATAAGACATATGGACACATTCAAAGAATGATCTCCACTGCCAAGACACACTGTATAACAATCAAAGAATTTATGTGTCTCTTGTTAAGGTATAGAGACACGACCGAGTGTAATCCTTCATATGTAAGAGCGTTAATACGCTGCTTTGAGCCAAACTCACCCTCCCTTGATCCTTAACTCCAACATTCGGTGCCATTATCCCACCTCATGGCAAACCAGCACCCTGCTAAAATAAGGAAGTAGCAACCTGATTTTGACTGACCTGCATCGCACGTGAGCTTACAAGATCACAAGAAACTTCTCACACATCTGAAACGCTTCTTAAACCCAGAAACCCCACCTAGACTTTGAACTCCAATGAAAAGACAAACTGTTATCCATCTCCATCACAGTCGTGGTGAACCAGCAACATCAATCATCCCACATCAGGAGGATGTAAAACAAAGATTTACTCAATCATTTGAAGGGATTACGTAATTACTACCCCACATCTACAGAGGGACAGAACAAGGCCGGATGAGCTCTGGGTGAAACCGCTACAGCCGGGCAAGATATTTGATTCATGAACTTGTTAGTCACCACACAGGTTCATTTCCTGCGTTGCGAAATCAATGTACTTGAGGCTGAATGGCATATCACATGTGGCTGAAATCAGGCTGCATAATGCTCCGTAATCCTCTAAATGTAGTTGTGTTTATTCTGTCAGAGGCAGAATTACAGTGCTCTTCCACAGTCAAATGTGTGGACCCACAGGTGGAAACAAAAATATACCTCCTGCCCCACCCAAAGAGCCAACTCATAATATTGTGTCAGCACCCTGAAATTGTGAAATCTCACGACGCGGAGGTAATTTCAAACATCCGGCCATCGAAACTTCACGCAAAAGGTTCCAACAAGGCAATTTCAAGCTATACTTTATTGTTATTTTTAGAAACTAGGCCAATCATGAAACGTGTGGTGGTGTGAGGATCACTCAAGCTCCTCTGCAGGATCCCAGGATGGAAATAACTCCTTTTTTCTTAAAATAGGGTGGAGAAGATACGGACAGCAGAGCGAGGAAGATCAAAACAGCTCTGCCTTTACTTTCCTTACGCAGTCTGACTTTCCTGAGATGGGGCCGCTTGACAACCAGAGATGGTTTGACAGCAACATTGGGAAAGAGGCAGACGTGTCCGGGCCTGACATGCAGAGGTCAAGGTAGGCCTGGGAGGAGTCACACAAGTTAGCAGGAGGTGCAGCTTGACTTTTGCACTTGGACGGTCCAAACATGACAACCTCTGTGAAGTGGAAAGCGTCTTGTGGAGAGGTACGGTAGATAAGTGCTACAGCGAGGACTTTTTCAGAATTTGACAAGCCTCCTCAGCCCCGATGATGTCTCTCTCTGCTCTGACTTTCAAACAATTCTCGTAGTTGATGTTGATGTATGCACTCATTCTGTCTCCCATCGACCCCATTTCTCATGATAAACAAGCCATTAAAAGGAATAATCAGTGTTGTAATGAGCCGAGAAATCATAACTTTATAGAGTCGACGTGAAAATAAATAAAAACTTCAGCAGCCACAAGATTGAATTGGTATGCTCGGTTACACCCAACAGTCAGAAAGAGGGGAGATTATTAATCATTACAGAGGGGGGGGGGAAACTTTGGGAGAGGTTGTGGAGGGGAATGTTCACTCCTGTGTCAGAGAGCAGAAGAAGAAGAAGAAACACAAAGCAGGCGCTGCTGTGATTTCACAGACCTTACATGTTAATGTTAGGGCGACCTAATTCCTGTTGTGGGTCGCATGAAGCCCCCCTCCCTGCTCCTCCACCCACCCAGGCAGCTCCCCACCCTCTCTGGACGTGTAATAACAAAGCGTTGATCAATAAAGTGTACTTTCCAGTGAGGCAGGACAGACCTGGATCTCCTCTTTGTTCCACTGCCAGCGCAACAGCATCCGTGCTGGCACACACAGAAAAAAACCCCGAGTCACTTCTCAAGTGTTTGTCGCACTCATCTCCTCCAAGCCCCCTTTTCTGAAGGAGCCCCCTTCGCCAAAAAAAAAAAAAAAAAAATCCCTCCCTGCCTCCGAGCGACTTCTCAAATGTTCAAGCGTTCACAAAGAGGTTCACAACTATCAAACACAGCCCTGCTCCCCGCTAAGCCTCGGGCTGACTCCTCTGTGACACAGGTATCGTGTAATGAAGCCCGTGTGGGTGGAAAGTAGGGGGGGACAAAGTGCTTGTTTGTGGGTGACACAGTGTTACAGCGAGAGGAAACATGCTGCTACAGCGACATTGGAAACAAGTGTGATTCGGGCTGTGCGCGACAAAAACAAGAAAACTCACCTCAACTCTTGTAGCGCCCAGAGGAAACCCGAGGAAGAGGGGTGAGGGGGGGGAGAGAAAAGCCGAGCAGGAATGTATCCACTCCTTCTCTTCCACGTTTTTCAACCCCGGCCCCTGTCTCCACACCCCAGGAACCGAGAGTGTGAGCGGGGTGGGGGGACCTGGGTGATAGCAGAGGAGGGAAGCACGATCTGGGACACACAGCTAAACACTTCGCGGTCAGTTTATCAGCTAAATCCAGGCGAGGACGGCACTCCCAGAAAAAACCCGTGTTCGCCCGGGCGTCTCGTCCCTTCGGAGTGTACTTTCTCGGCCTTCCTGGATGTTAAATCCCACGGTCTATCCGCTGTATCCGGGCGCGTCGGCCGACTATTCTAGTCCGCCATGTTGTGTGTCTGTCTGCATAGGAAGAATGGGAAGCGAGCAGCAAATTCCCAGGCCAGGCCCCGTCTCTTCTCCCCTCCACCGTGCGTCTCCACAGCCCGCAGCGACACCTGCCGGCCGAGCTGGAGACTGCACGGTCCAGACTGAGCCACTGCAGCGGAATGAATCAGGGCCACCACCACACCACAGCGACACTGTCCCATTCATAAATACACTTAGGAGATGTTTATTGGGAGCAGAACACATTAGTGAGGGCAGGAACATTACAGTTACATTTTTTGAAGGTGGTTTGTGGTCAACACACAACAACATTAGACATTTCAGATATATATATTGTTTTACAATCAGACATTTTTTGTTTTGTTTACTGAAGTGTTGTCGTGTTCTGACCCTCAGGGTCACCGTACAGTAGTGGCAATGTATACCATTCATAGATAAACTTATTGTGAGAGAACAAACACATTATTGAACTTAGGATGAATCATTAAGACAGTAAATAATAATGAAAAAAGACAGGTTCACGATGGAGCCCTGAAACTTACAAAATGTAGTGAAATGTTATACAAAAATAAACTATACCTCATCAAATAATATTGTTAAATAATAGAAAGATAATCAAAATTAAGTGTGAAAAGAAATATACAGCTTAACACCTTGATTAGTTTAAAGGAAAAGTATAAAACTTTGTAGTTTTTTTTACTAGTTACTAACATAAAGGGTTTCCTTTAAAGTCAATATAAATAGCTCAATCTCTTGGTGATGATTTTAATGCTACAGTTTGACTAACGTTTGAGTAATCTCCTGTGAAAGTTATAAGCCGACAGAGCCAATTTAGACCTCGAAAAGATGACAAATTAACTAGTAAATTCACTGAAAATTAATTGGCAGTAATTTTGATAATTATTATTTAATGTAACTGAATTGAGTCGTTTTAAGCAACATGCCAAAAATTAACCGATTACAGTTTCTCAGGTGTTTTCAAATGTTTGCTGGTTTCTTCATCTTTTATTGGTGTAAACTCAATACGTTTGGGTTAAGGCTGTTGGGTGGACAAAATATTTGAATTGTGTTGGAAAAATTGTGACATCACACTTTTCTGACATTTTATAAGCCAAATATTAATGGATTCAATCATAATGCCAGTAATCATTAGTAACCGCTTTAGATTATAAGCACTATTTCCTAAAGTTAAAGACCAGTGCAAACATCACGGTTGTATCCAGTTTCTTCCTTCTTCACTTCTCCTTTATGGTTCTGGATGATACATCAGCACGCATGCTAAGTCTGACACAGCCAGGCACTCTCTCATTTTCATCTTTTATAGATTCTCCAGTCCACCTGAGTTGCATATTTTTGGACACAGAGGCTTGGGCCTGGATTTGAGTTCCTCATGCCGCCAGGTGAAGCGTGCGGACGGAGCCACCGGCAGCCATGATGAACTTTTGATAACACTAAATACTACATCAGTCTTCTATTAAGAGTCACGCAAGGATTCTGCACACAAGATTTCATATCTCATTTTTTATTTATCTCTCATCATAAATGAAGAAGCAATAAAGCTAAAACTTGAAGTTAATAAATAATAATGTATACATACATCAAGTTTTGACTGCTGGTTAATGTCCAGACATAAAACCATTAAGTAGAAATGAAATGATCTAACCATAGATCAGAATGTAAATGGCTGGAGTGTACCAGTGGGTCCACATGGAAACATATTTTGTGCGCTGATTATAAGACTGCATGTTCACTTCTGCCACTGATAATGAATTAAGCTCAACTGCAACACAGAGTTTGTGTATATCATAGCTGCATATTACATCTGCGTTTGACTGTTATAGCTGGAAAAATGTGTGTGAGCTGTTGACGTACTATCTGTGAACAATCAGTCAGTACAACAGGAGGTAAATAAAAAAAGCGTGTGTGCGTCTCAGCAGCTGACAGATTTGCAAATACAATCCTTAGACTGCCAGGTTAGCAATGACAGCCCGGGTGAACTCGTCGCTTGTGGCGTAGCCCCCCAGGTCTCCAGTGCGCACCTGTTGCAAACATAAGGACAGCTTGTTACTATATGCACAGCTGCAACAACACATGTCCACATACAGTATGACGGTCTGCATGTCAGAGAGTCTTTGAAAACTGCAGTCACAGAACACAAAATCAATGTGATCACAGAGATGTGTACTTCTAGAAAGAAGCAGTTTAATTTCCTTGGCTCTGTTCTCGTCTTTTTTTCGAATATTTTTATTTTTTGCAAATCAAAACATGTCAATGAACTAAACCTTTAAACCAGAGACAGTTTTAATGTACTGAAACACTTTGGAATATTAATATGAGAATACATTGCCATTGTACAACATGCATCAATTAGAGTTCAACTATATTATCATCATCCAAAACCCAACAGTGATTATTGAAAAGACAGAATGTTATTTATTCAACACTGCATCAAGCTTTAGTATTCAAGTATGAACTCTCTGTGAAGGATCTGAGATTGAAAAAGGACATGGTACCATTTACTGTTGTTTATACTGTGGTGGTATACAAAATTTAGAAAATCTGCAACATTAAGTACAGTTAGAACCAATATATTACTTTAGATTATTTTATATCTTATTATTTGTGATCAAGAGCTACCAATTGTAAAGTCTCTGAAACTATGACAGTGATACAAAGAGCAAAGATGAAGTGGTGAGACGGAGCAGTCTGTGTTTCACATTCTTACAGCATCAATGTCATGAACAGCAACAACATTACACAAAGCTATTTTATAGGAGTCATTGGAAATTCAATATAAAAAATAAAATTTCACACAATTCATCTGTTGTTATAATACCCAACACTTAACAGATAATCTATAGTTTACCAATTCATAACTCAACATAATGTCGATGCTGTGCACTGCTGTGCTCACAATGAATATTTCCTAGCTTTATGGACACTCAGAGGATTTCTGTAGCTATAAAACTGTAGAATTATTTAAAAACTGTCTTGAAAGTTACACCGCAGTCAGTAGAGCAAATCCTGAAAGTAACCATTTTTGGTTTTCTTTTTTGTTTTGGCAGAAACGTTTAAATATTAACAGCGTTATTAATATCACAGTAAGAAACATGAATATTGCAGTAACTCACAATTTTAGGTGCTTTTTGAGTTTACAGCACTGAACTGGCAGTTTTATTAAAAACATTAAAAAAAACATGTAGTTCAGGAATGTTCACACTGTATATTGAGTTAGAGTAACAGTCAGCTTTAAGATGTTTCAATTATGAGTGATGAGAATGTCAGAAAAAAAAGTGATGCAGGTTGGTGGCGAGCAGCTGATACAAACTATTGATAAAGGTGGTCTGGTTGTTTCTTTACAGACAGACTCTATCAATGTTTGATAGTAGAGAGGTAGCCTGGAGGTGGACAAGGCTGAAACACTTAGACAAACGACATGCACAATGACATGGAATGAAATGGAAAAAGAGATGGTCTGATGGACAGTTGCTATGAGTAAAGATGTAAAGACGATAGGGGGGGAATGGGAATCCTTTCTTGGTGATGTACAACAGGACCTTTGGTATTAACCATACACATTAGGATGCAACTGATGGCACAACTGTCATTTTGCGGTGAGATGGGAGGTGAGTCTTAACATGCGTCCAGTTCATGTTAAGAACAATGTCCAGATTTAAAGGAAAGTCAGTGACGAGTGTGACGAAACAATCTTAGTAAACTGGTCGGTGACGCAGGTTGTCCACGACAGCACCCACAAAGTCGCCGGTGGTAGAATAACCGCCAAGGTCTCGTGTCCGTACCTGGGACATGCACACAGATACACACAAACACACACAGGGTAATGGGGTACAAGGAGAGGAGGGAATTAAAGCAAAGGGGAGAGGGAGAGGAAGGGCACTTCAGACAACGTGCAGGAAAATTCTGCTTTCAACTGACAGACATTCCTTAAAAATTAAATTCCTCACAGTCACACAGTTGCCTCAAACTCAAACAGCTTCTGCCACCTCTTATAGAAGAGAAAAAAAATCTGCCCTGAAGCTGTTGTTGCTGAAATGCTTCTTTTTTTAGAGCTGAACTGATCGTGCTTTTTATCTGAGGGACTAAGGCCGGCCGACTGCATGCTGGTGTTTGTGTCAGTGTATGTTAGTGTCAAGGTGGAGCAGGTGCAAAAGGCAGTTAGTCCAAGTCAGTTCAAAAGAAAAAAAAAAAAAAAAAAAGACTGGTTGTCCTGGAAACAAATGCACATACCTTGCACATTTATACAGAAAGGAAGGAGGAAGAGACATGCCAAAGTAGAGCTAAAGTAAGATGCATGAGCACATACACAATCTCAAAATAAGTAGTCTAACATACTGAGGTGTAGTTTGCAGGCTGTTAGATGAAGGTATGTGTGGGTCAAGAACTGTCATCATTACCTCTAACATACTGCATCACTAGTATCAGACTTAAATGCCTGCAGCACTTTGACTCTGCATATATGAGACTACAGTTACTGACCCACAGTACTGAAACAGCAGCATGAGTAGAATTGAATTGAGTCCTGTTGGCCTCACATCTCTGAGGCAGAACCACACATTATTTAGTTGGCTCTGTTGTGCTAACAGAAAACATTCCCTCTTAGTGTTAATGCTGTTAGTGTTTAAGTCTTGGCAGCGTCTTCACATTCACAGCCTGAATGCACCTGTAGGCACACAGTAAGTTGAACTGACAAGTAACGCACACACACTCACCTTGCCCTGTTTGATGACCCTCTTGACAGCATCTGACACCATGTTGGAGTGATATTCAAGGCTGCAACACAATACAGTGACAATGAAGAGGTGGCCAGAACTGTCTTGTAGACATGACAACATCACACATCACAAACAGGCTGTTTTCTAAGCCTTGGGGGTGTAACGGTCAGAGGTGGGTAGGAACGAGTTACATTTACTCTGTTGCATGTACTTGAGCAACTTTTTTGAGTAAATTGTACTTTTTGGAGTAGTTTCAGCATAAAAGCATACTTTTGGTGTTTCTTGAGTAGATTATTTGAGGACAATCGTTACTTTTAATGTGTTAAATGTGGATATATTCATTTTGCTACTTTTATTTATCATTATGTATTCATGCAATTTTTTTAAGAAGCTGGTGGTCAGCTAGTCCTAGGTCTGCTGGTTCTCTGCTATTCTACCACCAGGTAGTCTATCTTATTAGCCCCATTCACACTGCTCTTTCAAGGCGGGAATCTTGCACCAATATCCTGCATCGCCTTCTGTGTGAAAGTTACAGAGGCTGAACGGGGGGACACTTACGTTCCGCCTCTGATCCGCCATCGGAGGTGGTAACAAACGTGCAACAGAGGCGAGACAGCGTTTGTGTGAATGGGTAAGCCGGCAGTGTGGAACAGGTGTGTGACGTTCTGATGACTTGTTAAGAGTCGAAATCAACTGACTAAATCAATCGCCACTTCTCGGAGATGGTAAAGAATGGCCTGTTGCTTGAAAGGCTATAGATAATAAAAAGGTACTGTTTCCTTTACTTTTTGACATAACAGAAAAGGTTTGTTATTAATGCACATGCACACAATGTTCTTATTTGTTAATTTCTTATTTATATAGAAGTGGTGCCTTTTTTCCTTTTTCTTAATTTCTAAAGTTTAATCTATTTAATTAATTCAGCAAGTACTTTTGTACTCTAGCTCAAGTAGTGATTTTGATTACTACTTTTACTTCTACTTGAGAACTTGTTTTTGGAAAGTACCAGTACTTTTACTTGAGTACAGTTTTTGGCTACTCTACCCACCTCTGGTTATGGCGGACCATGACAAAGGATTATGAGGTACGGTGTGAAATGCCGTGCACTTCTTACTACAAGACCTAACAGGTTGACTCACTTGAGGTGCCTGAGCATGTTAGAGGCACTGAGCAGCATGGCTGTGGGGTTAGCGATGTTCCTTCCTACAGCTTGTGCAAAGGGGTGGCGGGCACCCTGAAAGAGAAGACAGAGACAGGAGATCAAGAAGGGCTGAGTAATTATTAGTAGAACTAATACCTACACTCAGTTACTTGTTAAGATACTAAATGCTACTAGGATCCAGAGCCCCCTTAATTGACTGTCTTCCTGTGCAAAGTGTCACTCGGCCCCCCATGTTCAGATTATGAAAGATAATAATAATAATTAGGGATCCTACATATTTAAAGAGCTTTTTTTTAAAAATTTTAACAAAAATAGAAAAGCTTAAACATTTGAATATTTTACTCAAATTTGGCCATACATCCTCATCTAAAGTACGAACAACTAAATCTAAACAGACAAAGTGGAATAAAACTAGTGACTGACAGGCTGTATAAACAGATGTAAAACAAGCGAGACAGTAGAAAGGTCAGTGGAAACTCACAGTCTCAAACACAGCATACTCTGCACTGTAGCTTTCCCCAGGAACAACTCCGGCTCCTCCAACCAGCCCTGCTGCCAGGTTATCAATAATGTTACCGTACAGGTTGGGCATCACCAGCACGTCAAACTGGTATGGATTCTGGACCAGCTACAGCAAAGAAAATACACAAGAGGTAAATAAATGAAATGAAAACCTAATCACAAAGTAATTTATCACTCATCTAAGTCAGCAGAGTGAACTGAGGAGCTGTATATACCTGCATGCAGCAGTTATCAATGATTATGTTCTCATATTTGATTTTGGGATACAGTTGTGCAATCTCTGCACAGCTCTGCAGAAACAGGCCATCCGCTAATTTCCTGTAATAAGACAGAAGATGAGGACAAGTGTTGCTTTAACTGTAATGCAAATCAAGACCCAAATTAACACTATTTTAAGAATTAATAGAAGACAGGGAGAGCTTTTCTACTTCCTTACATGATGTTGGCCTTGTGGACAGCGGTGACCTTGTTTCGCCCCTTCTTGGTGGCGTAATCAAAGGCGAACTTGGCGATGCGCCGTGACTTCTCTCTGGTGATGATCTTCAAACACTCAATCACACCGGTCACACTCTACAGAGCAAGAAGAGGGGACATTCATTTGATACAGTCGCTCTTATTTAAGTACGACTAATCCATGGTGTATGAGAATTAAAACATGTTAGCGTTTTAGTCTTCCCCATGACTGAGAAATAGTTCAAAAGAAAACCTTAATTAAAGACACAAACACACAAACACATTGTGCTATTCCAGAACCTCTCTCAGAGTGATTCATCTTTGTTTTCATACACAGTTTAATGCTGGCCAAATCTCCAGGTGTTCATGGGAAACCTCCCTCTTCAAAGAAAAAGGCCCATCCCCTTTTCATATGGTTTTAAAGCCACTGTTTACCCTTGGTGACTGCAGGGAGGAGGAGTGTTGTTTACCTCGTGCTCCAGGGAGCTGTACTCCCCCTCGGTCTGCTCGCGGATGATGACCAGGTCCAGGTTGTTGTGGCGAGTGCTGTAGCCCGGCAGGCTGTTCACATGAACCACATTAGCGAAGAGGTCCAGTTTACGCCTGGGGAATGGATAGGAAGGTAGAGGTATTTAAAACAAACACAAAAACACTAAATCCACACACAACAATCCACAACTTGTTTTCTGGTTTTACCTCAGTCTCATCTCATATGAAGCCAGCTCCCCCTTGAACTCCATAGGTGTGTGAATCTTTCCTGGATGACCAAGCACATCACAAACACACACGTTAGGTCTATTCCAATCTATTTAAATCCTAATAGACTTTATTGCTGCCTCCAATTAACAATGTTTTTGCTGTTATTGATCGGAGGTGGATTATAGCCCTTTTTACACAGAGATCTCGCAATACCAGGGCAACTTAGACCCTTCTTTACAACGCCTTTGTTTTAAACACTGAACAAAACAATGACGGCATATTGCCACCCCAGTGCCTGATTTTGGATAGTATGCCAGCATTCTGCATGCAAAATGGCATGACTTGGAACACAACGATGCTGGCTTTGTTTCACAAATGCATCAGGCAGCGCTTTCTAAACAATGGCATAACATGGCAATAACAACCATTTACCATCTCTGTTAGATAACAGTTGATCTCGTCCTCTGCTTGGAGGGTAAAGACCTTGAGGACCTTGTTGTCATCAGACATTTTCGGTGACTGTTTTCTGCCGCTAGCTGTTTTGTAAATCGCCCACTTGTGTGTCGAACACATAACAAGTTGTCAAAATGTCACAACCCTGTTCCATCCTGCTGCCTCGCTGGCTCACTCTTTTTTCACGGATGTCGATTCGGCAATGTTACTACCTGTTCAGAGGCAGAATAACAATGACGGCCTATTCCGCCTTTGTGCTTAATATACAGTACAGGACGGCGCAGTGGAGTAAAGGCGCAGCAGTGACATCTTGAATAGACTGTGTAAAAGAGGCTTACATGCAGAGACAAAAGAATAACTGAGGTTACCTTTCATGGCCACTTTGTTGGTCTTCATGGAGGTCAACACCTGCTCCAGCTTGTCCTCACTGGCCATGTTCTGCACCTCGCTCAAGTGGAATTCCTCAAACTCTACTGGGACATCTCCTGCCTGGAGACAAGATAAACAGATGTAAACTTTAAGAGTTGTTTTAATCAAATTTTAAAGATATATGCCATCAACATACTATATATAAACGCTCAATAACCCTAAAATGAGCCAAGAGTGGGACAAAAATTTAAATGTCAAATAGGGCTGGGCATAATGTTGATATAATATCATTATTATAATATGTGACTATTTACCATCTAAGATTTTGTATATCGTTATACTGTGTTTTTTTCTACTCATAACTTAATGAATGACTCAAAATGCCCCTCTTTCATGTACCTTGAACACTTCCTTGACAGCAGTCATGAGCTCAGGTCCCACTCCATCCCCTGGCACCATGGTGACCTTGAAGGTAGCATCAGCGCGGGCCGGAGGGGCTTCTGGGCTACAGAGACCAGCAGACACACTCAGTGGTCGAGAGGCCAGCTGCTGCCACCGGGGGCTGCTCAGGCCCTAAGGATGAGAAAGAAGACAGTCACTACAAGCATAACATGCTGGTTACACCATGAGACAACTTAATATCGATCACTCTGAGCTTTTACCACAACGTACTAGCTATCCCTTTATTATATCTGTGTATAATGATGATTCACATCTTTTCTGGCTTGTGACCTCTCAATACAGTTTGAATATGCCAATGAAATTGGAGCAAATTCAATGACTGTCCCATCTTTGTATCAAATTATATATTATTATCATCCTTATTAATAAAGCCTGAAAAAGGAAAAGTACCCAGGATTTCACAAGAAAAAAGCAGCGACCTGAGAAAATTCTGACAACTATAAACATAACTGTGTTCAGAGCTTAAACGATGAGCACATTAATCAATTATTTGTTTATCAGAAAGTGTATCTGCAACCATTTTGATAACTCTCTAATCTTTGAGTCATTTTTGCTTTTTCTGTTTTATAATTTGTTGAATTTAATATTTTGGTGTTTCAGACTGTTGGTCAGACAGATTAAGACATTTGGAGATGTTACATTGTGAAACGGTATACGTTACAGACAAAACAAAGAAGAAATAAGAGAAAATGCCTCGTTACACCTCATATTTATTGTGAGAGAGATAAATCAGGCTACGGTGAGCAACAAATCAAAGAGCAATATTATATGAAAAAATTTTCTTTATGGCAATACTGGATTATTTTTATTTTTTTAAAGATTTTTGAATCATTGTCAGATTAAATTAGCTGGATTATCCAAAAACAGATATTCAGGTCAGGGTATTTCACCCACAAAGAATAAGGTAGCCGAGTTTTAAGAAAATGATCTAGATCACAACATTTAATGACATTATGACATAAAATAACATATAAACACTGACAGAGGTTATTATCCATATTGGCCATTGTTAGTTACAATAGTGCCCCTTTGGTTTGATAATATTAAGATGGGCAGAGATGAAACATGTTTCAAGAAGACCTTGAAAGATCATCAGTCAGTGGTTAAAAGGGAAGCTACAGGGAGTAAATACAATTAACACTTCACTTCAACTGTCATCCGTCAAAAAGGCAACTCACCAAGAAATGACACTAGCAGTTATACAGTTGACTAATTAAGAGATAATCTAAATTAACAAACTAGACAACTCTTGACTCCCACTGACATTTAAGAAACTGGCAAGTGAGAAAACTGGAGCTAACACGCAGTTATCAAACCAGATGCATATTATCTGAAGGGAACAGGCAAACAGACCTGTTATCTACTCTGCTCTTTTCAGGGCAGTCAGCTGATGGTTAGCCCCAGTAAGTGATGTGCTGTTTCCGTATGAGTGGTGAAGTAAATGCTGGTTTGTTAATGACAGGGAGGTTACCACTCTCAGGGTTAACTGAGTTAGCGTTAGCAAGTTGCTGTAGCTCACCAACGTTATCTCATTATGTTTTATCTATTGACGAGTGACCATGAGATTTTTTTTCTCGTTCACCAGCTGACAAGACAAGATGGAGCTACAAAAGTGTCAGTTTTTATCTGAAGGAGCTAATTCAAACCGAGTATAAGTTGAAGATGGAGGCTCGTGGTTAGCAACAAGATGTCACAAGCCGGTGAGTCTGGCTCCTTCTCTGACAGTTGATGATGACATGGCGCTTGAGGTGAACAAAAAGACAACTTCAATCACAGCACCTCCTCTCCTGTGTGTAAAATACGCTTGTACACACCATCCGTGCACTCACCTTGACCAATGTTACCAAGCTTCCTCTCAAGGCGGCCGCCATCGTCACGGGCATGCAGCAACTTACTGACTTCTTCTGTGGTGTTGGAGAGGGAGAGCACTGTCTATGGGACAATAGAAGAAGAAGAGGAGGAGCTGCTTCGTTACAGTGCCCCCAAGCTGACAGGGCGGGTATTGCATAGCGTGTCAGGGTGAAAACTACCTCCTCCTCCACTTGGGAGTGTCTTGCTCGGGGGCACTTCGGCAGACAGATGGTAGGTAGCCAACAGGTAACAGGAGGGTCAGCTTACATGATACGGTCATATCACATAGCCAGGCTGAAACATGTAGCCTGTTCTCTTGTGTTGTTGGAGACTGCCACCACCGAAAGGAGACCACGTGAGGTGTATGTTAGAGTCTAAACAAAAGGAAATGGTTCAAGCCACAATCTGCAAATGTGACAATTATGATATCCATACATGTGCGTTACACCTGAGGGATAAAAATGCCCACCAGTAGGTAAAGAAACATCACATTTTCCAGCCTCTGTGTTTCATTGTAACACCCTTCACAGTCCCATCTCTTAGGAGAGAAAAACACCCACACCCACCCACACAAAATCTATATTAATCAAATTTTGCAAAGTATTCATATTTCCAACTAGAGGTTGGATAGTGTATTAGCACAGTCTCAGAAAACAAGGCAACTCAGACATGAAAACTGTCATTGCACATAAGCAGGGAACAGTTGTCGGTTGCAACTACTGTGCTCCTTTGTATGGGTATAATATTACTCATTTTGAAAGGTATTTTATGACGAGTTATGATAATGTTGATAAGCATTGAATGAACATTGTCGGTGAAGATGGTACTGAAGACAGAATGGAAGGAAAAGATAGAATACATAGTGAAGTAGTTAGAGAGGTGTATAAAACAGGAAGCCATACAATATTTCACAATACATTGATGTTGCAATAAATACACTCATCGTGAAGATAATACTGTTTACTTTGAGTGATTCAGAGGGGCCCTGTAACATGCCTGGGATTATGTTTTTTGTGTGTGTCAGAGCTGTTGGGGCCCAAAATGTAGTGGTGCCCCTGTGTCCATGTTTTTGCGAACAGCTGAGGATGCACATTTTCACACTCGCGCATCTTTCTCAGTGTGTTGCCTATTGCTTTTAATACTTTCCCTCAAACACCACATTGTTAAACTATAACTGTATTTTTGTGGCTGCCATGACTGTGAAATGGGTCCATCCTAAGTAGGTCAGGGGATTCCCGATCCTATTCCAGGCCAGTGATGCTCTCTCCTGACACACAGGGTGACATCGCATTTTAAAGTCACCATCATGACGTTGCTGATCAGTGATCAGCTGGCTCCCCTCTGACATTTGTTAAATAGTCCTCCTTTACCTTGTTGGGCTTTTAATTTGGTTATTCATGCTAGCATAATTTTTTCTGGGGGCCAAAGCAGCACATTTAAGAATTTGGGGAAATTTTGCCCTGAGTCCGGCCTCTCAGGCAGTCCCTCCTCTGTGCACAAATCCCTCCTGCATGGTTTGCTCCTCTCATACATTATCATTACATTCAAGCCACAGAGCTAAGCGGCAGTTTTTCTGAAATATAATTTATTTGCAATCTTTGGATTACCAAGAAGGTCTTTTAACAGTACAGAGGCAACAACTCTATGCAGTTAAAGAGGTTGTTTGAATTTGTTGAACTTGAACCTGAGCTGTTGGCCCATAATTTGTCACTACTTAAACAATTTAGGCAAATAGTACTTAAAAATATTGAGTATGATAGAAGTACATGATCAATTTTCGTATATTGTACTACTATAAAGGCATCGTCGTTTCACAAGCATCTTTGAGTTGAACAGACTTAAACTTTTAACCTATAGACCACACCACATCATGAGCACTGCAGCACTTTAACAACATTTAAACATTTGGCTATTCTTGTATTAAACTTAACTTGTTACCTCAAATCAATTAGCATTCAAATGAATTTCACCCTGTACCAGTGACCTCTAAGTTTTTAACCAAAGTCAACTTGTCCAGAGGCCTGTATATGAAGCGAGTTCAACATACGCAGGATATCTTTTCGATATCTGGCTTCACTAAGACAACCACGCAAAGCGGTCACACAAAGGGGGTTATCAACTCAAGAAGTACTACTGAGAACTAATACACACATTTTTGCAATGATCCCTCCAGTGTGGTTATTAAACACATGATTGTTTCATATCAGCTGATATCTGAAAACATATACACCGACACGGATATATCTGTGATAGGTCAATATCAGCTGACAATAATATTGACCTAAATATATTGGTCGGGCTCTGATATTTATGGCAATAAAAGTGGGTGTCTGGGTCTGTCTGTGGGTGTTTTCATGTGAACGTGGATCCCTCAGATCAATTTTAGGAGAACTTATGGTTTGCAGGTTCCACGTTTTATTTTGTGTCATGCAGTGTGGGACTCTGGGGTCTTGGTCTTGACTTGGTCTCAACCCCTCAAAGTCTCGGTCTTGTCTCGGTCTCTATGTGTTCTGGTCTTGATCATGACTTGGTCTCGGTTTAGGTGGTCTTGACTACAACACTCAATTTTGAGGTGATTCCAGTTCAAGTTTTTTACTGACCACAGGGCTAGACTGGTGGAATTCATTTCCACATACAGCACATAGAAGAAGAAAAACATATTATACAACCTCCATACATCATCATAGACAAAGAAAAACAGTGCAAACACATCACATCACATACTTAGAGTTCAATAACTGAACAGCCCTGGGGAAGAAACCTCCTACCATGGGGGAGATGTTGGAAGAGATGGTTAGCTGGGTGGAAAGGATCATCTGTGATCATTCTTGCTTGTGAGATGGTGCGTTGTGTATAAACCGAGTCCAGTGTTTGCTGGTTAACTTCATTAATATATTTAAAACATTTGGTTTTGTACCGAGGCACGTTTGCAGATGAGTTGCATTAAAAAACAGAGTCCAGCCTACAGTACGATCCTTTATTGTGTGTTTTGATGTGTTTCCGTACCATACATTGATTGACAGTGAAAAGATGCTTTGGACTGCTGCTGTGTAAAACTGAACCAGTAGACTTTGTCTGACTCCGCATTTTTAAAGTCTCTGTTGGGCTTTATATGGGATATGAAAATGTTCATTATCAGTTACGTCCAATGTAATCTTTTCGATCTTTCTGCCCTAATAGTTGAGATTTGGGAAACAAAACATAATCGTTTATCAAGATGGTTAGAAAAATATTTGAGGATTGTGGAAATGTTGTTAAAGTCCTTTTTTTTTTTTTTTTAAATGTATCTCTAGGTTTAGCTCTGTGCCTCAAACCCAATGAAAGCACGTGAGAAGCACACGCTGTGGTTAACTTTGCCAATTGGATTGGTGGAGTTTAGAGATAGTATAATTGCCTTATAGCCTGAAAGACAGTACTGGGGGATCATTAATCCCTGCAGCTGCAGTGCATGGCTAGTGGCTGTCAGCCGCAGCGTAGTATCTGAGTTTACTATATATGGGCAAAGCCAGGCAGAGCAGGAGCTGCACTCGCTTCCGTGTTTGTGTGATCAGGGAGTGCACAGCCGGGGGAGCTTCACTGTCTCCACTGTTTCATTCATTTGGAGGAGTAACGCTAAGCGAGTGACCAGAGGAGAAAAATGTCGTATGAACTGAGTAAGGCTGTTTATCTTTTAATGGCAACCGTAAAGAGAAAATGCACCGAAAGTCTGATTTTGGGGCGGAATTACTCCGCAGACAGTCAGCCAGGTAGCCCCGTAGCCAAGCTAGCTAGCCTCGCCCATGGCTGCACGATTTGACAACTCATCTCGCCGTATGAGAGAAAAATCCTGGCATTGGAAAATAATTGTGTTGTATTAATTGTTCAGTCGTTTCTGATGGGGCTCGGTCCGCCGTGAGGACGGGTTGGTCCGGAATGCAGCTCGTTACAGTAGACAGTGTATTGGAGTTAGCGTTAGCCCGTCGAGCTAACGTCCGTCAGGAAATAGTTTCGCTCACATCGCATTGTTATGACATGCCCAGACAGAGGTGGGCTGTCTCGTCGGGCACTTGTGCCGGAGGAGTCGTTAGCTCACGGAAACGGCTTAACGAGCGTGAATGAAAGGGTTTGTTTGACTGTGGCTTTTTAATGTCGAGCTGATGGAGATGAGAGCTGTGCGAAAGATAAGTAGGTTGTGATTTTTGAGCCTATGCGGAAGCCGAATAAATGCAGCAACCTCACCACAGCTATCTTGGTGGTGTCTGAACAGCTGATGTCCGACTGATGTTGATATTTGGGGCTGATGATGATATTAGGAGGTAAAAACGGATATTAACAGCCGATATACAAACGCGATTGGCAGTGATCCCTCAACTGTTTAAATCAAACACTTGTGACAAAGGTGTGTAACTGTACAATAAACCTTATGGTCAAATTATATTACTACATTGACACAGTAAACTCAGTGATTTTATTAATTATACATTTTCCCAATCATCTTTTTCAGCTTCATAATATCTAAAAAATATATCTGTGATTGGCTAATATCGGCCGATGATATCAGGTAACTGATATATTGTTCTGGCCCCGGAAATAACCCAAATTTGGAAACCTCTTGTGTCTATATTGTAACAATGTCAAAAGAGATGAACCGATTTATTTATCAGGTAAAGAGTGACGCATAAAGCTAAATACATATTGATACCACCTTGTTGTATTAAGGCAAAGCATAGCTGATCTCGTGCCATCTTCTTCTCTTTTAGAGAAACATTAACCTCTCTTGGACGCTGCTGTGACGGCTCTGTGCTAAATTGGTCTGAACAGCGACTTGACCAATAAGGACAGACCTGGCTGTTTGGTCAAAGTGTCTCAGTAGTCCTGACTAATGAAGAACAAAGTGATGCAGATGTAGCAGCTTTGCAGCACATATCCTCTTTTATAACTGTAGCGGTGCAAAGATATTATTAGATATCAAGATGTGAGTCAAGTGCGGTGCAGCTTGTGAGATTTCACGCTCTTGTTAGGTCATGTTGCTCTACATGTGCTGTAATCTATGGAGAAATGGTTCAATTTAATACTGTATGTTCGCCATCTTTTAATAAATGTCTTCTTTTTGTTCAGAACATGTATTCGCCAGTCTCCCACAGATGGAGAGGGGAGTTTCAAAAGTCATTGGCGGGGATCCCAAAGGCAACAACTTCCTGTATACCAATGGGAAGTGTGTCATCATCAGGAACATTGATGTAATTTTCCATCTTCTTAAGAGCTATATTTAAAAAGTGTTATTTATTTCTTGCAACCTGGGCTCTGTTTTGGCTGTCATTCATGTTATTATCATCATATGATGATGTTTTACTTACTATTAATAGTACATTGCTTTGACTGTACTTACTTTTTTAAAGAGAACGTTAGCATCACGCTCGAAAGCATATTTTCACTGACCACTGACCTTAAAGTTGAATGTTTAGTGCACTCTGACCACGTCCAGTATCCATGTTAGGTGTGGTCATGACTGTGTGGGCACACTAAAATCTGACCAGCACTGTGCCGGTTTGTGCTGGCGGGACATGGCAAAACAGTAGAGACTACTGACTCATGTTATCATCATACCTTGTCTTTCCGAAGTCAAATGGAAATTGTACGGTTTACTGTCTCTGTTGCTTGCAAAGAATTGTTTAACATGTTTAAAATGTAGCATTTCTTACATTTAACGGTTTCTTGATAAGTGTTATCTATAAAAATGTCAATACTTGTCGATTCTAAATATTTGAAGCTGCTTCAGTTCTCATTAGTATACATTAATACTAGCTGCATTTTTTTTCACTCTCCCCTCCAGCGAGTTGACACATGCACAGCTGCAGTGCCCACGAATCCCCACCTCCTCCAGAAGTAGATTAACTTAAATGCTGCTGTCCTTAACACACAAGCCTTGTTATATTTCTCATTTAGTAAGAATGTAAATTTGATGCCCTGAGTGTTCATTCAAATTATTCTTGATCAATAATTCATCCTCACCAAAAGCAGCCTCTCCACTACCTGCTGCTGCTTGTTGTCAGCTGATAGTGTTCGTGGTTATACCTGCCGCCTCTTTCCCACCTGCACTACATTAAAGAGTTAAACTCACTCGACACCACATAACATGCAGCACAGTAGCGAGGTCAGTTGGAGCACAGCCTCTGTTGCAGCTGTAACCACACCTGTGGATGACGTCATGGTGTATTGAACTCTGAGTACAGTGTTCAAAAGTGAGAGCTTCAAACACCTTTGGTCAGCTGGTATTCAGTTATTCTTTAATCAGGAAGCAGTTCTGTAAAATGTAATGACCATTGTTAAGTTTCAAATATAACAAGTAAAGTTTTATCACAACCAGAAGGAATGATGGCCAAAACCCTAAAAAAAGATCCAGGTTAAAGGTAACACCTGCTGATGTCTCACATGTCCTGTCTTTTACAGAACCCTGCTATAGCAGACGTTTACACCGAGCATGCTCATCAAGTGACGGTTGCCAAGTATTCCCCCAGTGGATTCTACATTGCATCAGGAGGTAAATGATCCACCTGTGAACACATGTCAACAAATGTGAGACTATAGGTGCCACACTAATGTTAATGCTCCAATTTAAGTGGTATCACCCAAAAGTCTCTTTCCTGCCACCAACTCATCCAGAATGCAGCAGCTATGCTTCTTACTGGTTTTAACAGACAACATCAGTCCTATCCTGGCTTCTCTTCACTGGCTCTCTGTCCGTTTTAGAATTGATTTTAAGATGTTGCTGATTATTTATAAAGCTCATCTGGGTCTTGCTCCAAGTTACATAACAGAAATGTTGACCCCATTTGAGCCTTAGGTCCTTGGGTGGGGCCCTTCTGGTCATTTCAAAGTCGAGGCTCAAATCTTAAGGTGTGTGCACTTTTGCCGTCAGGGCTGCTCGACTTTGGAACGACCTACCTGAGGAGATAAGGCTCGCAGAATCAGTAAAATCTTTTAAATCACTTCTTAAAACCCACTTTTACTGAGCTGCTTTTATGTGAAGACACCCTTTTTCTTAATTCCTTTAGTCCTTCTTTCCTTTAATTCCATTGCTTTATCTCTCTAATTATGTATTAATTTATTATTATTTATTTATCTTTATTATTTTTCTTTTTACTGTCTTAAATCTGTTTCTAATTCCTCTTATGTGATGCCGTCTTCTTACCGCCCTCTATTAGTTTTACCTATACTAGTATTTTATTAGCATTGCTCTTATGTGATTTTGCTTTCTTTCTACGCTTTTACTCCTTTTTACTCTTTTTTTTTATCCGTGTGTGTGCCGATTGTGCGTGGCGTGGGATGGCATTGGTCGTATTTGTGCTTTCTTTTTTTCTTTTCCGTCTTGTTTTAACTTGGGTTTTATCCCGTTATGTAATCTTCCTAAGTGTCCTGCTTTTGCTCTGTCAAAGCACATCTGTTTTAAGGGGCTCTATAAATAAAGTTATTATTTTATTATTATGATTATTATTGTTATATTATAAAATTATTGTTTCTAATTCCTTCAGATGCATCAGGAAAGGTCCGTATCTGGGACACCACCCAGAAGGAGCACCTGCTCAAGTACGAGTACACCCCTCTTTCAGGCAAGGTCAAGGACATTGCATGGACAGAGGATAGCAAGAGGATGGCTGTTGTTGGGGATGGACGAGAGAAGTGAGTATGAGGGCGGTGGGTATTTAATGCATGTTCAGGAAATGAAAGGAGCCTTATTAAACTCAACCATGACTCAGCTTCTCCAGGTATCACACTGATTAAGGCCCACTGTTCAAATCCAAGTCCATTGTTTGCCTTAGATATTTTTTATCTTTAACTTGGTGTTTTGAAGGAAGTATATTTCAGTTATCTTTTGCTTGATGTAATGGCTTTGTATATAATATCAACAGAGTCTTGCGCAGTGTGTGAATACTGTTTACTGTACATCAGTATCAGTATCTCAAACGTTACAGGAACCTCTAACTGTGTGCGTGTCCTTCTCTCGTTATAGGTTTGGGGCTGTGTTCCTGTGGGACTCTGGCTCCTCAGTTGGGGATCTTTCTGGCCACAGCAAGTTACTCAACAGTGTCGACATAAAGCAGAATCGCCCATACCGCATTGCTGTCGGCAGTGATGACCAGACCGGTTCCTTCTTCGAGGGTCCTCCCTTCAAGTTCAAGTTCACACTAACTGTGAGTAACACTGATAGTTACATATTCTTGATGGGTATTCTGTGCAGCTTTTGGAAAGGGGTGATGTTTAGACAAAGTAGTTTGAGCCAAGATGATTTTGTAAGACCTTTCACACCAAGTAAAGTCAAAGTTGGAACAAAATGTTGGCCTTTAGCAAATGCAGACATGAATGTTTTTTTTACATTAAACCAGCGGCCTTATTTTTGATACTGTTGGTCATTTCAAGTCTCTCACTCTGCTGGTTTGGGACAGTGTAGCCTTGTTTGTCTATTTGCATATTACATAACCCACTTCCCTCAAAAATTCTTGGAGAATGCGTGAGCTGCATTCCCACTATAAACATGTGAATAATTTCTTCTACCCAAAAATCATGATGATCTGTTGTTAGAATTCAGTCCGCAGTTGGTTTCTCATGTTTTGCTTTTCTTTGTTATGTATAATTGTATTTTTAATGAAATCATAGCATTTATTTGCTCTTAGAAACCAATTATTAGTTGTTGTTTAAAAAGTCAAGCAGCATCCGCACTCCTCTGAGGCCCTGTCCTGCTGTCTTGATGTTATTCTGCTCATGAACTCACTGATTCAACTGCTCCAGACATGGTAGCAGAGGAGGCTGAACAGTACAGTATGTGCAACAGATAATCTAGATTCCAGACACACATGTAATTTTCTCCAGGAACAACATGCATGCTGTGGCTGGTCTAGATTGGTGCTGTTCTTGCAATGAGCATTGCAGGGCATTTTCGGTGAAATTGTCCTTTCTCCTAGCTGAATTTTTGATTTATTGAACCTTTACCTTGGTAAATAAGGGAGGATTGTGATTTTCAGTCAGTCTTGAGGATGTGGATGACCATGACTGATAAATATAAGTTCCATGTGCCAGTTTGACTAAGATGCCATGTTGTATTATCTATGATAACAGATTGAAAGGCTAAGGTACTGTGCCAAATAAAATGGAATGAAACTAACATGAACTGTATATTAATGTGGTCATTTTTTTTTCCTTCTGTCGCTATAGCGTCACTCCCAGTTTGTCAACTGTGTTCGCTTCTCTCCAAATGGAGAGCGGTTTGTCTCAGCTGGTGGTGATGGCATGGTGAGTACTGGATTACTAGGCTTGGCCATTTGACCATATTAAAATTTCAAAGCAAGATTATCCTCTGCCAAAATCAAAAGTAACTAACACTGTGATATTATCAGAAATAATACAAATGTAATCCAGGGATTTCTCAACCTAAAGTGGCAGTTTTTATATATTAAAACTTCACTAATACTGAAAGTGTTGTTTTCTTAATGAGTATAATTTCCACAGATTTTCATCCATGACGGAAAGACTGGTGACTTTATGGGCTCACTGGGTGGAGAGAAGTCCCACAATGGAGGAATCTATGCTGTAAGTAGGTTTTTTGTTTTTTTAATAAAATCGTCTGTTCAGTATACTGTGCATTTTGCCAGTATGTCTTGTTTGAACTTGAACAGATTCTCACTACAGTTGTTAACCTCTTTGTCATCTTCTGTCCCAATTACTCGCTTAGCTGCGTAGGTTTAATTTTTCAGGAGAGCTAGTTGTAGTCTCAGCTGCCATGCAGACTGTATGTGTGCGTGGACACAGAAAATGCTTCTTTCCCTATTCAAATGAAGGATTGATTTACTGATGTGATTTTTCTGTTGATTTGTTTTTCACATAACGTTGTTGTTTCTGAACATTTATAGGGCACTTTGACAGTCTTCACACAAAAACAATTGCAACATTGGTGCCATGTGTATTAATATTAGTACTTTTCTTTTAATCTCCTCTCCACTCTAAATCCTGCAGGTCAGCTGGAGCCCTGACAGCTCTCAACTGATCTCCGCCTCAGGGGACAAGACAGTAAAACTCTGGGATGTTGGTGCAGGTACGGCCGTCACCACCTTCAAAATGGGCACTGATGTGACAGACCAGCAGCTGGGCTGCCTGTGGCAGAAGGACCATCTCCTCAGCATCTCCTTGTCAGGATACATCAACTATCTGGACAAGAACAACCCTGACCGACCCATACGCACCGTCAAGGTCAGAGTTTAAAAATGCTGCTCCTGGTATTATTAATAGAGCTCCTTGAAAGTGATACAACCATGTGTTAAGTTTCTAAGAACATGTTGATATTGAAAATGAATGACTAGACATTTGCAAGCATGTATTGGCATTTGTAAATAAGAATCTGCAAATTATACGGATGTTTGTAGCTATGTACTCAAAGGTGCACATGCAATCCAAGAGTTGTAAATGTGTAATAAGGAGCTTGTGGGCTTATTACTTACTGTTATGATGTAATGAGTTTTGTTTGTAGTTGGCACCCACATTATGTCTGACAAATTGTTACAGAGCTGAGATTAGTAGTTAAAACAGTGGTTTTCCATTCAGAAACTGTGGTCAGGGCGCCAAATCGCACAAAATGCTCATTTTTACATAATGTAGCTTTGAAATGTAACAATATATACACACAGAAGCTAAAACACTACTTTGTCAAGAGTGTTACATTTTGATTAAAGCGTGGCTGTCTGTGAGCTATTTTCAGTGGATTGTTGAAAACGACTTGGGCCTGTGACTTGGAGATATTATGTTGAGGAGGGCAGTACGGCAGAAAATGCCAGTCACCGTAAATCAGGTTATTACTCACGTGGCTCTCATTAGATTAATGTGCTGCCGGTGGGGGTTAATAATCTGCATGAACTGTTCTTATGTGCCCTTGTAAGTTTATCTAAAAACATTTACTTGTTCATTCTTCAGGGTCACAGCAAATCCATCCAGTGTCTGACAGTTCACAAAACTGATGGGCGACCTAACATCTACTCGGGGAGTCACGATGGACACATCAATATCCTTTTACTGATCAGTTGAACCAAATAATGATTATAAAGGTCACTCAGTGTCCTGTTAGTCAGAAAAGAGCCCTTTGTACTCTATGTAGATTGAGCACATATAGAGTATGTTGACATCATGTTACAGGTAACTAATATAATAACTCTAACGCTAACTACAGATATTTTCCTGCTGGAATCCTTTTCTATATACTGTATGTAGTTGTATCAGAATTGAGTTGCTGATGGAAGATTGTTGTAGCAGAATAAACTAGACAGGCGGTTTGAAGGCAGTAATGTAGCCTAACAGAGCTAAAATGCAAGGTTTTGCCATTGTTGGCAGCCACATACAGGTAATTTAAGAAGCAGAGTGAAGAAATTTGTTCTGAAAATGGTCCAAGCAAGTGGGGTCTAATTTGGGCTTTTCAGGTGGAGATTAGGCTGAGATGGAATTTTATTTAATAAAAGACTGAAGGCTGAAATGATTGACATTTAGTTGGTAGTAGTTGAGGACTTTATCCTAGCAGAGATTATTTTTCTCTAAATATGACTAAACTGTCAGTATTAAGCAACTCTTAAGAGGGCTGTTGGATTTGTGGAGTAATCCAATCATCATTAGTCTCTTAAAGAAGTTTAAAAATTGCTTGAATATCTGAACTGAGGTATCAGTGCTTCATGGAGAAGCCTCTGCGACACAATTTTTGTTTATAGAGAGCGGGTACTGCCGCCTCAGAAACAACCTCGATGCACTGAGGTGTGCAAGTAGTTCATGTAGCCCATGTTCAACTTTCTATGTCTCAGTCACTGTAGTCCCTCAAACAAACTGCGTCTGTTTATTTCATAGTATGCACTGTGCTGACACTTTGCAGCAATATTAAGAATCCATTTCTACAGTTATTTTCCTTTACAATTGCCTCACATTACTGGGATGCAGACACTGGGGAGAATGACTGCTTCCGTGGGAAGGGCCACAGCAACCAGGTGAGCAAGGCGGTGACTAACGACACCGACGAGCTGGTGACATGCAGCATGGACGACACACTGCGCTTCACCAACATCAACAAGAAGGAGTACAGGTAGGGGACTTCATGTGCTGCTGTGCAGATAACGGCTACGAGAGGAACTCAGTGGGGATTATAATGATTTTGTCTGTTAATGATGATGGAAGTCGATCTGTTCGGGGTGAACGTGTGGAAGAAAGCAGATTAAGATTTGTTTTGCTAAGGTGTGGATGTACTAGCGCTTAATGAATACAGAAAATCATTAATGGCACTCCCTGATTTTATTACTTTATCTTTTACAAAATTCACTCAACACTTTTTTTTTCGGTGTGCATAGAGCATGTATTGATATGCAGTCATGTCAGTAGGGGGCGGCAGTAGCTCTGTCCACAGGGATTTTACTTGGAGACTGGTAGCTGGAACTGTGTCAGTTCACCTCCTGAGCACTGCTGTGGTGCCTTTGAGCAAGGCACAAAACCCCTATATTTTAGCCTTGCAAGTCTTAGATGTTATGTCATGCAGGATCACTTTGATTTACATTGTGTGTTTTCTGAATATCTCTGTTTTCTTGTCCTACCTCAACTGGATACTAACCTTCATAATTCTTTGATTTGTCCACCTCTTAATGTTACAGTGCTTATTTATGATATGATTAACCCCAACTGCTGCTTTTCAGTGCCTCTGATGTGGTGAAGATGGATTCCCAGCCTAAAAGTGTGTCAGTAGCAGCGGGAGGGCTGTCACTGGCTGTGTGCATTGAGCAGGTAATGTCTTTTAGTTAGTTTCTTTTTTTTGGAGCCATTTCCAAGGTTCCACATAATCCACATCATGTTTAAATCCTTTAAAGTTGCAGTTTCTGGACATGTCTTATTTTCATCATTCGTCATCTGCTGTTTCTAGGTTGTCCTGCTCAAGGATAGGAAGAAAGTCTTCACATTGGACGGTCTCGACTATGAACCAGAGGTCGGAGCTGTCCACCCTGGTGGTACCACTGCTGCGGTGGGAGGAAAAGTAAGTGGGAAGCTAAAAAGACAGATAATGTGAGAAAATGTGTTTGAGTTCAGGCGAAAAATAGCATCAGCGTGTCTAGGTGTGTAATCCATTTTAAGTAACCATCACAGGAGACAGTTACAGCACACTCTCCATCGCACACTGGTGATATTGGGTGTGATATTCATTTTTTCCTTTTTTTCCTCCTCAGGATGGGAAAATCCATCTGTACTCCATTCAGGGCAACACTCTGAAGGACGAGGGTAAAACTATCGAGGCTAGAGGGTCGATCACAGAGATGGTCTACTCTCCTAATGGAGCCTATCTGGCTACCATAGATGATAAGAAAGTTGCCACAACTTATTCTGTGGCTGATGACTACCAGGTGGATATTTGTCTGTCCTGTACATTCTTTGTGTGTTTCTCAATATACAATTCCTTATTGGAGCCATTGCCTCTTTTTATAATTATTTCTCACTCTTTTTTTTTTTTCAACAGGAAAAAACTGAGCATTACGGACATCATGCAAAACCAGTGTCCTTGGCCTGGTCCCCTGATAGCGAGCACTTTGCGACTGGTGGGATGGACATGATGGTGTATGTGTGGACAGTCGGTGATGCAGACAAGAGGATGAAGATACCAGGTAGGCCAATCAAGTGCACATGTGCATTCACTCATGCCTGGCTTGCACACAGGTGCGCATTGATGTACTTGGAAGTTATTCTGTATGAGCTATACTAGTCCACTTAGCAAAAAAACAACAGGACATTTTAAGCTGAGATAAATGACGCATTTATAGCATGTACTAGGGTGTCACGATTCGAGTTGTTTAGATTTATTATCTTCAGTGTTGACGGCTATGCAGTTGTTAGACTATCGCATCTGGATCTGTAAAGATCAACAGCTGGTTTTATGCCATTACAACTGTCATTCACATTTTCAGATCCTCTAAAAAAGACGGGTATTTTACAACAACAGCTTTAATTTATCCTAGGGTCTTTTTGCAGGTTAGGATAAGACAAAATAAAAAAAAATACACCAAAAATAAAGATTCCAGAGTTCAGAAAAAAACCCCACCCTTCATGAATTCAACAATATACAAAGACAGATAGATATTCAATTATTTGGGTTAGGTTTAGGTTGAAAGGTTTTTCCTTCAGGGGGTGGGGACAGGGGTGGATAGAAAAAAAGACTGTGAGAATTGCTGATCCTTGTTTTGATTTGGATGATCAAAACTGAATGCTCACTTTGATCGATTTTTGATTTAGAATCTAGATTGTGACAGCAACATTATGTAGAAATTGGCTTTTTAGTGCGATTTGGGGCCCTCCGCAGTTTCTGAGTGGAACACCACTGTCGTAAATGCAAATCCCAGGTCTGTACCAGTTTGTCAGATCTGTACCAGTTTGTAGGTGCCAACTACAAACAAAACTCAAAACATCTTGACAAAGTTATGTGTTGAAAACTTCTACGTAGAAGTAAACATGTATGTAACGCTGTGATCCTACCCTCTCACTGAAGTTACACAGTGCAGAAACTGATGGGGGGGGCGGAGTGGCTGAGACAGAGACACCATTCACACTGGGCCACCAAAAAGATTTTGAAGCTGTTATTTTAAGGTTAAAAAAGTAACATAATGTTTCTTGATTTGGCAACCCCTGTGGTTACTAGTGATAACAGGATGTGTGGTTGAATACAACACAGCTACTTTTGTAAAAATACAACTGAGCAACCAGTATGTTGTTTACAGTGCAGCCAAACAAGCTTGAATTTTAATGAAGAGATCACGCGGCGATCTGATTTCATGCTGCTCAAGTAGTTTTCCACACAACAGCGGGCTGCAGTAAAGTTGGAGATGGTGGTGTGCAGTCTGTTGCTCGCTGTCGCTGCGACTTCTTGTTCCATTGCTGCAACATTTTAAACTGATCGACTGACAAAAAGTGCTGAAAATGACCGTGTGTTGTTGTGTAGACACATCTGTAACTTCAGCAAGTTAAACTTGTCTGTAAATGTTTACATTTTAATTAAACACTGTGTTGAGACATTTTTATAACGAGGTTCTTCCATGCTTTGATGTCTGCAGACACTCACCGGTTGCACCATGTCAGCGACCTGGCCTGGATCGATGGTCATACTCTCGTCACCGGCTCCCATGATGCCTGCATCAAGCAGTGGACTCTTAAATACTGAGCAGAGAAACATCCACATCTCCAGGAACAAGGACTACTGTAGACTTCAATCTTTCTTTCTTTTTTTTTTTTTAAAACTGTATTTTCACTGTCTAAACGGTGTTCTATGCTGTCTGTAAACATCTGAATCGTAAATGGTTCTGACTGGGGAAAAGCTCCCATTAAAAATGATCCAAGCTATGTCTCTTTGATGCGAATAACCTCAACTTACACAGAGACAAAATGTGGAAGTAAACAATCTAACCACGAGTGCTTTTACTTCTCCTTGAGCGTTACGGACCCAGAAAATTATTTGTAAGCTCAACATTCCATATTTAATAGCTTTCACTCAGTTTTAACTGAACTGCTTGTTTGTGGTTGGGCTCAATACATCCTAACATAACGGATGAACCAAAAGCAAGTTGTTTTTTTCAACACAATGGTGTTTGAAAGAAATGAAACCTTTTGGTTACATTCCTACAATGAGAAGTAACTGGTCCAGACTAATGTTGTTTGTCACTTTTTTTTCTCAAGTTTTTCAGGGGGTGGGTGTTCTTTTTGCTTTGTCTTAGGTTTCATACTTCTTGTGACTCACAACTCTTCCTGTTGGATTGGGAAGCAGTAGTAGGAACTGAAAGAACGAAGTATGTGTACAATCAAGATGCTGTCTGTTCAGTTGAAGGTCCTGTAATGTTGCTGTGTCTTTGTTTGGGCCCACGATGCTCGTCTCACTTATTTTTTTTTTTCAATGTCTTTATGCATCCGCTTCCAAAGTGGAAGTGAGTCATTAATAATGATAATAATAAAACACTTTTTATGCATTTTTCCTTTCATGCAGATTTGTGACAGATCTCTGTGCAGGTTGTCCAGTGAGAATTAATTTCATAGCGTTCAGGATGAAATTGAACTGTGGGTGTTTATCAGTAGGGTTGAAAGGATGAGAGAGCTTCTTAACACTTTTTCCAAGACTTCTCTGTGACTGAGTTTTTAATGTCTCTCTTTCTGGAAACAGTCATAGAAAGCATAATTGATTGAGAGAAGTATTCAAAATGTTACTCTTAAAAAATACTTTAATGGTCTGGGGCTGGTGTATCCCACAGATCTTTAAAAATGCTTTAAGAAACATTTCTGATGTTTAATGTGCAGTGATTTGCTCTTATTTGTTCAATGGGAATCATAGTTAACAGACATATATAGTCTTGTCCAGGTTAATGTTTAATTAACTGAAAATACAAAATGACTGGAATCATCAAGCAATTATTGATGCCTTTAATTGATTACATCTAATTTATAGTGGTATACAATATACATACTGTGCACAGTTGAAGGTACATGTAAGAGAGTCACTGCTGGTGTACTTGATGCCACCTAAAATATTTTTTAGGAAATAGCGTATTGTGTTGTTTTACTATCATCAGTTCCCCTTTTAACAACCTGGTGCTCAAGTACTGAAGAGGTCTATATAGTCTATATAGTGGCATAACCTTAATGCACCTAAATAATAATCTGATAGCACAGTGTGTGCTTGACCACCTGTCCAATTCGAAACAAATAGGGGGCAGCATGTTGTAGAGTGATCGCTAACTGCTGCAGCCGTTGGCTCCGGTAACTCCATTAGCCATGCATCTAGCTGTCCGGACTGGTAGTTTGGGGAACCGGGGGAGTGTTGGTGTTTACACCACTAGCACAGGAGCTCTAGACCGGGATGGGATAACTGATTAGCATGCTAACTTCAGTATATAGCTTTCCAACACAATATATAGAAGTCACGACATCAGGACTGTTATTCACATTCTGCTGATAACTTTTATTTCATGTTTCTGTGTGAAATTCTTACATTTTGCACCTTTGAAGTTTGACTAGTTTAACTTATAAAACAGATGCATTATTTTGATGGTTTATAGGTCATATCAGTAGTAACAAAGGCAACACTGTTTACAATTAATATCACATTATAATGACCTACTACTGTAGCTGTGGATCTTTAAATAGAGATGTGTACGTCTGATATTTAAGTGCAAGTCATTGTAGGCAAAGCAAAGTCTTTTGCTATTTAAATGCTTACCATCCTTATTAATGACATCGCACAACTTCTACTGGATTTTGGACATTTTTCTTCTCCTGAGCATCTATGAGATTCAAGAGGAACATATGATGTTTGCCTCGGTCACAACTGACAACTAAAATTGAAATGAAGCTGTTCAGAATAAGGCGGAAACCAAAAGGGAGTAACATTAAATAATAAGTTTTCCACCCACAGGGCTATACATATAACACAACCACACAATCGTGTAAATGCAAGATTTATATGATTTAATTTGGTTCAAACAACACTTTAAAAACTTGCATGCATGTAATAATGGGGTAGTTTCAGAGTCATCAGAGCCATTTCTCCCATAACTGAATTACAAAGGTAAAACATTTTCCCTTTTTCTGCACTAAGTAATCTGCAAGTAAGGACAAACCTCACATTATTCAATTTCTTTATCTGATTTTCATGTTTTAAAACTCAAATGTGATTACAACCCACTGATGATGAGCCAAGAGGGAGTGATGGTGAGGAGCACAGTCCCAGTTGTCATGTGTTGATCGGATGAGTGTTACGATAATATAAAAAACAAATATGTTTAACTGTCTCCAAGGCTCTTGAAGGTGGGAAGGTATTTCAGTTTAATATATGCTAGATGTTGGAGTAAAGCATCTTTCCCTTTATTTAAAGGATAAGTTCACACAAAAATTATATTTCAGTCATTTTCTACCCATGCTGGTACAATGGAAGACAGGTAAAGTTTCATAGTCCACAAAAAAAGTCTGGAGCTTCACAGCAAAATAGTGTTGCAGCATTCACCTAAACAACTGAAGCAGATGGGGACTTGTTTTTTAAAAAAGAAAATGCGGAAAAAACAGACGTGAAGTGGCTCCATACAGCTTGTACGGTGTAATCAGTGTTGTAAAAAGTACCCAAAATTCATACTTGAGTGAAAGTAAAGATATCGTGTTAAAATATTACTTAGTAATTAGTAATATAATATAGTAAAAGTGAAGGTCAAGGACGAATACTTGAATAAAAGTCTCAGAATATCAAAAGTAATTTCCTTGCAATAAATGTACTTAAGTATCAAAGGTAAATCAAAAGTAAATTATATGTGTATTGCATGTAGGTATATAAACTATATACTGGGGATAAACTGTTTAATAGGCTGACTGATTATCACTTTGGCTCTGATCTGAAAAATAACAAGTAATTAAAGTTATCAAAAATAAATGTAGTGAGTAAAGAGTACAATATTTCCTCCAGAACGTAGTGGAGAAGAAGTACAAAATGGTACTTAAGTACAGTACTTCAGTAAATGTACTTAGTTACATTCTATCAGTGGAAGTATTTTAATTCCCAGGAAGAGATCCAAAATACATTTTAAAGACATTATTTACCACCCTCAGCACATGGTCGAGCTTTAAAGCATTGAAATGTGGATTCTGGTTTCTGTTGTATTTTTCACAAGTAGAATACCTTCACAAAATAGAGGTTTATTCAAGTATACCTAACAACATCATACCTAACAAATACTTGGTTTATGCTCACAAGTATACAGACAAGAGAGAAGAGAAACACTTAAATATCCAAGGTTCTTTATTGACAGAACATGCAAGAAAGGGCAAAACAAGTGAATTCTCAAGTCTAGTTTTACCAGTCCTGCTGTTTCAGAGAAGCGGGAGGTCAGTGAAGTATTTTGGTAGAAGAAAAATAGAGGGGTTGTATTTCTTCCAGTGTTTATGGACACGGTATGCTGAATGTGATAATGGTTAACCAGAGATACCGTTCTCCGGGAACCGCAGGTAAGAGGGTCAAACAATTACTGGGTATGCAGTATGGTAACATGTTGCGTCAGTGCGTCTATCAGAAGAAGCAGCAGAAAAGTGAACAATTTGCCTGAAACACCATATGATGGAATAAATAACGTCAGAGCAACCTGCCGAGGAGATAAAAAGGTAAGAGGATCATAAACATTCATGTAGCTCTGTAGTGTTAATGTGTTGTAAGAGAGTACTTGATTTTTGGGTGTGATGCAGTCACAGTGGGATAGATATCTTCAGTAATGTCAGCTTTTTAAAAACTGCAGTCAGAAAATCATCCTCTTGTGCGTTTTACTGAACAGTGTTTATTAGACCTCATGACTGAACAGGACATGAAAGGGTTGCCTCCTGTAGCAGCACTCTTCACTATGGCTCCAACCACCATAGGTTCATGTCCAGTTCCAGTAAATTAAGTTAGCCAGCTAGTTCTCATGTGATCATGGTGTCTTTTCAATTATGTGCCTGGCTGCACTTACTTTTGGTTCTGGAATTTGCAATTTTGGATGCGGCGAGAGTCTTGAGAGTGGTTGGTGAGTTGTTGATGTTTTTTAAAATCTTTAATCGATTTTTACAGAATGAATGTTCCTGCTATCAAGTTCATATAATAATAATTCCCCAAATCATTTGCAATAATTAGTTTGTAGAGAGTTACAACAGCACTCATAGTTCTCTGTGGTGACTGGATGATACAGAGAGAGTGAAAGTCTGGGAAAGTCAATGTTTAACACGGCTGCTGACTTCAGTTTTAAGGGCCGTGGACTACAGCAGTAAAACATGATGTCAGAGATAACACAAAATGACATGAGCTGTGGAGAGAACTCTGTTAAGTTGTCGGAGTGACCATGTGACACGAGGGTAGTGATACTTTATATCAGGGATGGATCAGATTACTTTGAAATAGTGAATGAAAATTACATGGCAATGTTTGCAATACATAATAAATGGATGGATTGCTTCAAAATAAAACATTGAAAATATTGCACTTATACTTACTTACTAAAAGAATCGACACAGCTGCAAAATATGACTTCCCCAAATTATCTTTTTTTTTGTAACTATAATCTGATTACACGTTTCATCATTTGTAATCTGGGCTGATTATAGGTACTTTGTTTTTGGGGCAGCACTTTATAATAACTGTCATTAATAAATTATGCATTTATAATTAGTTGGACTTTAGTCAGTAGTTATTTCACTGTTAACAAAATTATATTTATAAACATCCCGCGCAACTTTATAACGATATCCAAATAATGTTTATAGAAGCACTACACAGTATTTATAAACCATTTACAAAGTATTATAAACATCAGTTGCTTTATATAAACAATCACTTAACAAATGGTTTATAAAGCATTTCATTGTTTGTTGTGAAATAACTATTAACTGAAGTTTAACTAACTATAAATTTACCATTTATTTATTGATGCTTATTATTAATTCATTATTATTATGTAATCCCGATTGCATCTGATCAGTTATAACCCAACCCTGCTTAATATACAGTGGAGTGGACAGTGTTGTATGATATGACAGTAAACTATCATACTGCAGATAATAAAATATAGTGTTTACACTGTGCACATTTGAACAGAGAGGATACAATATCTGTAACTAACTTAATGTAGTCTGGAATAGACCACGTTGAAGACATGGATAGCAGAAGATTTTGGAATATGTTATACAGACAAATAGCAAACATTCTTAGATGGTTCATAAACTTGTTCACAGTGCATGGTTAAAATCCAAATGTAAATCTATGCTGAAAGATTTTTGTCATCTCGACTGTTTTGCACAGTTTGCCTGTGGCTTCTTTTTCCCACTGGCTGGATGTCTATCTGCACCCTGGGAAACCTAATACTACTGTTACCTAGACTCCAGGGCTGGGAAAAGATGTCCCAGAGGGGGTGTTCATCTTGCAGACTGAGTTTCATTATTGCTCATATCTCTTTCCCACATGGCAGTTCACAGTTCACAAAGCACACCACATACGGTCACAGTTGCTCAATCCTCCAACCATGTGCTGCAGCTATGAAACTAAAACTATGTCATGTTTTTGCCCTGTATTTATGATGCTGTGGGCGCGCCTTTGTGCAGTTAACACATGGCGGAAATGTGGCTCACATGCAAGTAATATAGATAGTTGCTTGGCAGTAGTTTCAACAATATAAATAATGTGAAGCCAAGGGAGAATAAAGCAGCCATTGATGGGAGAAAAAGCTGCCTGAGGTAAGGTTTTTTATTTTTATTTTGTTTTTAGGATTGAACATCAAGCTCTTGTGATGCCTTTATGCAACAAGCTGTAGCGTTTCTGCAATGGCTCCAGTGGTAGCGGGAACCTCTTCCTCTGTGTCTGGCATGGCGCTGTCACTCCATTTATCAGGAAATTAGCAAGTGGTGCTCTGTGTTTCTATGGGTTAACTTCAGCTGGGTGTATGTTACCTTGACCGCTGGTAGAGTACAGCTCTATTCTGTCTTTACTCCATCTGATCCGGGGTGTCTTTTCCGGACTTTGGCCAGTTGTGTGGATGAAGGAGTGCTCATGCTTACCCGAGCTAAAGGAATGCAGCAGAACAATAGACAGCATGGATGAGCTGGAAGGGCACTCTCCATTGTCTTTATGGTAGGAGAAACAAGACATCTCTTCCAGCATGGTATCTATATGTTGTCACTTCAAAACTTTTTAATTTCAACTCCTCAATGGCATGATGTATCATATATACACTGTTCAAGGTAAGAACTGAGACTGCTTTACGTTTACTCATTGCTCATGTCTGACTGCTGATTAACCTGCATAAAGAAGAAGAAGGCTCAGTGCAACAAAGCATTTGTCTCTGTACAATAGTATTATTTCACTTTTAATCATTATTCAAGGCCCTGGTAATTGAAAGGGGCAACTAGGTTCATTGAATCATGCAAATGCTTTATCGATCCTATCAGAGGTCCGTCTGTCCTGGCTTACGTCAATGTGCTCAATACACAAACATCAAGACCCTTGTGTTTCGTAAGTTCTTGTAACATTGACATAACAGTAGTGTCCACAGAGAGAACAGTTAATGTTCAACAGTTTCAACCTAAGATGTTATGAGAAAGGTCTTCTGAAATGTTAGATACAAGGCTGGGGAACGCTGGTTTTAAACTCCCTGCATGTGGGTCACATCTGGTGTGTGAAGTTAACCAGCTTAAGATCTGTGAAAGTAAGATTTTCAGTTGCTCTTTAGAGACAGACAAGATCAACGAAAACTTGCGATAGATACACACTGGTATTTACATCCAGCTGTGAGTTTCAAAGTTTCAAATCACTAGTGCAGGCAGATCCCTCTTTGTGTTGTGTGTCGCTCGGTCGCTCACAGCAGGATGTAAATACCGGTGTGTATCTATCGTGAGTTCTCGTTGATCTCGTCCGGCACGGCTTCCGTAGTGCAATTGGCTGTGAGGGAGACTTGCGTGCAGGCGGGAGCGTGCCTCCAGGCAAATACAGTATAGTGACTGTTTAGTCAAAAAAATTTACTAAATGACGTTGTTTCGAGTAAACTCTGGATGTCGCCACTTCAGGACACTTGGATTGCAGCGGACGAGCAGTATGGAGGAATATTACAAAGTTTTTAGTTTTATGGACCTTTTCATCTCGGGCACCATTTACTCCCATTATATGGATTTTTGCTGCCAGAGGGTACCCCTGCGGGTCTCTAGCTGCACTTTGAGGAATAAGAAACTACACTGGACTTCTCATCAGCATGAGGGTGAGTTGATAATGACTGAATTTCGTTCTAGAGTGAACTGTTCCTTTAAAGGTGGTGGGATCTTTGGGGAATGGGGATATCCATGAGCTGATACTCCAGGAACTCCTCATTCACCTTGTCCTGTTCCTGTGGCCCATGGAAAGGAAGTAGTTCCTGAAATCTAAAAAGAGCACCATGTGTAAAGAACTGGTTAAGGATTTGTTTTGTGACCATGATCAAAATTAAACTTAACAAAGTATTCAATATGTTGAAATCCTGGAAACTGTGGAAACCCTTGCTTGTCTATGAAGTATAGGGCATCTTCCACCCCACATTCAGCCCTCTGCTGCACGTCAACAGATTTAGCATGCTTCAGAAGGGCCTCCTTCAGGGGGAGTTTGTTGATTCTGTACTCCACAGCCCTGACCAGAAACGCCAGCGCTGCCTGCCGGAATAGCTGCACCTCCTGAGGTGTGATGTCTCCAGCCTCAAGGAGCCTGTTGAGGGTAGCTCTGGTGGTGAAGCCAACGTTTAGCTTTTCTCCTACCAGACAGAGAACAGAAAAAGACAAAACAAATTAAGTACAGGTAAGGTTTAAACTCTTACAGGTTTAAACAATATCTAAGAATCAAAACTTTTTATTCGCCAAATGCATCAGGTAGACACACAGGAATTTGACTTGGCAATCAGCACTTAAACTCAAAACTAGACAGACAAACAGTAAGTGCCCATAGATTCAGCAAGATATGCACAATAAGTTGCTAATTTATGCCCTCCTGCAGAGAAGAGAGTGTTTACCTTCAGTGATTACTCAGTACCTTACTTAGGTCATAAAACAATATAAAACAAGTAATAAAACAAGGTCATAAAAGAGGTCACAAGTTACAGGTCACAGTTCAAATTTAACAGTCTCTCTCAAGTGGGCTGTGTAACATCAATTCACATTCCTCTACATGTAGTACAACATTCTCACCACACTCACTCTCATGGAAATCACAAAATTCTGGAATATATATATAACATCAATGGCAAGCAAATTAAAAATGTCTGCATTTTGTTGTATAACAGTAGAGCTGGATAAATCACAAACCTGCCAGGTAACCTTTACGGTTGGTGCTTCTCTTAAACCAGTACCCAACATCCACAGTCAAATCCTCTGGATCAAATCTGGATATCTGCAATACATGAATTCAAAGATTTGTTACAACACTTTACAGCAAACTGTTTTACTTGGCATTGGGCTTAACAGATTGGTAATATAAAGTGTACATGTCTGAACTTGCTTCCAAAAACTGCATGTTTGCACTGTTGTGAATAATATGACAGGGGCATCCATGTATGTAAATGCTGCCATTTTCCCTCAGCATTCTGGCTGCAATTGAATTTTTGGCACCTCTATTTACAGGAGTAAATGCTATGCCCCGATGCTATTTTTTGATTGGCTGTTCGGCAACTATATTCTTTTTATTTGATTAGCTGGTGCGTGACAGGCGCCTTCTGAACTGTACGGGGAGCACACTTGATTCCTACCTGTCCCATAGCGGCGTGAGAGCTTTGTCTGGCGCCTTTTGAATTAGAGTATTAACAGCAGGCCAAATCTTACAGGACGTGTAATATGACCTACATGCTCTTTAAAGGACAAGCACACTTGTAAGTTGACCTAAATTTATTTGGTTAAAGAAGTCATTTGTAAGCTCCCCCGTCATCTGCGACTGCAGTGCAGGCAGACCTCCGTTAGCTTAAAGAGCCACCTAGCTCCACAGCTAGCTGCGCTTCTTGCAAACGGCAGCTAGACTATACCATGAGTGGTTATGCTGCCCCATATAGTTTTGGAGCTTTTAGAAGTAGAGGAGCCTCGAGGAACCTTTTTGGGTTCCTCACCACCTTTTCAGTGCACAAAGGTGTTTTCTCAGAGACCTTTTATTCAACCACAATATAGTATGTATTTATGTTATGCAGTATTTATGATACAATACAATGAAACACGTTTATATACAGAATATATCAAATACAAAACAGATATCACATATTATACACTAATACACACACACACATATACAGTGTCAGTGATATACAGTATAATAAAAAGAAGCATTGTAATGTAATGATATGTAATGATAATATTAGATTTACTAGTAGCTGCAATAATAATATAAATATGCATAAATATGTAGTTCACAAAAATACACGTCTTAAATATCACATGAGAGTAGAAGACACAAGATAAGACTGAATGTAAGTTGAGTTATTAGGTTGATATAAACTGAACTATAGTGTACTTATCAAATAAATGTAGTGGAATAAAAGTACTTCTGCCTCTCAATTGTAGTGGAGTATAAGACAGAGTGGCATAAAATGGAAATACTTCAGTACATATAATTAAGTACAATTCTTACATGTAGGCTATAGGTATAAAGGGGGTGAGGGTGAGATCTTTTCTTCCGGTGTCTCTGACCTTCTTTTGGTGCTGAAAAATAATCAGACATCAAGGTACCCAGCCCACATTGATGTCATCAACCTGAGGACGTCCGTGTAGTCCAGATGCATGCCATGCCCCTAGCCTCCGAGAGGGGTTTTCCTGTAAATACAAAGAAAGGCGTTGGGACCTCTGGAGTCTAGGACAGACCAAACAACAACAACAACAAACAGACTTAAAAATGACGTGCCAACAAAAACAGCAACAGATTTACATGTATCAAAACACAGTTACAGAGATTGTTGCCAGAAATTGCCCATGTAACTGCTTCTAATATTATTGATACTTTATCTCTGCATGTGCAGAAGAAGTCTAGTCCAGTTGATCACTGCTGACTATTGTCCATGATGTTCTTCACTTGTTAAGTGATGATTATAAGTGGACAGTGAAGGCCTCGGTGCTGTGGTTCATAGTAATGCATTTATGTCTATGAGTACAGTAATGCTATCAAATATACAAAACATGTAGTTAATGTTTCTCCTGCCTGCAGTGTAGCTGACCTCAGACTGTAAAGTTGACATAAGGGAGGAAGACAGGGACAGAGGGAGAGGGAGGGACTCATTAAAAAGTTAATCATTTTTCAGCGTTATTATCAACGTCAGGTCTAGTCAGTGTTGGGTCAGTGATCTTCCTGTTGTCATTGGATACACAGCCTGTACTTGGGTAAGTGTGGCCACAGCGATACTTCTCAATCAGTTTTGATATAAAATGTACACATTCTTTAGTGTCATGGTCTGCTGGTATTTTACTGGACAGCCGTCACTGCATAGGCTGTGAGTTTTCTCAGCTGTCAGGAGTTTCATTTAGAGGGCTGACAGTTTGTCTTCCTCAGACACACTGTTATGTTATTAATACTGTTATTAACTGTTATTTTCTTAGATATTGCGCTCATTGGCTTTGTGATCATCTTCTGTTATACTGTGGTCTGTTGTAGTGAAAGGCTTTTGTTACAACCAGCTTGCTTTTTTAAATATATTGTTAGACTTATGTGGTGAAGCATAAATATGACTTTGAAGGGGCAATATGTACTTTTTGAGAAGAAATACAAACTCAAAATATTTATCTTTTCCATAACTGAGTAAACAAGCTGTTCTCAGAGGAACATGAGGTCCCCAGAACACTGTCAGAAGCTAGAAAGGTGGCAGGGTCCGCCACATATAAACAAAGTAAAACAGTTTGAAATTGTGTTGTAGTCCACCTTTAATTATACAATTATTGGATCTTGTTTGCATTGTTTGGGCAGAGAGTTACAGATCCAATTCTGTGGCTGGTTCAGATGAGTTTTATTCACTGATCCGTGGAGACAGAAGTTCACACCAGGGAGAAAGTTCTCTCTGACCAGAGTGACTTTTTGGTCAGTCTGATATGTAGGTAGCAGGATCAATAGGTTTGAACTCAGCAACAGGGGGGTGGGCGTCTTAGAGACCCTGCTCCAAAGTCTGGGTTGATTTACATATGCTCAATACACAACTGTCTAAAAGCATAAAGGCTAATTAATCACTTGTGTTGATTAGATTACTATTGTAATGTGGAAAGGCTAAAAGGAAGAGCGACTGAGGCTTGTGTTGTGACTCTCCTAGGGCTGGACTGGGCACTAATGAAAGGTTTCTTTTAATCAAAGGGACACACAATAAAGTCTCCACAATATACCAAAGTTTTACTCACAGAGATCTTTGAATCAGTTGTCTGTTAATCAATGTAAAAATTCCTTTGGCTCACTGTCATGTAGGAGGGAGGACACCAAGTCATACAAAGAAAATATAACAGCAAAGTTAAAACTGCAAGATGATTTTCTTCTACACTGGAATGCTAGAAAGAAGTAGATACACAGTGATATATATCGGATTTGTAAACCTACAATCACGTGTAATGTTTACAATGTTTTGTATTGTAGGGTTGTGTAATCATTTATTATAATTTATTGACTATAAGTGAAAATATATTGTACCATATAATATGATTATCATCTTATCAGTTTACAAGTTTCTCTCATCCAAATGAATGATTATGCATTACATGACTTTGATCTCAGGCAACTGATTACATAACACGTGCATACTGTATATGTGATATTATATGCATTTGCCAAATCTTAATCTGTGTAACTACTATACTGTTTAAACAAATGTCCGTGAGCATCAGGCTGCAGTGATAACTTAGATTTAGTTGTTGTTCAGTGTTGGTTTATGATTCAGAGGAGCTGTTCATCACATTGAGCATGTTTACAGTTTCTAGTCTTGTGTGGGACTTGCAGTGGTGGGATGACGCTCTCTCTTTGTTTTCTCTCCAAAGAGCAAACCAAAAATCTGTCCAAAAAACAAAACAAAAACAAACAGTCCTCTGGAGCCACAGGAGGTGTGGTTGTTTGCTGATCACAGGGCTGGCGCTTTGATCCTCACCTCCCATCCACATGTCAAAGTGTCCTTGGTCCCAGGTTGCTCTCAGCCATTGGGGACAGACATGCCATGACATGAGGGTTAGGCCAGGAAAGGCATCCTGCATGCCAAAGCCTTTGCCAAGTCTTACATATTGCATCTTTAAGTAAATTGGCTATAGGGTTAACCTAGTACGCTGCAGAATTTGGTGTACACCTGCTGTTGTCATGTTTGTTTGCTGCTTATTTAAGGTAGAAAGTGAGTAGAACATCCTTTGGCATGCTTAGTGTGGACAATATCATGAAACATTACAGCAAACAGTTTAAAAAGACTTGAAGAAACACCATGATGTGAAATCATTATATGATACACATAGAGAAAGGAATACAATTAATAAATGACTTGTTGACACTGACCCACTAAAGCACGGGTTATAGCCTCGTGCTTGTTATCCATCTGCAAGGCACAGGCCTCTGAAGCCTTTCGATTGAGGTAATCTTTCAAATAACATCAGGGTTGAGGACAGGTTACAGGGATGAAAGGGAGCTAACGTTAAGTCAATATCATTGGCTCCTGATAACCAAACAGTTGCAGAGTTTCCTCTGCGAGTTAAACAAACATTGCAGCAATACATCACATCCACTCTGCAACATGTCAGATAAGGTTAAACTTTCATGCACAATCATATTCTCAGGTTACATTGTGCATTTTGTCTCATGTCTGAGCCAATACTTACAGTATTGGATTTTATGTACCCAATATATGTGGCACAGGTGCCACTTACTAGCTTTTGATGGACATCTTATGGTTTGCCCAGTGGTCACAAAAACCTCCTCACGTAATGATTTGACTTTGTGTTAAGATCTTTAGTCAAACTACTTTAAAGGGGCACTATGCAGTTTTGGAGAGGAAATCATTTTCACAATAATAATGAGGTAATAATACAAACTCAGAAAAATGTATTTCTGTGTGAAGTGAATAAAGAAGCTCTTCTCAGAGGAAAATAAGATCCCCAGAACACTGTCTGAAGCTACAAAAGGTGGCAGGGTCCGCCACATACAAACAAAGTGAAGCAGTATGAATTGTGTTGTCCTTTAAGGTCAGTTTGTTTATTCAGTCATGAAAACAAAGACAGTTGATTTAGGCATAAAAAAAACATCAATCGTCAATGAAGATCTGATTAAAATGTCTTCCCCAAAACTACATACTGCACCTTTAAAGATCAAGGATGAACTTTCAAGCTCAGGAAGGAAATGCTTGACATCATTCTTGATCTTTATATTAAATATGTCGGTAATAGAGCTTCAGTTGCAAAGACAAAGGAATGAACAGTTTGGACTGATTTGAGTTGAACTGATTTGAACTTGAGTATCCAGATTAGAAATGGGAGTTGCTGAGCCAAAATCAAAGAGTGGTTTAATCAAACAGTTGTAGTGAGTTGTCAAATGTAGTAATTGTGTAATAGCGAATGTTTTTAATCCTGCTCCTCAGGACTCAGGGTCCTCCTGGTTTTCATTCCAGTCATCCAATCCGGACTCATTTACATTCTGGACGTTGACTAATTGCTGTAAATGATATTAACCGTGTGTTAGATCAGCAGTACTAGGGGTCACTGACTCAAATCAACATTGTGTAACATGTCTGAATGTTATCTTCTTTTGGTTAAGAAGCCTGAAACCTCTATTTCAAAATGTTCTTTTTCCAAAAACACAGACTTCTAGCTTGAAATACACCACACAGTCCGATGCCTTGCACCACCTGTGTCTAGTATAAATTGACACTAATTTGGAGAACACCGGATTTCATACAATTTCAGCATTTTTTAGGACAATGTCTCTGACTTTCTGAGTGTTGCTACCCTTATAACCACTAGGTGTCACACTCAGGCTTTTAATTTGCTATCTATTACAGTTGACGACCATTGTGGGGTCCTATACTGTGAGACAGTACTGAGTAAATATCCAATGCGTCAAGCTTTTTGCATTTTAGAAAACTGACTTGACTGTGTTGCCTTTGTCTTATGCTTAAATCCTAAACTTGTGACTGAGCTGTGATCTATAATCCTGTGTGTTTGCAGTAGTGCCCGTATTGCCTGTCAGCACATTCAGTCGTTTCCTCCTCAGCACATGTCTCGCTCACTCATAAACTCCACTTCCCCCTTCTTTGTCATGAAACATGTCTTGTCTTCCTGTGGCTATTCTGTATGAACTAGATGTCTAACCTGATGTGAACTTGTCATTTAAGGGCGCTGAAACATTAACATGGGCAAGCCACAGGAGGACAACCCGGCTGACCAAAAGATAAGCGACTCTGGAAATAAGAGCATTGAGCAGGTTAGTGTTGTTAGAGCACCATGGCCAAGTGCATGTCCTAATATGACATCTTTTGTGGTGTGTGAAATTGGACTGGTTTGACCAATTGACAGTCTTGTCCTCACAGGACTTTGCACGTCAAAGCTGTTAAACATGTTATTGGTAGTAGCTGGCTTATCATATACATTAACCAGGGTGGTTTGTACTTTACACACAACGCACATGTTTGTTCTGTTATCTAAAATCCTTCTGTCATTATAAAAACCTGTACTGATGATGTCATGAAGTTTTCACCTTTGACATACTGTATGTTTTCGCTGTAAAGTGGCGGACTGGCGGAGGGTGTTTGAGGGCAGGGGCGAGAAAACTGTAAAGGGCACCAGCACGCAGAAAGTCGTGTTAAAGAGACAGGTGCTAAAATATGAGAAAACTGATGTGTATTTTGAGCACCAAAGCATGTATACCTATTATAGTAGTAACCCAAAATAAAATAATAAACCTCAAAATGGGCATAACATGTCTCCTTTAAATGAATGTGAGGACTGACGTTTTCACCGTAATGCCTGGCTCTGTCTGAAAGGGCCCTTAAAGTGTCAAATATCCTGTCTCCAAGTTATATTCTGATGAATATATTGAATTATCTGTTTGCACATGCGTCCACATTGAAAAGTCTTGATACTACATACAAATACAGTAAGATTTTTTTAATACTCTGCACACATAAAATCATTGTTGAAAACCACATGAAAGAAACTTTCAAAGAAACTTTTTTCTTTATTCACTAATGTCTCAAATTTGTATTTAATGATGACTTTTCGTGAAATGTGACCCCATTCCTCACACATACTGGCTATACAAGCATTATGGTTCTCGTCAAAGATAACACAGCCTGATGGTTTCTAATTTTCCAAAGTACGATCATGAACTGCAGGTTCGAACTGGGCTAAACCAGTAAGGTCCCAATGGAGACCTTTCCATACAGCTTCATCTGCGCCGGTGTGGCCCCGTCGTATTCCACACATAATTGATTTGATTCAGCAACAACAATAAAGTAGCAATGTCAGTGAAGGTGCCCAGTATCTCAATAAATCACTCTATTGAAGTTTTTTGCACACTATGTGTTTATGCTGACAAACACATTTTCAGGCAATTAAAGGGGGGATTTTCCATAAGCGTGAAGACCATCATTAACATCGTATATTCATATACAAGTTTAATCCCTGTCGTCCTCAGTAGAAGTATGATGATTAGAATGCATGGGTGCACAAACTGCTGACATGTAGGAAATGTGTGTTGCACCCTTCGTGAGGTGTGAGGGGGACACATTTTCCTCCCCCAAGAGGAGCCTAAGAAGGGACGAATGTCACGAGTAAGAAAACAAGTGTGTGAAAGATATGATTGGATACATGAATAAATGATACAGCAAGTTAAATAATTTACAGTTTAATTGATTGCAAAAACATTTTTTCCCGTTATCTCCAACCAGTTCATAAAATGAATTAAACATGAATTTTTTGTACTGTCCCTTTTATCTTCTTATCTCCATTTTTATTTCTGTTGTTTTATTCATCCCATCAGTGATTAATAATTTATATATTTTACATTTTCCGTATGGAACATTTCCCTTTTTTCTCCTCAGTGATGAGAGGGGCTTGTCTACGCTCATTCCCTGACCAATGTGTGCAATGACAGACTCAGGCTATGTGAGGGGCAGTGGTGGAAAATAAATAAATAAATAAAAAAATACAAAGTTTCTCCACTGGAAAGGGCACTTTATCTTGTTTTCTTTGGACATTAGGGCCTCCACAGATGGCACCTCATCTTGTTTTATCTCCCATAGTCACATCCTCGAGGGTACTTATGTGGCGTTTTTTGCATTAAGTCCATTACCCCCTGGACACACTGAGCAAAATCCAAAAGGTGGACCTAGAACAAAGCAAATACTGCCTCATTTCTCTTAAGTTCCCAAATAAGGAAAGGGACTTCTCCCCTCCTGAACCTCTTGTATGGGGCCCCTGAAGGGTCACATGGTAAAAAATAATGATGTGGAAATCCCTGTACATGGGTTTCTGAACTATGTGCAGAGATTGCAAAACAACACTGGGCACACAGAGGAGAACACTGGTTAAGTAGTCCATGAGCATGGCTTAATAAACTTAGGGGGGCTAAATAAACTATAAGCTTTGATATTACTTTTGTCTTGTTAATTAAAATGTGTGCTTGTGTTCATTATTAAGCGAAGTGAAACAAATGTGGACGTGAACTGTGTAGTGATATGTGCATTAACAGCTAAAGAAAAAATGTACGAGAATAACTGTAAAAATATAGTGTCACTCGGGCTCGAGGGGGAAGTGCCCTCTTGCATGCCCTAATGGTAGATAAAACATGATAAAGTGCCCTCAAGGGTGCCCTTCCAGTGGACAAATGTGGTGAAGTGCCCTATAGGGTGCCCCACAGCTTGTGCCCTATTTTTTCCCCAGCCACTCAAGCATTCTGAGTCCGCCACTGTGTTGTTGTATTGTTTCCATATTTGACAATGTCACATTAAATGCCCGTATTTGAGAGCTATTTTTCAACAACTGTTAGATGATACGCTGAGATAAAGCACAAGCCAAGAAGACTACTGTGGCAAATCCTTTGTGCATGATTAATTAAAATTAATTGTATCGTGTCTAATTTAAAGTCTCTGAATGGCTGATTATCATTCTATCATGTTCTATCGTGTGGATGTCTTAAACATGCAGTCAGTCTTCTGATGTGCGAGCTCGGTTTAGCAATCAGTGTGTTCAGATTTCCACATAAAGAAATGTTTTTTTTTGCACAACTTGCCCCTCAACAGGTAGGAAACGTACCTAGCTGATGATCTGATGTTATAGGGCTTTATCCGTTCTTGTTCTTTCATCTCTGAGACCGGCACCTTTAAATAACCTCGTCCTGTTGGTGCTCTAACCTCCTGATGACACGATCATGCATTTTTCAAAATGCGATCATCACGCTTCAAGCAGACTCTTGGGAATAAATCATCATGCGCAGCAAGTGCAGTAAAGGAGTTCTCCTGGGACACATATAACAAGGACTTATTGGAAGCATGCTATCATCAAAGCTATTACCTTCTGAAAGGAATAAATATACATGGGCAGAAACAGCATTGATGTAACACATAAAACTACTTTTTATAGACTAACTGCTGGTGCTGTTTTCTAAGATGTCTCACTGTTGGCAGACAGAAAGGAATAAACACAGACACATTACTATCAGAATGTACGGTAGGCAGCCATGTTTTCCACTTTCTCATTAAGCACCTGCTTTCGCTCTGTTTGGCCTCGGCCTGCTAACTCAGTCCTCTCATTCAGATGTGGTTCCATTTACTTTTTTACAGGAAGAAATTGAATGGATCATATCAGATTTTATAGGCCATACAGTGTCAGCCATATGCTAAACCGCCACGCAGAGCCTGCCCGTAGCTTTAAGTGCCTAATTTAGCACGTAAAATTCAATTAGTCCTCTTATCGCTGAAATGTCGAGACACCTCGGATGAACTGTACCTTCTTATGCTCCACTACATTTTTAAGCTGATAACATCCTGCTCTAATTATTGTGAGCTCTACAGTAATCCTTACCTTTGCCTTTATCTTGTACTTCTGTAGCCTCAGTCTCAACCCATGGTCCTCTCCCCACTACCTCCACCACTAAGTCTTCCTCTAATCACCCTTATGGTCTCTTATCCCTATGTGCCCCCAGGTTCTCGCTCCGGCCTGTGGCCTGTCAGTGTATGGTCTAGATCGATGCTGTGCATACAGAAGTTCTTTGTCCTTCATAAACTTAACAGTGTGTGAGACTCATGCTGGAGAGTTTATGTATCAAGAATGATTCAGGGGGGCTGCAGTTTTTTCACCACTTTTTTCAGAATATTAACATAATATTTTCAAGCAATGAAAAGAAAATTGCATCATTATTTCATTTTTCCTAAAATCAAAGAAAATCTGTGAAATCATCGGCAGTACTTTGATCGTTAATGATTATACAAATTGAGTGCAACGTGACAAAGAGTCATCCTGCGGTGGACAAAAAATTTGACCAAATTTCATATCAGTCCATCCAATAGTTGTTGAGATATTCCACTGAAAGCTAAAAAGGACAACGTGCTGGTGGTGTTTGGGCCCAGACACACCGAAACAACATCAGAGAATGAGCGCTGATGTCGCCTGTGCACTTGACCAAACTGCAAAGACTAGAGCAGACAGCCACCTAACTTGTATGTTCTATGTTCAAAAGCTTTTCCCTTTCCTTTTCTATTTCTCCTCTCGTGCACTGATTCGCTAAGCTGAACAGTCAATCAAAGTGATTTCTCTCACCGATGGACTCTGCTGCTGTTTCTACACGTGCAATTGGCCCATAAGCAGTCAACAAGGGCCGGCGGACACTCACAGATGGGGTGTCAAGGCCCATAGAGGAAATGTCGGGAATCACAAAAGTCAGGAGCAGACGGACTAACATTACCATCCCTCAAGCTATGTCGCTGAAATAGATTAAAAAAATCTATTAAGAAAAACTATTAGAATAATCACATTTATCTGTTAATTAACCATCATTTTAAAATCTGGATGGAAGTCTGTTTTACAAGTCTAATAATCTGAAAGTCGTACGTTTTTCATGAACAAAGTCTTTGTTAGTTTTGTCTTATTGGTTGCAGAAGCTAAGTGGTGGTGATGGTGATAATTTAGTCCAGTAGTTTGGTCCATAGCAGCATACAACAACACTGTTTATATTGCCATGGACTTTAGGGAGAATATTCATTCATTCAACTCATTCAGCTTGAGTATGATCAATGTTCCTATGGAGCCACTCCAATAATACCATCTTCTTTCCTAAATGTCAAATTTGCACTCAGAGGACAGCTCATGATCTAATTGGCACTGTGCCATCAAATTTCAGCTCATTCGTTCTCCCTAAGGCCTGAATTTCATGACATTCTGGCCTTTTCTTTTGTGCCATTCATGGGACAAACTTTATGGTTTCATCCCCTCCAGTGTTGAGGATATCACAAAATCTCCACCTTGGTCTTTTGTTCTGTCTGGTGCACACTGTTTAGGATTTATTACTGTACCTGCACTGGCTATTCAAACACAGAATCCTTCATTTGATAATAATAACCTATGTCTTGTAATTCCAGTCATTCTTTCCTCATGATCGTTACGTGTCTCCTTCACATCAACATTCTTGATGATAGCTTCAATTTATTGTACCTTTAGTTCAGGTCTTACTCTTCAGAGAGACCTCAAATAACAACTGCAGCTATCATTTTGTACTAGTGGTCCTGTCCTCAATGCCAAACAGAACACACACGACAATGAACTTGTCGCTGTGTTGGTAATATTTGTTGCTTAAGCAGTGACACAACCCAGGGCAAAGTGAGGGAAATAACCCAGTTTCCTGGCCTAGATACCTGAATCCCCTCGGTTTTAGTTCGACCTTGAAATCGATCAACATCAATGTGACGCCACATACATGCTCTTACTGTACTTGTTCATGTGTTTGTATGACCAGTATGAATGAACCTGTGTGTTTGTTATTGTGTGTTCTCTTGTTAGGAGCCGATCACAGCGTGTCTGCTGAGCGCAGCCTTCTTCGGTGCCCTGGGCTCTTCTTTCATTTACGGCTACAACCTCTCCGTGGTCAACGCCCCTGCTTCGGTGAGTCAGACTTTTAAATCGTCTCGTAGGACTGCTTGTACAGAACCACCATTGATTTCTCTCCCTTTGTTAAACCAAGCTAGGAATCAATAAACATTCACTAAGATGGTGCTTCAGAAGCAGAGTTAATGAAGTTAGCTTCGCCTCCCATTTGTTCACAAGTTTATAAACAATGTCATCATTATTGTAAACCTCATTATGAAGTGCTTTCATTCCTGGACACGACTTTTTGGGAAAAAACTAATCTTCTGTTTGCCTACCACAATACTGCTGGCTGAATGGTTTCACAGTGTTTGCATGTAGATCCAACAGAACAGTGGTGTGAAAAGAATTCTGATGTGTAAATAAGTAAATGTACTAATACCACAATGTAAAAATGCTCCACTACATGTAAAAGTCTGCATTCAAAACATAAATCAAAGTATGTAAGGGGAGCTATGGCACCAATGTAAATAGAAAGGACTATAAAATTAATCAGTCTTAAAAAGTTTAATATTAAAGCCGCTATGAGGAACTTTTAATTTTGATTCTGGCGGCTCCTGTGGACAAAAGCGGTATGAGCACCACCAGCTTGTGGCTGAAGAGCTTAATCTGGCCAGCATTTACATTTGTTTAGAAAGCAAATGGACAAATGATTTTAATATTGTTTGCAGGATGCATGGTGAGGTAATGTATCTAAATGACGTTATATAAGATTATTATGTGCGATATGACTATGGTGAAACATAGTAAAATTTGTTTTTGTGCCCTACCGTTTCTTTCTTTCTTTCTTTCTTTCTTTCTTTCTTTCTTATCCAACCCAGATAAATCTGAATAATTTTAATAACTACACAGAAAACAACCCATCTTTTCGCTGAGGTTCTTATTTGCTCATGTCGGTCATACAGCGTTGTCAGTTTTAACTGACACTGTTTCACAACGAATTATAAAGTCCTTGTTGATTTTAAGTTTGTAAATGCATGACATTTTACTGAACGCTGTGTAGACTAAATAATGCAAAATAATAACATAATCAGTGAAATTTGCAAGCAACCTAAACAATGTTTTACTCAAAGCTTACGTCTCTTACTATATATTTCATGCCCACCTGATCATTTTCCCTGCACCTATCTCTTGACAACTGCATGTATGCCTGCTTTGAAGATTGCTTCAGATGCCTCATTCTCCCCATATTCATGTGTGGGAAAAGGCGTATGCAAAATTTCTGTGCATACACATACATCAGGCCGCTAGTAACTGGTTTAGGGCAATATTGTGTGTAAACTCTAAATAAATGATGTGAGGATATCCCCTCATATGGGCTTCGCGAGGTTCACGAAACATATAAATGCACAAACTGCCTAATGCCTCAACAACCAGCTCTGACTCTGCTGTGCTTTCAGTAAAGATCTTAGCTCTGCATCATCAACCCACCAGCTTCACTTCCAACACCTCAGTCCACTAATTTCTTAGCCTAATCCCTCAAAAACTGAGCCTTCTCCAAAAGCATTTTAAGGCTAAAAACTTTCTCAGGATTAAGAGGTGTTTCCTAAATGCATCATAACGTCGGTGATCATGACAGATTGACATTAACAACAGATATAAATCATTTTTCTGAAACTTTATTGAGGGTTTTTACTTGAACGTCCACCTTGATCAGCAGGTAAATCAATCTAACTTTACAGTCTTAAACTGAGCTCCTCCAGGAACATGAATCATAAGAGCAATTTAGGACATAACGTTCTTTTTTCATACTCAACAACTCCGAGTATAAAATGTTTTTTCCGTCTAAAACACTTTTGCTTTTTGCTGGATGCACGGACGAAGGGAAATTAAATAGGCAAGTTACCTTGAAGTGTATTCTCTGTCCATGGACAGCAGAATTCAATTGGCTCTTAACAGCATTCGTGTTTGAACCCACTCTGCTTTGACAAACACATGTAGGTGTTGTGGTAGTTGATAGAAGCACTCACTAGAAAATTTGTTAGATCAATTTTGATTGGGAAATATCATCACATAACATTTGGGATTTCACCTTTTCACCATTTTTTACTGTGTTGATCTATCTATCTATCTATCTATCTATCTATCTATCGATCTATGCTGGGAAAAGTTGTGGTGTTTAAGACTGAAACTTTTTCCATCAGAATGCACCAACTATAAAGCTTTAAGAAGCATAAATAACCCATCAGAACGCGCTTTCAGCTCAGTTGGTAAAACTGTTCATTATGCATTGCAAACTTTAAATGATCAAAGACAGATTGAGCTTGTTTTTTGCACAAGATCGCAATCTTCATTACTCACTTATCTACAGCCAAGACATTTCTCATTAATTCTATTGCTCTTGTAAAAGTCCCAGTGTGCTTCTACAACTAATTCTCAAGTCCATGTGTATGTTGAGCAATTCCCCGTTGGTTATTCTCCTTTATAGCTTCTGCTCATCAAACAAACAAGTTGGTCATTAAGCGCTTGCTGGCCCCTCTCCGACACTGCAGGGGTCTGCCACTGCTCCTGCTGTCTTTACAAAATTCATACAAAATAAATGAGCAAGCATCTTTCCTGTTTTTCTGTTGGTTTGCCAACACAGGGATGTAAAGATCATTAAGGACCAAATCCATGTGCTTTACCAGTCCTTAACTGTGAATGAGGAAAATACAGGGTCACCAATATCTATTACAACAAAGATTAGGACACTACCAAGGCTCAAATCATTTAATTAACCACTTTGATAACAATTCACTAAAATCACAACAAATTCTACAGATTGCATGTAAACTCTATCAAGTGACATTCAGTTTCCCCTATGCACAGCAGGCCTCCGACAACGAGCCAAACTTTAAGTGTTGTGTAGCTGCAATGGGCAAATGAACATTGAAAGCAGTATTAAAAATGCATGGCCATTAAATTCTAATAACTTAGCTCTTAAGACCTCAGACATGAAATATCAGCAAACATCTACTCATTTTAGAGTAGATGGGGTTTTTTTCTTGCCTCTAGCAGAAAGAGCAGTCAAATCCGGATTCACTCCCAATCAGTGGGAAGGTGAAGGAAAGATTAGCCAGTGAGTTTACAAGTCCTTTACTTGGAAACTGGATTTACCCAGCCAGACTTGCTTTTATACATGTGCCTGACAAGACTCCATACAGGGGACGTATTGTTGCAACTTCAGAGGGGAGGGATCAATCAAAAGCTGATGACAAGTAGTGAATCATCCTTATGATCAAGATGATTTCATTTTAAGTGCAATTGAACCTGACACTGACATGCAGGAGCCTCTATAAGGCCAAATACATCAGCAAGCACAGCTTAACAGTTAAATTTAAAAACATTTGTAATTAGACAAACTCAGCTCTTTGTACTGTCGCCCTCGGACATAGTTGGAAAGTTATGGAAGATTTCAGATGCCTAAATTAAAACAACAAACAAAGAAAAAAAATTGCATTTAAGGTGTCATTATTTAATGAAAAACACCATCAAAATGCTATATACCTCCTCAGTGGGATTTCTCTGTTGTGATTTTGAGTTTAAAGTTCACATCACAATGGAAAACAATTGATTCCGTTATTTAGATAATCTTAATATTTACTTTTTTATTTCTTTTTACATGTCTTTCAGTTAATGATGACACAATGAATGTATGAAAAGGAAATAGAAATAATGTGTCTTTCATTTTATTTCATTCTATTTTATTTTTTTCTTTGTTTAATTTGTTTTCATTTAGGCCTTTTAAACCTTCCGTACAAAAGTCTGGGTAGTGAAAGAATCTGATTACTGACCTGCAGCATATCTGCACTGTTTCAACAGGTTACTGCAGTGACACGTTCCAACTGATTTCCTGCATTAACTTATTTGTCCGGGTAAAATGCCGGTCAGGTCGCAAATAAACATCTATTGACGTCTGTGTTTGCTTTAACACTGGGAATTACAGGTGAATCTGGGCGAACATCTTACCAACAGAGCTTGGTGTGTTTTTGCAAAGAGTGATGTCAGTCAGATTCTTCTCAGTAATAATGACTAATAATAAGGATAAAGGTACTAAAAAGCCTTTAGAAAGCAGTGTAGGCTGTGACGCCTCTTCTTTAAAAATGGAGGTTTTTTATTTCATAACCATGAGCTGCCAGCGTGGGTCTCAAGTGTTTAAACACCATATTCATTGACTAACCGTCGCAGCTCAGGGTTACCAGAAATTGTTAATGTGGTAATTGACAGTATTTTTTATATCTGTAATTTTCAACACTGAGGCACTTCAGACAGTATGTACTGCATGATGGGAAGATCCAGTCTGTTTTCAGTTGTTTGTATTTACATTTGGATTGTGGGTTTGGCCTTTAAAGTTTATGAAAAATGTAAACCGTGTAATCATTCACCTTTCAAATGATGAAAATTAAAGTCGTCTCTCTTTTGTGTCGCAGTTCATTAAAGCTTTCTACAATAAGACATGGGTCGAGAGATACGGGGAGCCCATTGCAGCAGAGACAGTCACCCTCCTTTGGTCCATCACGGTGTCCATCTTCGCTATCGGAGGCCTTCTCGGAGCGCTGTCGGTCTCTTTTATCATCAGAGTACTGGGAAGGTGAGTCAACACAGTTGTACTCATAATTAAGTTTTGTTCGTGTAACACAGATAAATGATTCTCCTATAGTTGTATCAGCCATGGGACCCGAATCATTAAATCAGATAAGGAGATTAGTCAGCTTATTCTGACTTCCTGAAGCTGACTTTTAGCTCGGTCACATCACAGCAGTAATGCTCTCCGGAACAGCCTCAGGTCAGTGGATCAGATATAAATGTATAGGTCAGGTAAGAGCCTACTGTTAACTGATCACATTAGGGACCAAAACTCAATGGGTAGATTTCGGAAAACATCATGGTTCTGCTTAAAATAGCTGCTTTCTCAACAATCATTATTGACTACTTGCCCCTCATAGGGCTCAAGCCCAGGTCACCTGTGCGAAGGCCCAATGAATGATCCATGTGACCATCCCCAACCTCTGCTTGTCTTAAACTTACTGACTATTTCTACTACCTCCGTCCTGTGCTCTTGTCACTGTCCTCTGCTGCTGTTACTGCACCTTTATACATGTGTGTACTTTTCACGACTAGGCGAGGTGAACTGTCACACTTACACGCTGCCCTCTAGTGGATCTGCGGGTCTATTGTCATGAGACTGGGCTGCTTCTAATATATAGCTGGAAACTCGTCGAGCAGAAGTTAGCCAGCCACCTAAATGCGCTTGATTCTGTCATCAAGATCCATGCATCATTGCCTGAGAAATTAATGAAAATGTCAAAAATGGTTTTTTTTTCTATTTATCCATATAGCCCAAAATCACAATCATATTGCCTCAGTGGGCTTTACAAACTGTACAGTGAACAACATCCTCTGTCCTTAGACACTCGATTCAAGTGAGGAAAAACTTGACAAAACTTGCCATATTAAGATAGAAAAAAAAACCCTGGATTCCTTCCTTTATCTGGATCTGCACCTAAAGTTAATGGGCTCTATTCTGCGCCAAGACACATCCTCAATCCAAGTTGTGCAGAAATCAGTTCAGTAGTTTTTGTGTAATCCTGCTGACAAACCAACAAACAACCAGACTAACAAACGGTGAAAACATAACCTCCTTGGCAGAGGTAATGATCTGAGAGTAAGATATTTCCAAAATCACTGTGCATCGTGTAATTTATAAATATACTGTATGTAATCTATTACAATATTGTGATCTCAAATAAGAGCCAGCAATTATAGGTCCAGGGGCAGATGGTCAGGCAAGAACACTCTTGCATAGACTTGTGAAGTGGAATAGTGTTTTACTACTTAACTGTGAAAAACATTTTCCAAGAGAAACACTTCACTGCTTTACTTTAGCTCTTCGTGGCTTGGTGCAAACACTTGGCAAGGTTTACCTACATCCCAGTATGTGACATATACACATACATTATTCATTTCCTGCTCCTTCTTTCAGAAGCTTAGGAAACAATGCTGCTGTGTGCTCTCTCTTTTCTTTGTCAGGCTCTCAGCTCTCACTTTCCTTTATTACCATCCATAGCTTCTTTCTCCTCCCCCTGACAGTCACTAAATCACTGTCTAGAGACCGGTAGCACAGCGCAGGAGATGCAGGAGTTCTCTATGTACATAGGCACTTACAGTAATAGAGCATGGCAAGAGCCAGAGTGACTTTTCTCAAGGGATTCTCACTGCGGTTTATCGGTATAATTTACTCTTATGGATTCGCCATCGGCTTCCACTACAGTACATCAGCAGCACGTTGTCTCTCCCAGCTAGATGTCGAGATACATAAGAAACAAAATCAATACAGTAGTTCTGCAAAAAAAACATTGCAAGCTTGTAATTCTGAAAACGTTCATTGCTAGTGGAGACTGTGAGGAAGACTGTGAGATGATCCAATTAAGTGATTGCAGATCAGTTTTGAGGCAGTATTTGTGACAATGTTATCTTTCAATGACACAGTAATTTTTCTAAATGACTTGTTTAAATGATTTAGTAACAGATTTCACTGCCTCTTTTGGTCTCCCTCTTTCCTTCTATTTTTTTCTTTAAATGCCCTCAAAACATTGTTGCCAATCAGCTGAACAATGGTGGCCACATGTACAATTTTGGGGTTATTTTACATGAGTCATGTCCATATTTGTGTTTCTTGTCCTCGCTTTTCTCATTGGCTTATAGGTGTTTTCACATGTCCTGTTAGCCAGTCAGTGTTTTGTAACATTAGGATAAAAATCTGACGACACTTGCGAGGTTGTTTGCTTATGATCCACCTGTCATGGTTTGTGAGTGTGAGCCAAACAGAACAAAGATCAAGATGCAGACAGACTGGTGCCACTCAAATCAATTATTGCACCAGTGAGGCTTTCAGGCAGGTGCAGGTGGGAATGGGTAGTTTCGGTTAGAAAACCACATAGCAACTGTTGCAAACTAGCAAATGACTGGGGGAAGAAGCTGGTATGTACTGTGGCACTGGTCAGGGAAAGTGGACAGGTACAGGTAGGAACATAGGCGGGGAAGGTCAGGTAACTGTAGGGCAGGAGGGAGGGGCTGGATATAAGAGTCTGGTGACTGGGCAGCCTGGCCCTATGCTACCCATAGTCACCCCTCTTGCATCACTTCCCATCTAATGCAGAATTTAATCATTTATTAAGAATTAATAAGAATAATTTATTGATAAGAATAAAAAAAAATCCATGTCAGGGTGTGGTGAGATTCTCCAGAGACTGGGGTTCAGCTTCTGTGTGTGATCAAGAATCAAGACTGATTAGCTTTTAAGTTATGTTACGTCAAATTAACGTACATTAGTTAACGTAATTCAGTTACGTAACGGAAGTTATGTCAGTAAAACGACTGAACAAACTTATTTTAACCCAAAATATGAACCTAACCCAACTGCAACTGTTTGACAACGTAAATAACAGTCAAGTCAGCAAGCTTTATTTTCCATGTCTCATTATCATCAAAGGTTGCATTATTGTTAATTTAACCACTGAGCTATCAAAAAGTGCAAAACTAGGCCGGGATCAAGAACATGTTAGAATGGCAATGATGGCAAGGAAATGCATGGAGGAAGAGAGAGGTGACTGAAGGAAGGAGCAGAGAGGAAGAATAAGATAAAAACAGGACTGAGATGGGTGTTTTGGTGCAGATTAGAGTCTTTCTACCCTAATGCTTGTTTAGAAATACTTAAGATTTAAAGCCAAGTTTTCAGCATTGATTCTTACACAAATATTATGTTTCTTTTGCAGACAAGATTATTATTTCTCGCAACAAAACATTTGCTTATGTATTTTTATGTTATAATATTGCCTTTAATTCTGCATACTATCATTTCTTTGTGCTACCAAAGGACAAATAAATGACCTCGTTCCTCGATTCTTAATGGAAATGGCTGAGGATTTTTGTATTTTTGGTTACTTGGCAAAAATACAGTACACGGTGTTTGATAGTTTCCAAAGACAGAAATGTGCCAAGGGATGCTGAAAAAGGCATTTTCCTCAGAGTGAGCAGCTGTGGTTTGACAACTTATTCTCCACTTTGAGACCCAGTCTCTCTGCCTTTGTGATGAGTTTCTCAGGTTTCGACCCAGCTGTGTTTCGTCACCTCGGTGCAGGGCTGCACAGCTGTACGCCCTTCTACCCCACAGGGACAGACTCCGGCACTGACAAAATCACCTCAGTGCCCTGAAATATTACACATTCAAAAGAATCTATTATCTGCTAATGATGAGGTTCTGACTTTCTGAGCAGGGAGAGACTTATGAAGCTTTTATTTGAAGTCGTATGAGAAAATTAGGATGCCCTTGCGAGTCACCTTGGATTTCTCAGGTGGTGATCCTCGCTGTTTTGATGAGCCTGAAACATATTATTCATTCTTGCTCTGTATTCTCTGCAAGACATCTTTGGGCCGGCTGGTAGTTTTTCACAATGTCTTGGAAAGGTTGAAATTCAGATGTCAGAGAGAAGAGCTGAATATATAATCGCAGATAAGCTCACATGGAGCAATTTAAGAGAAAAGTATTTCAAAGTGGGACCAACTGGTTCATTAAAAGTTTGCCAGTCAAGTTTAGGTACATTTAAAAAAACAAAAAACAAAACAAAACACGACGCCGAACTATGACAACACTTAAACATTTTTGTTATACACAACAGAGAGAGAATGTTAAAAAATGGTAATTATGATGATATGTCATTAACACGAGTGTGATCCAAGTGCAGGACACGGATTATAACTAGCAAGAAGGTTTGGCCTTAACGTGTGTATATGGCAGAGTGCAACAACAATCTGGTGATTACTGTAGTGTGAGGAGAGAAGACTGATGACACATCACAGTGCTGCTGCATCACTCCAGAATCAACAGGAGAGCACATATTTCCTTCACCTCTGACATTAGACTATAAAACTCCTCTGTTCGCTGCACAGGAACCCTGCAGTCACAACTTGACAAACCCCAGAGCTCTGTGGCCGCTCCCTTCAAATGTCAAGTACAAGTTTCAAGTTAATCCAAAAAAGTTTGATTTGATGAGAGAATGAAGGCCGTCTACATGCACCGCTAGTCTGAGTCACCAGAGGAGAGGGAGAGTCAGCTCGGCCTTCATGAATAGTGCGCTGAGAGTGGCATTGCACCCACATCATGATTAAAGTGGTATCTCTTTATTCTTATACATAAAGCACCTTTCAGTCCTTCTAAATACATAATGAATATTCTGAATTGAGCCTTAATCAATTTTTCTCAGACATAAAGCAACATGAAGCATGACTGGTCATGAACAGCCTCCTTTGGAGAATAGATATTGATTTTTCTGCTTTGCCAGCTTTGAACAAAAGTACATATCCACTCTTTATCCTCTCGCAGCCATGAATGGCGCTCTATATTATTCTTTTTTAAAGGCTCTTTAGAATATTCTCATCTCTGACAGTTTTTGCTGCAAAACACCTGAAACTAGCTGTGACTGTCTTTTGTCACTTGAATCTAAGGAATAAATCATCATGCTCATTTTGACAAATAGCAGTGAATAAACAACCTCTGCACAAGGATTATGATTTATATAATTTTGTGTGTAATCGTTATCTAGCTGTTCCTATAGTGATGTTCTCTGCTCAGGTCGTCTCTCTTTTTCTAACCATATTCTCTTCTTGATTTCAGAAAGGGAACCTTGCTGCTGAATAACGGCTTTGCTGTCATAGCTGCTCTGCTGCTGGCCCTGGGCGAGACGGCAAAATCTTTTGAGATGCTCATCGTTGGCCGGTTTATAATCGGAGTCGACTCTGGTGAGTGTTTCATGTATAATGCTTGGGTTACTGTTAGTTTCTATGGTTTCAACGGAAAATATAGATCTTTTTTTTTTTTTTTTTTTTATTTGAGTTTTTTTTTTTTCCCAAACAGAATACAAACACATCAGGAGAAAAGAAAACACATCAATACATTAAAAAAAAAAAAAAAAAAAAAAAAAAAAAGCAGCAACACATATTCACTGATATCAGTGGAGTATTTACGCATATATGTACATGCATGTCCATACACATACATTCCCATAGGCCCTACATGTACACATACCTATACATCCCCATATATATATATATAGGCTACACATATACATACATATTTACAAGCTCATGCATACACATAGTGTACATTTTATGTTATGGTCTACCTATCTAGGTAAGGTACAGATTCGGGGTTAAACTAAACTAATCAAGAGTCCCTTTTAGAAAATTTCTCCAAACTTGAGAGTAGTGGCAACCAAAATTCTTGAAAAATATGACCACAATTATTTTTTTCCAAAGTTAATCTTTCTAAGGGTAAAAATGCTGAAATCTGATCCATGAAAATCCTAAAGGTTGGGGGGGAATTATCTTTCCAAAATAGGAGTATACATTTCTTAGCAAAGTATGTAATCATAATTAATATCCTGCATTTTTTCCTATCTAACTGAAGATTCAACAAATCATTTAACAAATACAAACTGGGGCTTAAATCATATTTTATTTTCAAAACAGATTGTGTAAAAGAATGAATTGAGTTCCAAAAACTTTGTAAAAGATCACATTCCCAAAACATATGCATAAACGTCCCATCCATCCTTTTACATCTAGGACATTTTGCTGAAATATCCTTTGAAATTTTATGCATTTTTGTCGGTGTTAGGTATATTTTATGGATGAATTTAAAATTAGATTCCTTAATTTTATTACTAGTATATGGGAAATGTGTTCTTTCACAGATGTTTAACCAGGTGTTTTCTTCAAAGTTCATCCCTAGCTCCTTCTCCCATATCTTCATTAATATCTGGAAAGATGATGATTGACCTCCTTTTGAGAGAATATTATAGAATTCACTTATCTTCCCCTTTATTGTCTCTGAGGACATAAATATTTCTTCTATCTCTGATATTCCAAATCGCAATTTGTTTTCTTTAATAAGTGAATGAACAAGATTCCGAATTTGTAAATATTTAAAAAAGTCTTTGTTAGGAATGTTGTATTCCGATCTTAAGTCATTGAAGGATTTTAATTGCGTGTTCATTTTAAATAAGTTTTTAAATTGTATTAAACCAGAGCTTGTCCATTCCCCTATATTGATTGTTGTTTGAATGTTCAGATCTGGATTTTGATAAATAGGGGAGTAAATAGAGGTACAAGAGGTAATACCGTATTTTTTCCTACAGTCTTTCCATGTAAGCAGAGTATTAAGAACAGAAAAACATTTGTCCATTTTCTTTTTCTTTTCAAAATGATTTATGAATAACAAAGAAACCAGTGGTAGAGGTTTAAACAACTCTGCTTCCATCTGAACCCACTGGGACTCCCTTCTCCCCAATATCCATGACACCATGTTCCTTAACTGGGCTGCCCAGAAGTAATATTGCAGATTAGGGAGACCAAGACCTCCCATGGATTCCGGCTTCATAAGGGTCATTAGGCTGATCCTAGGTTTCTTATTGTTCCAAATGAATTTTGAGATGCAACTATTTAATAATTTAAAAAAATCCACAGCTAAGAAACATGGTAACATCTGGAAAAGGAAGTTAAGTCTTGGAAGAACATTCATTCTAATAACATTTATTCGTCCTAATAATGATAATGGTAGGGAGGACCAATTTAACAAGTCTGATTTAATCCTGTGTACAAGGGGGGTGTAATTTTCCTTAAAGAGATGGTCTAAATTGGGAGTAATATTTATACCCAAATATTTAAAACCTTCTGGTGTCCAATGAAAGCTACAGGATGTAAGCATTTTTTCCGTTGGCACCATGTGTAAGAGAGCAGCATTAGATTTATTGAAATTTATCCTATATCCGGAGTAATTTCCAAATTGTTGAATTGTGTTTTGTAAGTGTAATATTGATTTCTCTGGATCTGTAATGTATAGAAGAATATCATCAGCATATAAGGAAATGTTATGTTCATAGTTATTAATCTTTAAACCTTGAATGTTTGTGTTATCTCTTATATTTGCTGCCAGCGGTTCAATCACCAAAGCAAAAAGCAATGGCGACAAGGGACAGCCCTGCCTTGTCCCCCTGGTTAGGGAAAAGAAGTTGGAACAGCTGCCATTGGTTATGACTGCAGCTTTCGGACAATTATAAATCATTTTAATCCATTCAGTAAAGTTAACACCTAAATTAAATTTTTGTAAAACGGAAAAAAGAAAACTCCACTCAACCCTGTCAAAAGCCTTCTCTGCATCTAAAGATAGAAGGAGGGAAGGCTTTTGCTGGTTATTGAAATAGTCTATTACATTCAAAGCTCTCCTTATATTATCAGCAGCATATCTCCCCTTTATGAAACCCGACTGGTCTGGACTGATCAACTTAGGCAAAACAGACTCCAGTCTTTTTGCCAGTAATTTAGTGATGATCTTATAGTCATGATCCAAGAGGCTTATAGGTCTATATGATGAGCACTGTAGAGGATCTTTACCATTCTTATGTAAAACACTAATATGTGCTAAGTTCATTGATTGAGGAAGTAATCTTTTATAACAGAAATTATTCATCATTGCCATGAAAATCGGTTGAATCTCCGACCAGAATTCCTTATAAAATTCAACTGAAAAACCATCTGGTCCTGGACTTTTATTTATGGGCATTAAGTCAATTGTAAGCAAGATTTCTGTTTCTGGAAATGGAGAATTTAAACGGTGTCGATCCTGCACAGATACTTCAGGTAGCTTAGTATTTTTAAGGTAATCATCTAAAGCATCCTGTAAATGTCCATCTTGTGACTTATAGAGATTGTTATAAAATTCAAAAAATGCTTGGTTTATCTCTTTCGGGTGATAGGTTACCCTATTGTCCTTAAAATGAATAGCTTTAATAGTCTTTTCAGCCTGCTCCTTCTTTAATTGATGAGCTAATAATTTACCTGGTTTGTTTCCAAATTCATATTCCTTTTGTCTAACATAGTTCATCTTTTGTATGATCTCATCTGAGATATTAAGGTTTAATTTTGCTCTGGCGACAATTAATTGTCTCCAATTATCCTCAGTGGATGCACTCTTATGAAGTTTTTCACATCGTATTACTTCTCTCTCTAGTTCTTTTCTTTTAGTACGTTTTTCACGATTTTTGAATGAAGCATATGAAATAATAAGTCCTCTTAATGTGACTTTCGCTGCTTCCCAAATAATGTTGGGGTCTAAGGAAGGATCATTATTTTCTTTAATGTAGTCTGTTATCCACCTTCGCATTTTTAATTTAAATTCATTATCCTTAAGTAGAGAGGAGTTAAATTTCCATCTCTTAGCGATAAAGTTTCCATGATCGAGATGAATCCGTAAGATAATTCTAGAATGATCTGAGAGGATAATTGGATTTATTATGCACTTGCTTATCATATGTATGTATTTAGTGGGGACAAAAAAATAATCTAATCGAGAGTAAGAATTGTGAACATTTGAAAAAAAGGTATAATCCCTTACATCTGGGTTTAACTCTCGCCAAACATCAGTTAAACCACAGTCAGTACAAAGCCCGTGAAGAACCTTAGCGGATTTGGGAGTGGAGCTCTTTGCCTGATTAGATTTGTCTATTGAACACATTGTTAAATTAAGGTCTCCCCCTAAGACACCCAGCCCTTTACAATTTTCACTGAACAATAGTACCATGTCTGATATGAATGATGGTTCGTCTATATTCGGAGCATAGACATTTAAAAAAGTAATTGGAGTGCCATTAATGGTGCCTGAGATCATAACAAACCTACCATTTGGGTCTGTAACTGTTTTTTCTAAAATAAAAGGTAAGTCTTTGTTTAACAAAATACTTGTCCCTCTACTATGTGATTTGTATGATGAGAAGTAAACTTGACCTACCCAGTCTGTTTTTAGCTTCGCATGTTCACTGTCAGAAAGGTAGGTTTCCTGTAAGAAAACAACGTCCACTTTGTCTTGCTTGAGAACAGATAATATTTTCTTCCTTTTAATAGAATTACCTAGACCTTTAACATTCCATGAAATAATATTCATATCATACATGGTAACTACCATTTGGGATAAGTGTACCTTTTAATGTAAACCACTGAACAAAAATAATTATGTTACTGCTTTTATTAAGGGATGTTACTCTAAAGAAACAAGCATGAAATAAACAAGGGAAAAAAGAAACCCATACCCCAACCCACCCAAGTTGTGAAAACCACAACACCTCTTTCATAATAGGCCAGAGAAAGCAAAGATCACATGAAAACATAACCATAAGACTTCTCCTTATAGCTCTGGCAGCTTGGAGCGCCCTTCCTTAGTGCCACCCAGTAAATAACGGACCAAAATAAAGATTTTCAATGCTTCACATATAAAACTGAAAGGAGAGGATCGAAAAGTTCTTTTAGTGTCCCACAAAAAAAAAAAAAAAAAAAAAAGGTTTTTCGTTTTTCGATACACTCCCCCTCGTATCTGTTCGTGGTATGGTCCTTCTGTTTTTCACCCATTTGCGCAGATAATAATTGGAGTAAGGAAGAAAAAAGAAAACGCAATATTCCCCGTACGTCTTAGATGATATTTTTTTCTTTTTTTTTTGTTTTTTTCTTTTTAAAGTAAATAAGTATTGATCGATCTTATTGTTAATGAACAAAGAAGAAATGGGATGAGTTTTTTCCGAGTCAGTCTGTTATATATATATATAATTATATATATATATATATATATAAATATAGATCTTTTAAAAATCAAGTACAGACTTTGGTAGCAAATTTGATTTGAAATTTATAATTAAGTTACACGAGAAACTTACCCGTGAAGGAATTAAATTATGGGGGTGCTCAATATTAGACTTGGGTCCCCATCAATGCCACATATTGAAGTTCCCTAAACTAAATACACTGAGCTGCTGAACACTGAATCAATCAAAAAAGTTCATATTTTATCTAAATCCTCTAATGAAATCCAAAACTTTTCTTAATTTAGTATAAAAAATGACAAAGGTGTAAAAATCCCAAAGATGAATATTAGAGGCTTGTAATCCAGCCACAGGGAATAAGAACAATCAATGGGAATTGTCAGATATTGGGGAGAGTTTGCTTCATCAGTAAGCAACAAGACTTTGATTTTTGAGGACTCACTTTCCAGAATGCACGTCTTTCATCACAGAGATAGAGCTTATCATCAGTGCTCATTCATCCCTGTCCCTGTGGCTTATCTAACCTGCAGACCCACACTTCAGGGAGATCAAATTGTAGCGACCAAAAACCAGTCAGGCAGATGCTTGACTTCACACAGCTGATGGTAGAAAGTGATCAAGTGAAATACAATTTTCTCATATCATTAGCACAAAAAAAGCTGGAAATGTCCCCAGGTGTCCTTAAAAGTATTCCACGGTGTGACTTGAACTGCGGTCGGCAGTTTGGCAGCCTTGTTGGCTTCTAATGACACCACATTAGTTAGTGAAAGGTGGCTTATGAGCATATAATATGTGATATACCACCTTTCTATGGTTTGCATAGTTTACTTTGTTTACAGTTTCTCAACCATGGTAATTGATTTGTGCAAAAAGCTGTGTGAGGATCAAATGTTCTGTCACTGTTGACCTTTTCTGATGCACAGCCCATCAATGGACCCATAACATTACCACACAATTCAATAGGTTTCTCACATGTTGAATGCTGTTGGTGCACGTTTTAGGCTGATTTCTCTGGCCTTGTGTAATTTTCAGAGAAAACAACACAGATTGAGATACGGATTCAGAACAATTGAAACATGTGTTTACAGACTGCTGAAGATAACAGAAACATGGATTTCTTTTCTCCCTCTCTAAAAGAGGGATTTCAGTGCATTTGTGTATCATATTAAACATGAATCTGTCCTCTGTCCTTTCCATGGCACAAACCATCGCAAGATGTTTATTTGTTTCTCTGACAGGTATCGCTCTCAGCGTGCTTCCTATGTACCTGGGAGAGATAACGCCAAAACATATCAGAGGTTCAATCGGCCAGTTCAACTCCATCCTGATCTGCTTGGGAGTGTTCACAGGACAAGTGCTGGGGCTGCCCGAGCTGCTGGGACAGGTCAGTGTTGCTAGAGATTTTAGACTGTGGGGAAATATATACAGTTAGTAGTATTTGTGCTGTTACATAGGCTTTCAATGGGACATGATGAAGGCTGAAGGTCAGATTAATGCTTTTTGGTACATTTTTTTTATTTTACTGGAGTCAGAAAATCCAAATAAGGACAACAAAGTTACATTCAGAATCTGGTTTATTGCCAAAGTAGGTTTTCATATACAAGGAATTTGCCTTGGAGAGTTAAAGAAAATATAAAGCAAGATGGATTCAAGTACTGGAGGTCAAGAAGCAAGGATAGAATTACGAATAACATGTGACAAATTTGAAGCCTGTGTGTAAAGTGAAGCTTGTTGTTCAACTGCGCCATAAGATATTTTGTGTGGAGTCTCATATAAAGAGTATAAAGAGAGGACTACACTGGTCAGTGCAAGGAGGAAGGCCAAGAAGAGTTCACTCACTGAAGAGCTGCAACACATCTATTTGGGTTCCTGTGAGAGATTAAAGTTTGATCATGTGCAGGTTTGTCTCATTCATTCAGGTCAAATAAAAACCTCCTCCACAAACACATGCCGTAACATAGAAAAGGAAACACAGAAGTGTGACATTATTACAATTTAAGAGGATAAAATGGACAGGAAATGGGAAAACAAAAGACTACCAAAAGACTTTAATGGAATTGCTACTGTCAATGCAAAGTGAAGACTAAACCAGGCAGATAGGTTAAACTGCCTTTTGGATTCCTTTAGACTAATCTTTCTAATCAGCTATAAGCAGTGATTAAATTGGACCGGAGCCCTCCGGAGGTCAGCTCCGCCTCCTCACCTCGTCAGTACAGCCAGCAGGAGCTGAGCTCCCTCTGCTCCAGTGTTTTATTGTAATCATGGCTGTAGCTACCATTATATGAGTTTTTAAAATCATTAATTTGGATCCCCATCAATACATCAGCCTGTTCACTCAGCGCTGTTTTCAGAGCGCTGTGTCAGAGCTTCATTACTGAATCCGTTCCGCTTGTTTATTGAGATAAAACCTGAACCAATGAAACTCCAGTCCACGTTTTCACTGCTACCGGCATCTTCTCGCATACCGCGCAAGTGCATGCACGCACACACGGTGCTGCTGACGCACAGGCGGCGGGTGAAAATGTTAACTTTGTTAATTTACTGAAACTAAATGTCTGTATTTTTCACCTTTATGTTTCTGTGATAAAGTCTCTACACAGCTAATGCTACGTTAGCAAATAGTGAAAAGATGAGGAGGGCGAGTAGTTTTCATTTGATTAACCGCCCTCCCCGTTAGCTAACCGTTAGGAGAGCTAATGCTACATTAGGGTTTCACATTAATTAAGTCATTCCGCCACAGTCTCTCACAGAAAAAAAAAACTCCACCACCTCTCCTGACATCTAGGTTCTAACTTGTGAGTCAGCGACAGAGGCAGGATGCAGGGACAGTGCAGAGATCCTTTGCTGTGGTGAGTAACCTAATGAAAGGGATAAGACAGTTTAGAATAATTGACATTTGCGAATGCTGGCGCTACCTGGGTTGTGAAATTAAAAATCTGTCTTTCTGCATGTTTCCATGAGAGCTCGCCACAGTACATTTGCAAACGTGAAATTAGTTTCTGAAGGTTGGGATGTCTGTTAACTACTCCCATGGACAGGTAGAGAGGTAGCCTACTTCAGGACACATGAAAGGTGTATAGCAGTGTGGATGGATGCTCTTGTAAACTGGTTTAAGATGCTTGGCTAGTTATGCATCACATCAGATATGTTCACTGCCAGTGTCCTAGTGTAGCTTAATTCTTGATAATACCATAGCTCATGTTTGATTTATTCATTCAAGTATTTGAGCCAGTGAGACTACCATGTTTGCCGGCAGACTCATACTGTAGTTGTTTGATTAGCTAAACTGATTGTGTCTATTTATTCAGACGCTGTATGAACATAATTTTGACAATGAAGCGGACCTTGAGAGACTTTGTCACGGGGTATGTTGAGGTCATTTTGACAAAGAATAACAATTATATTGAAATCCATGTTTAGAATTAGTAATCATGATATTTTATGAATTTAACAGTAGTACAGTCGGGAGCAGCAGCAGCCCAGGCTTATATGTGAATATGTGAATTGATTGTGTATAGTGTGAATACGTTTTACAAATTACAGTGTAGATTGATGGTGAAATGTAGGCTTGATAAGTTACCAATATGTGAATGTGAGATATTTAATCAAGTAGGCCATCAGTTGATAAAATATGTATTAAGCCGATGGTGCAAGGTAAAAAAAATAATATTTTGAGAGATAATGACCGCTGAGTGAAGAAGGGCTCCCCCTCCTTACAAAAGCCAATTTAACCACTGGCTATAAGTATTATTACTGGAATAAAGGCACTGAAGATAAGAGAGGCCCTGGAAACTGGAAACAGAAAAACAGAAAAAAAGATGTTGTTGAGGTCACAAAGATCTTTATCGAGGACTTTTTTTCAGCAAGATGTTAAAACAGTACGTCGGGAGGGCACTGGTATTCAGTGTCTTGCGGATCAGATACGAGAGGTATTATCTTGCATCAGTCATCCAGACCATTTAGGTTAACATATTTATTCCTCAAAGATGAGCAGACACCCACCCACACACACACACACACACACACACACACATACACACACACACACACACACACACACACACACACACACCGTCTGTACGCAGCAGAGAAAACCTTCCCCGCAGATCATCACTCAAGTCTATGGCCCTTTTAATGTTACTGTTGCAGAAGAAACAATGTCTTGTTTGTCCAGGAACACATACACTACTACACGTTTTAAACTCATGAGGTTTTATATGAGGTATAATAAAGATCAGCTGTAAGTGTGTTAATGATGTCATAAAAATACATTTTGTACACTCCAGACAGCGGATAAAATACTATCTCCTTGAACCAGCAGTCAGCTGAATAAGCAAGTCAGTGGATCCCCTTGTTTGCACCTCATTAAAATACAATAAATTATAACATCAAACAGCTGGAAAAAATGCTCTAAAAACCAGATCCATAATGTCCACATCCTAGACGGAGAACGTAGATTTTAAAATGATTCAAAATCCCGTCAGTGTGTAAGAAAAGAAAACATTACCGAACAGAAGAGTTAGAATACAATAGCACCTGTCTGCTGCTGATTGGTGACACTGATGTAGCATCATCTTATCATCAAAACAGGCAATGATAGGAAAGGTGGTGTCCTTAATCACCTCCTCAGTTTCACACAAATTCACTGCTGTCAACAACCTCATCAAGCTGTGTGACATCAGAGTGAGATTTAAATGTCAAGTACTAGAAGGGCTGATGAAGCCGTGTGTAGGAGGGGCAGACTCCTTTAACTCTACAGCTGTGGTTCATAGTAGTAGATGCACTCGAGAGAAAAGGTAGACGCCCCTGCTCGCACTTGATGATGATAATGATCTGCCATTGCGTTTTTGCTTGGCAAATGAATGACTGCACTTTGCAGAATCAGCAACATGTCTTCCTCAGCCACTTGATTAATAAACTCACGTCTTTAGCCTGCACAGGGTTTGATTGGTATCTGCCCCTTATTTCAATAAGATAGCAGCAGGACTTCTCAGTCACACCTTATTACTCCCTGGAGGAAATGTTATCCACTTTATGCCCACCGTACACCAGTTAAACTATATTGATTCAGCCTACTGCTGAGTGTTTTTCATGACTGATCCAGTGTTCATCTGTAAATGTGATTATTCATGTGCCAGATTTTCCGTTTGTCTTTTGAGGCATACAATAGACCTTTGGCACATAAAGCCAGGCTCAGTTGTGTAATGTGAACAGAAGGCCAATTATGCAAATCACACTACTTCTGGCACATTCTGTTGACTTTAGCTCGCTGCTTGGATTTCCTCTAAATTGCTTTCCTGCATTTAAAGCATGCAGTTCTATCTTTTTAATCCAAGGGTGACCTTGTATTCCTGTTGCTGCTTTTCTGAAGTTGGGCCAAATATATCCATCACTGATGTATCCGGTGCATTGTATTGGAAAACAGTTCTGTGTGAGAACTGTATTGTGGTGGGAAGTTGATTGCTTCTCTGTTTTTGAGTGAGCGTAATTTCAATTCTGTTGACAATCACACAAACAGTTGTGAAAGTGCCCAGAGAGAACTGAAGTTTTCTCTACAAGTAAACACATTGGAAGCTCATTATCAATGTCGAACCAAAGACACTGGATGCCACACTGACACGAAAAAAAATATACATAATAGAACTATGAAAACCGAGATACTCACCTAATTGCTGAAAATGAAAGTCAGTAAATTGAGGGATTTTAATTGCTGTTCCTTTTTTATAAAGGGATGTTTAGAATAAAAATAAAGAAAAAAATGACAAACTCAGAAAAATACTGAGATGTTTTTGTGTTTCCCAATGAAAAGGATGATAAGATGGTTAAATGTAAAGGCTGCTATTGTCGTGGACTTGGCTAATATAACACTAAATATAGCAATATAGCATCATTTTTTTCATCATAATTGAAGATAATGGTTTGAGCGAGCATTTGTTTTGGAAGCAAGTGAAAGTAAGATGCAATGTAATTTTAATACTACAAAGCTGATTGAGGGATGCATGGCGATGAGGTTGTGTATCTGTTTGTGTGTAATTAATAACTGTAATATGACAATGGTGTTAAAAGTAAAGAAGTACAATTCAGTTGCTCTGTAAGAGTAATTTTGTTTGTGGAGAGTCCAACGCGGTCGAAGGCATTAGGAATATATTGAGTTTAAGAGGATAGAATATCTTTATAGTGACGGGATATGCTCTTATACGAATTTAATTTATTAAGGTGCTGCAGATGTTACAGCTTAACATCTGTTTCTGCATACCTGCTGTTCCAACATGGCACAGGACTGAACAGCCTTTGCATTTGTCTGTGTAATTGTTCGCATGTGATATATACATCAAAGCTGCAATCATCTCGACTGCATCCACATCCTGCTTTGTTTGGGGCTTATACAGTATTGAATAGTTCCAGCAGTGCGCTTGCTTTCATTCCAACATTGATGATTGAAGAGCAGCGAACACTTCTCGGAAAAGCCAGTGAATATTGGATGAAGCTACGATTTACATAATTTCCACATATTGTTGGGATTCATCTGTTTAATGTCTGCGTCACCATTTCCATGATTTTCCATTGTGTCTAATCCAATGGGAAGGAACGTTATGCTTTTTCTATATCATGTATCACGCTTTGGAGGAAAATCCACCGCCACGTTTTGAGCCATTTGACTTTGACATTCAAACTTTCAAAATAAAGTTTCAAAATAATATTTTCACTTTAACTTTCAAGGAAAGTGAAGGAAGACATCAGTTCTGTTTGGAGGCCCAATGTGAGCCTCTAGCTGTGAATCCCCTCACTCTTGGTTTTATTTCCAGAGGATTTGGCCAAGTTCTCCTCTCCTATTTTGCTCCACTGTCACTTTGTCGTGACATTTACACACTCGGGAATAGTGTCCAAGCTTCGAGCGAGCAGGTTCTCATTTTTAATTTATAAGTATTGGTTTGTCACATCCATCGTCTCGACCTACAGACCACCTTTATAAATATCATATGGAGTTGAGTGTCTTCATGCAGCCACTGTTATGCATTCATATCACCTCCACGACGCCCTTCAGGACAGCCTCTTTGCCCGTCATATGACAAGGGCATCACAGAGATATGTGACATATCTGATGATAATTTGCTGGCATTTAGTTATGTGACACAAACGGGTTTCCTCTCAGTGGAGGCTTCTGGTAACGGGAGCCGGTCTGAGGTGTCACTTGTTGTGAGGAGCCAAATGGTGATAAGCTCTGACAAATGATAATTACTCTAACCTTCATGCTTACCCACTGACCTTCTCCCAGTAGACACGCATGTTTTTCCAGCATTACAGCAGAAACAGGCTTTTAGCCGCTCTACCACTTAACTCTCCTGAGACACTGAATTCATCATCAGGTAATCTAGCTCACACCAGTAAGGTTGGAATCAGTGGCCTTAACGGGCCCTTATCTATATTCTGTATCCATCACACCTGCCTGTGGCTCCAGAGGGCTGTGTGAGCGGACAGCAAATCAATGGATTGTTGTATGTGTGATTGTCACAGTAATGCTATTCATTTTATATGGTTTTCCCACTGGGTCTCAGATGTCAGAGTGATGTGGTAGTCTAAATGACACTGATATTTGCCTTTAGGTACCGTCTGTGTGTGTGTGTGTGTGTGTGTGTGTGTGTGTGTGTGTGTGTGTGTGCTTTCAGCTCGCAGTTTAACAGAAAAGAAACAAACAAGAAACGATCAAAGCAGCGAGAACAGTTGAAGATTCAGTGTTCTTGGAACATGACTCTTCATTGTTTAGATACTGAACAAGTAATTCAGTCAAGCCTGTGGCCAGATTAGATTAAGGCATTCTTGAAATTAAAACTAGAACTAGAAGTAATTTGTTTGCACAGTCACATAATATTAAAGGCGTAGTTGTAACTGATTTTGTTTTTGGCATCTTTGGTGCAGCGGAAAAGAAGTTGTGAACCCACCACTGATATATCTTTACCCTTTATCACAACCCAATCGCCAGAATAAATGTTAGCCAAGTACGTTTCTGCAAAACCACAAATAAGTTAAGACTGACCTTTTCTTTATGTTACATCTTTCTGTGTGTGTAGGTTGCATTTTCTGCTTCTCCTTTGCACAGTGTTGTGCTTATTCTCTTCTTAGATTTAGACACAATAAACACGTGGTCTGGCTTGAAATACCTGTTTTGGTCGCCACCCTCATGGATGGAGATGGTCCGACTTCCTGTGAAAAATAGCCACTTCGGGTCACCACAAAACACGGATGGAAACGTCTCCAGGTGTCCGTAAGAATGTCCACTGGCGTGACTCGAGCGCCAGTCCTCCATTCAACAGCCTTGTTGGCTTGTAACAATACACTACACTACATTCCCCTCCACCTTCTGCTGCGACAGGTGGCTAATAATCATATAATATGAACGTGATATGCCACATTTGGTACACATGTCAACCTTGGACATTACTGTGGTTTGCAGAAACGTAGGCTCTGTAGGCTCATCACTATGAGTGACTTCTTTCTCACATTGTTTTCACCTTGTCATTTGACAAATATCGATTATAGTCGCTTTAAGTAAATTATCACTCCGTGTCAATCCCTCCTGTAATGTGTGAATCCCAGAGGAATACCACTTCTCCGATCTATAAGGAGCGTCGCTTTAATATCTTAAGAATGGGACAGCACACACACAGGGCAAACTGTCGATTTGCTTTTCTGACAGAGCATCAGAGAAATAGCTTCCCAGAGGAGTTGACAATCATTACAAACAGCTACAGGCAGTGGGGTGATGGGCTTTTTCTGATCCTGGCAGATTTCCACCTGTATAGTATTCCACAGGCTCGGAGTGTGGCGATGTGAGGTTTTTACCAACAAGCTTTTCATTTTGGGAGAATTTAATGTGAAAGGGGTGTTTATCATATTTACAGACATACAATAACTTGTTCAGGTAATAGAGAGCAAACAGCGACGTGACTAGAAAAAAGAATTAGGGGAGAACAGTTCCTTCCCCTCACTGAGTTAGTGTTCTGAGAACAGCTTGGTTATTCAGGTATGGGATGAAGTTATTTCTGAGTTTGTATTATTACTTTTTTAATATTGTAAATATTAAATTTCTGAGTGTGAATTTCTTCTCCAAAACTGCACATTGCACTTTAAAGGTTCAAATCATTTGGCATGCCATATGCATCACTGGATTGATAAAAAAAAATCTTATTTGCTTACTCTTTAATTACTCATCCAGGATGGCAGAACATTGTATTGTGTAATTGCATTAATCTCTACCCAGCTGACACCGAGTGAGTGACGGCCAATTACATCTCACTGCTCGCTGTGGAAATAAATATTAGCAATTAAACAAAACTTAGTAAAGATTAGCCGATGCAGGTTCATCTCTCACTCGGGTAATGTTTTAGCTATAGTGATTAAGACTGACCGAACACGGATAATATTAGCTTTTATAATTGGACGCATTGCAGATGTGGCCCAGCTGATATTTCCATTACCGAGGGTCATTAAATGCACACTCTCCTCTGGTTCGTTCCTCACAGCTCAAGACAGGAAAGACATGTTTCATGTTTTTCTGTCGTACAATCACAGGATGACGATGTACAGCCTGCGGCCTCTGCGTCCTCAGAGGAGATCATTCAGAGGAAAAACCTTGAAGCACTCGGAATACAGCAATAAAACGTCTGTCTGCTTTGTATCGTTTAATAATAATAATAATAATTATACATTTCATTTATATTGCGCCTTTCAGGGTATCCAAGGACGCCAAACAAAGTGGAACATACAAAACAAAGAATAGATGGATAAAGAAAAATACAGATAAGATAAAGAACTAGAAAAGTTGAATGTTGGGGCTGGACCTAGAGCTGATAGGCCTTGATAGGTTTTTAACTCTTTTTTGAAGTTCTCCAGAGAAGTCTGTTTACGGATTTCAGCTGTGAGATTGTTCCAGAGAGTGTAGTGGTAGTGTAGTAGTTTAGTGTTAACCAGTATCACTCCAGGTCATAGCAAGGCTTCCTGAGCAGTGATTTGTTTTATCACCAGGGATGATGGGATCAGTGCTCAGAAGGAAGACGCAGCCTCGCTCATAGAGCTCGCCCCAGTTAGAAACTGTTGCTGGACACCATGAGGTGTGCGTTCAGTGTGTGTGGGTGGGCGCCCACAGCTTACACTTGCCGTGATCTTGTTCCGCACAAATGATCATTCTTCATAGCCTGCTCTTCGCCAAATCAAAGATGTTTTCTATGTATATCCCTAATAGCCACAGTCTAACCTGATAATTACTGTAGGCGTATGTGAATGTTGCATTGTGACACCCCACCATCTGTCTCCATGTTCTCCATGTACGTTCCATCTATATGCTGTAAACTCTTTAATTAAGCTTTCACTTTTTTGGACACGTCTCACAGGCCTGTCAAACAATCAGTTTGTGAGTGCAGTCAACGTCAGTCACCTGTGTCACATCGTACCAGAAAATTATACAGTTAGGGAAAATAATTTGAAGATGTATAGAATACAGACCTCAGATATTAATGCTCGCTGAACATGAATTAAATCGCCCACTCTCGTCTCCAGCTGGGATATTAGACTCAGAGCTCAGCATTACCGCAGCATGCTTTAGCTCATAGCAAAGAGCTGGACTGTTATCAGTGTAGACGAGCTGGTTTTATCTTTTAAAGGGCATACATTTTCTATTTTTTCAGTATTTCAAGAAATATCTCTAAATGGCCTGACTGAGAAAGATAAGTAAGTTCAACAGCGCCGCACAACTTTGTAATGATTCACTCACTCTTCTTCCTCTCCCTTCTCATTAGTCTGTTAAATAAAATATAAATGTAATATTTTCCATCCTGAAAGTGTCTAGGAGCTCCTTTTTTCACGCAAACATAGTGAGTAATGGCAGCTAAAACTTTTCCATTTTGTTTTTTCCAAACTTTTTACTAATGTAAGTAAGAAACTCATGCAGTACTGACTTGGTAAAATGTTTTACTTTGGACCTATGATCCTTCATTGTTCTGTATGTGCACTTTATACTGAATGTGTAAAAGATACAAAAAGAATTTGAAAATAATTAGTTTTTTTGGATTTTTTAATTGCTTTCATTAAAGTAATCTGCAAGCGGTTGCTTTTGATTACAAACCCACAATTATTCACCAAGTCTTCCTCATCTCTTCAGAGCATTTTAGTATCTTTAATCCAATTAATTCATTTTACGAGCAGCAACTTTAACGCTTTGGTTCACTCTCAGCGAGCTCATCAAGCCTGTTTTCAGTGACAAAGTCAAAACAGGAGATGGACAAAGTAAGTGTCTCGCTGATGAACACTGGGTGCGTAAATATATTCTGATGCACTAAAATGGGAGTGTGGCTCTTCAAGTAGATCGGGCTCTATCTGTATGAATACTTGTATCTTCAAACATGGCACAAAAACACGGATCGCTCTGTTTATGCACTTTGTTATGTCGGATGACTGTTTATGCAGCGTCAATCATATTCAAACCTTTTCAGGAAGGTGTCTCTTTTAGCCTTCCTCACATTTTTTTAGAGCATGACAGGTGTCGTGGCATTCATGCCCTCAAACAAAAAACAACAGTAATTGTGTTTTTCAAGGAATAGTACTACCTTCTATCCCAGAATGTGATGAAAAGATTGATACTGCTCTCATGTTTATGCACACAGCAGTTTGGTCAGGAGGTAGCTGGGTCTAACCTGCTTAGAATAGCAGCGATGACAGGCGGCAGAGGAAGCAGGGACAACATCTTCACCCCAAAATGATACTCATTTTATCTATAACGAATTAACTAAATATATCTGCTTGTCTTATATAGTGTTAGCTAAATAATATTACCGTACACATCAATTTATGAACAATCCAGTTTGTGCCAGAGCTCTGCCACTCGGAGTGACTAATTATGAACACAACCATAAAGTCGGCTCCGAATCACATGTTGCTCCATCTCTGCCGGATGTGAAATGAAGCAACCGTTCTCAACTCATTTGCCGCATAAACTTATAGAGTGACAATATTAATGCAGTTTTAATAGATTATTCTGCTCATCATCATCATCATCATCATCATCATCAACAACAACAATTCTAGTAATATGGCTTTAATTGAAATCTTTCATTTGAATCAATTACACTATTGAAATGTTTCTTTTTACAGTTGTGGAAGCTACATATACTATAGCACATACTTAACTCCTTAAGTGTCATGACATTCAGTGACTATATAACTTGTGGATGCAACTTCAGCAACTGAATCCCCGACAGACGTCTTGTTAGTTGATTCCTGACATTTTCTCTCCAAAGGGCACCTCCTCTCCACATTTGCTGCATTTCCATGAATATCCCTCATGAGGCATAGATCTGTAAAATAGATGCGGCTGTGCGTCCTGTCATCTTTCTTAAGGGCAATGTTTTATATGAGGTATGCACACACAATATGTCAGCGTGCTGTTGCAGGGCATAGGTCAGAGATCATGTATGGTGTGTGACGCGCATGAATGTTGACTGTGGGATGTCAGGTCAGTGACCTCATCTTCATCAACACTGACTGCTCCTCACACTCCTCTTAGTTTTAACAACAGGTCAGAATTTTTGATGTATTCGAGGAACACTTTTGTATCAAATAAAATTTGCACAATGTTCAGCACCAAGGTATTTCTAAGGAAACTATATTTTGAGTAATAATCAGACAACTTGTATCTCCAAAATCCAAGGTTATCTCGAATGACTCGGGCTCTTTGTTGTTGTGGCAAAGTGCTTTATAGAAAAGACCATGTTTGCCACCTGCATCCATAAATCTACCAGGCTTTGATAAATATCTTGCCTCTGGGGCATTTTGGAAAGAAATCACCATGTAATGGAACTGAGACAACCTAAATGACTAACGGCGTCCCCATGCATCCGCTCATGTTTGGCCATTTGTCTTCTCTGCATCCATGCGGTCTACATTCACTTCTGCAACGATCTGTCATGCAAAAACTAAAGATGTTCTGAACTCATAGATTTTTACTATATTGTCCTCATGTTAAGCTGATCATTTTATACTTCACTTGTTTATGGCAGTGACTGGGAAAACCGCCAACTCAATTATTGAGTTTATCACATCTATAAAGGCAGGAACACCCTTGATCAATGTCACTTCAAAGACGAGAGGGGGGAGCCACTTAACAACATCTCTTTAAGCCCGAGTTATAAACACACTGTAAATAAATGTAGTAGAAGAAACTTAACAAACAGAAATCTGCTGTCTATTCAGTTAAGGCATGTTAAAATGGTGAGGACCCAAATGCAGACACCGTGTGGCAGGCAGCTAAAGTCCAAAATGCAAAAGCATACAAAAAAAGGCAGGCAAAGGAAAGTTAAAACTCAGGAGAAAGGCACAGAAACACAGGAGGAGCAGGAGACAGCATGAAAACAGACGTACTGACAAGGAGTGATTGGAAGATACGCGTCTGATATCCTATTATCACAAAGCAGCGTCTAAGTTTGATCGAAATGTTCTGTTTGGTCCAACTTCTTTGAACAGTGTGGTGCAGTTCGTCCATGTCTGAAGCTTTGATGTCTTTTCTTGATGCTTTCGCTGCAGGAGTCCAGGTGGAACCACCTGTTTTCCTTCCTGGCGGTGCCAGCGGCGCTGCAGCTGTGTGTGCTGCCCTTCCTCCCAGAGAGTCCTCGCTACCTGCTGATGGAGAGGAGGGATGAGGCCGGAGCAGAAAGAGGTACCGTATACATGTGTGCCATCCCTCTCACTAAAGTACATCTGCAGAATGTGTGCAGCCTGTCGCACTATAATCTAGTACAGTACGTCTTTGTGACTCTCTGGTCTTTACAACAATCACACCCACACACACTTCTAGAGCTGCACCACTGCACACATTACCAATGCTCTGTTTCAGTTTTCAAGCTTCAAAATGAAAAACTCTTAACAGGTAGGGTCACAATTGTTAAAGTCTATCCTAAAACAATAGCCATGAGCCCGTGTGAATTCTGAAACACGTTTTGTTTGCTACAGACTTTGTCCTCCTGTTTGTAATGGGTATTGAATTTAAGGCACATACGAAATATTATGAACTTGTTCGTTAATTCATAGAGCAAAACTCATTTGCTGAAGTCTTGGCTTTAACAACATGAAAAAAAGAAAGAAAAAGAAATGCAGTTTCTTTTATTTTGAAAGTTTTCAGAAGTTATTTGTAAGCCCCACTCAGACTGGATATACTGTATCTTTGGGAAGAGGGTGTGATATTAACATTACCTGGCCTGAACAGTCATTTTAATGGAGTCCAGAGCACGTACATAATTTATGAAGACATCTCAGAAAATAATTGGACTCAACCTGACTGCACTGCATGGCATCTTCAGATCACGCTGCCTCCGCAGAGGCAGCGTGATCTGAAGGACGACACCCAGCCCCTGTCACCCCTATCCGTACTACAGAGCCCTAAAAGCTCACACTTCCAGGCTCAAAAACAGTTTTTACCCAAGAGCCATCACTGAAATGAACTCTTATAAACAAATAATTAAAGCCATAGTGAATTTACTGGTCCTGCTGTAATCTATAGCCTACCCTGAGAAAGAGCTTTTCCAGCTTTGAAAAATAATCAGTTCAGTATTAAATTTGTCGCTTGTGTGAAAATTGAGTCAAAATGTTTTTTTGCCTCTGCAAAAATGACCAATGATCAGAATATCTAATAGGTAACCACTATGGAGAGAACTGTATTCTCCTTTTCCCCAAATGTGCACATTTTGTGTACAATGGCACCATTAAAAGCATGTGAAACTTGCAATCAGCAGTTCCTGTTGGAGATGTACCTACAGCTGTTCAGATGACTTCTGAATCACCTGAATGATTCCCAGGCAACTTCTGAAGTGTCTTTTTTTCTGTGATTTCGAAGTGGATTTATGTATGTTTATCCAGGAGAAAAAACTGGGGATAATGATATCCTTGAGAGGTGTGAGTCACACCAAATTATATCAATATGTGTCTCATGTCAGTGCGTTAAACTCTGGCTGAGTTAAGAGAAGGAGTGTGATGACTCAGATTCCCCTGACACAGTATCTCTGCCTCATGTCTCTCCCTCTGCACCTCCCTTTCAGCTTTGGGGGAGGCTATTTGTCTTATATCCTGTTGAATATCCACAATATTTACATAGTATATCCTGTAATTTTGGTAAGTTTTTAATTCCCATGCACAAGACCTGTAAACACACACACACGTATTAAATTTGTGGAGTTACCCTTTAAGTAATGGATCAGAATACCTCTTCCCCTGCCGTATTTATGATCAGTACAAATACCACACTGTAAAAATACCTCACATAAAAGTCCTGCATTCAGACCTTACTGAAGTAAAAGTATGTAGGGTACTATCAGCAAAATATACAATTTTTTTTATATAAATATACAATTTGCAGTAAAATGTTCCCTGTCAGAGCTTTACTATGATATCTGATGTTTTTGTACTAATATTATTGCTGCATTAATTTTTATGTTGCATTTTATGGCTGTACGTGTTTAAGATTTAACTTATTTCAATTACTTTATATTTTCACTGGAACAGTTGTAAAAATGTAACCTGGAATATAAGTCGTAACCAAAGCTGTCAGACAAATGTAGTGGTGTAAAAAGTACAATAATGTAGTTGAGAACGGGTTATTAACATGACATCATACTTCTGTTGTTTTTAAGGAAATTAAACTTGTTACAAGAATTCTCCGTGCTCATGTGCACGACATTCTCAAGGATGGTACTAACAGCGCCAACTTGTGGCCATTAATAAAATCCCACCATCCTCAATGGATGATTCAATTACCACCAATTTTACTGACAATCCCAGCAAAGCTCTACTGGCGCAGAATCTTGTGAAAAATGTCCCACTTACAGCGCCGGCAGCAGAATCTGCAATCACACACATTTTCTGTTGGAAGTGCAAATATACTAGTTTCAAAAGCTATAGTGTTCATCTTGTATTAATCTCAGGAGAGACCTTTCAGTGGAAATTTGCTGACAGTCAACAATAATTCACAAGCCATGACAGCAATATTTCCAAGACCATCTTATTTTAGTATCTTAAGAGTAACCGTGCCGTGCTGTCCGTATGTGCGCTTGACTCTCAACTCATCTGAATGCATTTTAAGACAGCACAGACTTTAACAGACGCCATAGGAGTAGCTCTAGTGTGATCCTGGTTAATGTTCAAATGTTGTGACACGAGAAGAAACAGCATGGGGTAGAGGCAGAGCTCAAACTGCATGTGTTAACGAAGCATGTAGAGAAATGTGACGTCAGATACGACTTTGATCAGTTTCTCTGGGGTGTTTTGAGCTCTTTGATGTTCACGTCCATACATTATGGATGGGTATTCTCCGAAGGTTTGGTTGCTTGTGTTCTTTGTAAAATGGCGCATCCTGTTTGTTTTATTCTGAGCCCAGACTTACACAAAAGTGTCAGTGTCAGAGGACCTTACAGCTGATGAAGCAGTTCTTTTGATGTCCATACTTGATAAAATGAGAGGATCCTCTTCAACAAGGAGTTTTAACTCTGCAGTATCGATCATTTTAGCATATCAAACAGAAAGTTTGTTTTGCTGTACTTCTTATTTTTGTGCTGTAGCTTTCTGGCAATAAAATGCCAGAAATTCATACAAAATACAGTATATACATGAAATAGACAGGTTTGTCATCAAAATGACGTTAACAAAAAGGGGAAACATTTGAAGCAACAAAATGTCACTTCCTGTTGCTGTGACTCATCCCCAGGTCAGACGCAAACCTAAACCATTAGTATATGACTACCTGGCGATGATACTCAATAATCAACTATCTTTCTCCAGGAAGTTACATTTTGTTGCTTTCCTGTTTGATTCCATGACATTGAGTTCTAGTTAATGAAATTGTCACCACTGCACACGTACAGCAAGTGAGACATTATGACACCTCGGTGGCGTCTGTTCTCCTGCCTTACTCATTTTACGAGAATAACCAATTAACAATATCTGACGGAAACATTAGTAGATATCAGGAATGACACAATGAAAAACTGATTTGCTCAAGAACTGTTTAAGGGCAGTGTGGATAGCAGAAAGCAGGCAAGCAGACCAAAATCGAACTCAAGTCATTTGGTCTGAGTCTCAAGTGAGCCCCAAGTCATTTTTTCTTGGGCAAGTCAAGACGCAGGTTGTGACAAGTCGAGTCCTTAGTTAAAGGTGCTATATGTTAGAATTGGCCACCTGTCAAATTCATACTCACTACAAAGTGGGGGCATTATATCACCAGTAACAATAAGTCAGTAAGTCATCAGTAACCATTAATCTCTGCTAATTGTAGCCACCATTAGCTAGTTAGCTCAGTTAGCCTTGCAGCCAGCGGTCCGGAAGATGAGCTTGGAGTATTGGGGTACAGTTGGTGCTTACAACGCTAGCATTGGAGCTTTGGACCTGGATGGGCTAAGCTAGTTGGTTAGCATGCTAACTTCAGTAAATATCTCTTCAACAAACATGGACGTTATGAAGTCAAAACTGTTATTCCTTCACATTCTTTGGATAATTTTAGTTTATGTTTTCGACTAAAATTCTTAGATATTGCACCTTTAAGGCAAGTCAAGTCCTAAGTCATGACAAGAATGATAGTTCCTTTGAATAACTCCAATATTAAGTAAGTCCAAGTCGTGTCTCAAGTCATTTATTCTCTCTCAAGTCAAGTTGCAAGTCATCAAAACAGTGACATGAGTTGAGTCAAGTCCAAGTCTCTGAATTTCTGTGTGTGATTAGAAACATATTAAATATGTTGCAGGTGTTAGACAGAAAACAACTCTGCATTCAAACAATGACAGGTTTTGCATCGGTGGGAGTGTTGCTTCAGGCACCAGTCACACATGGAACAGGATCCGCAGAATCCAAGGCCTCCCCCAAAGCTGAAAGGGAGGCGCAGAGGGAGAGACATGAGGCAGAGATACTGTGTCAGGAGAATCTGAGTCACGAGTTTTAAGGTTTTTCATGAGACAGGAGTTTACAACTACTATTTCATCTGTTGTTACGATGTCTGCGTCATAAACAATGGAAACGCAGAATGGAATGTGCCTTGTCAGATGATGTAATTTTGTATTTGGAAAAAGTCAAGTCAGGTTTTTTTTTTTTTTTTTTCTAGACTAGCCTGTGTTTTATTCCTGGAGACCTCTGCATTGACACCTCGCTGAGCCCCATACAGATAAATAAGGGGGGAACCCTGGAATATTTTTTTGAAAACAAATAATGTCATTACTTTATCTATATTACAAAATATCTTAGTCTAAGTCCATCACAGCAAAAGTGATACACAACAGGAAACAGCAGAATCATAACTTACTATTATTTCCATCAGCTCCATGTGTCATTAATGGTGATGAGCAACAACTGCAACAACATTATATTAACCTGGAAGTAAAGACAACTTAAACTATTTCAAAGGCAGTGTTATTTTCCAGATGAAATTATTACAAGTAAAATAAAAATCAGACTGCATCTGTTTGAAGTCCTGGCAAGATTTGAATTTAGCACACCACTGTCATTATGCTGTTATCTTGTTTTGGTATGTTAACTGTGGGAAAGATAAAAACATTTTATTTTGAAGCTTTTAAAGCTCCATTAAACACTTTGATATGCTCACGGTTCCTGACAGTTCGATGCATAGCAGGAAAGTGTTTTGCCTATCGGTGATTTTTATGACAAATACCAATGGTGTCTCTTTGAAAACTCATTCTAACTTTGTACAATGCAGTTAATCTGCAAACTTTATCGTTTGGTATTCAAGGACGACACTTGTACCTCTCTTGATGAAGTACTTCTTATTTTTAGCTCCCTTTCTCGTTATGCCCTCCATCTTTGTTTATTGCTGCTCTCACCAAATAAATAATTTCAGCCTTGGGTCTGCTCAATCAGTTGGAATGAGGAAGATTTTTCTCTATTTACTGACACAGAAGACAAAAAGAGAAGCGAGCAAGTGAATTCTTATCTATAAATCAACCACAGTTCAGCTAAAAAACATAACAAAAGTGTTAGCAGTTTTAATCTTATGCCGAGTTCTGAAACTATTAAAGGCTAAAATAACTGTTTTGGTTTATTATTTAGTGAAAAACGCAGGGGCGTAACCAGTGGGTGGCATGGGCAACACCTAAAATCTGATGACTATCTCTATGACTGGCTATCTGCTTGGTCAGAGACATGACCTTAAGCTGCATTCATGTGTTCCTCGGATGGTCCCATTTCCCAAGCTGAGAAGTCAGTATTCTGACTTCGGTGTGTTCAGGTGCAACAAAAGAAGTTGTTTTGCATTTTATTGCTCAGAGTGTTTAAAAAACATGCTGTTTCAAATACTTGAGTGAAATGGAAGAGCAAAGGAAACGATACATTGACTATACAATAAATGACTTTGGTAAAAGTTTTACCATCAACCCAATGTTTACTTTCGTTTGGCACGTTCCAGCATCATTTGAAGTGAACTCGGCACCTCATGTACCAAACTTTTCTCCGACTTTTCCGACTCTAGAGGGCATTCACATGAATTATCCCAGTTGGACAAAGGATTTTCCGATAATTCCAACAGCTCACGAACACACAATTAGTTCAAACCATCTGTTTGTAATTTCCTTTGCTAGCAAACACAGAAACAGATGAATTAAACTGTCTTAAATTCCCAGGATGGCTGTAATTCTATGTATCTTGGGCTGTGTTGCAAGAGGCAGATTGTGACATTTCACTGTTGCACATTTTCTAGCACATCACAGATTTTGAAGTTTTGCACAATTATGCCAATACTATATTTTGTCCACACAGGCTTATTTATTTTGATTATTGTTGGTACTGTTATAGTTACAAAAAAGGTGAGGACCCAAATGCAGAAACAAAAAGTGAGCTTTAATTACATTAGCTTCAAAGTCCAAAGATCAAAAATACAAAATGCAAGCAACAAAAAGGCAACAAAAAGAATTTAAAAAAAAACTATGAATACAAAAAACAAATGTATCTTTAAATCAAAACCCAGGAACAACAAATGCAAACATGACATACAAACGACAAACAAAGCCACCGGGAAAATGTGTTTCGAAGCACGAGACAACTGGCGACAATGACTGGCTATGTGAAAAGCTCCTTGAGGAAGAGATGAGTTGTCGGTGAAAGGACATCCTGCCCACTGCCAGCCAAGATTTTGCTGGCACGAGTCTGAAAAGCGCTGCAGATCCATGTTGTTGCCCTGTGTTACAAAGCTGCAGTAGGGGAATTGTTGTCAGCACACAGAAATCTTGAGGGGTGGCCCTGTAATGTCCTATTATCATCATGCAGTGTCAGACATGAACAGCATGTTCTCTTGCACCCCATCTCGTCTCTGGCACGGCGCATATCAGCGGTGCCCTCCTGCCCTCCATTTAAAGGTTACAGAGGTTGTAGATTAGATAGTATTGTACTAAACATGGTCAGTGTGATTGCCAAACTGCGCTTATTTTTTTAGGATTGCCTTGACCCCACTGTATTCAGTGTTCATCTCTCTTTTCTAGCACAGAACCCACCTACACATACAAAAAGCACACGTTTACTTTGTACTGCGACTATAAAAAAAGAAAGCATGAAATGAAGTCTCACCTTCTCAACACAGAGCCAATCATAACTCACCGCATGTTTCAGTATGTGCTTGTTTTTTTTAAATCTTTCTCTCTCTCTGTTTATATATAATCATAGTCAGAATGGCTGAAGGCAGGAGGCTGAGGTCACTGGCCTCTGTTTACAGTAAGGCGTGCGAGGTAAACAGCAGTTTTATCTCCTTTTCTTGCTTGTAGTTTCTGTCTGATATCAGGCTCTATGTGATTAAGATCGTTTTGCTGTCGCTCCCATTTGTGCTCCTTCAAAAGACTTTACAATAAACATCATTAATAAACGGTACAATTCTTATTAATCAAACTTTTGTTGATAGTTATTTCACAAACAATGGAGATGTTCATAAACCATTCATTAAGCAAGTTATTATAATGTTGCAAATTATGTTTATAAACCTTTACAGTTGCTTAATAAATTGTTAACAAAATATATCATTGTTTGTTAACAGTGAAATAACTATTATCTAAAGTTTAATTGACTATTTTAAGGTAAAAAAAAAAAAAGTTACATACATACATTTTCCTGATCGGTGTCCTTTAATTGTAGGTATCTGCTACTTATATTTACCTGAATTTTGAACAAATAAATACTTAATCCGACATACCTTATTTTTCATGAACTACCTGAACCAAATACTGAAGGTCTCCGCAAAATATTAAGTTTATGAGCTCACATTACTGGAATAATATGAATGAAAGGGACTGCATGTGCCTCCTGAAAGAATTGAAAACGTCGCTCTGTTGGAGTTGTGGAAAAACAGAAACACTGCTGGGATTGTACGGTTTGTTACAGAGTGGAGGGTTTTCCCTTACAAATGATCCTCGGCTGTGTCGAGAGCACTTTAACCAGACAACAGCCAAGTTCAATTTTGGCCTGTCATGACAAGAGAAATGCTGACACTGTAGAGGCTGACTGGCTGTGCAAAAAGAGAGCCGCACTGCAACACTGGCAGGCTGAGTAACATACAGGAAAGAGAGGCTTGATTTTCATTAGCTTCATTTGAGCTGACACCGATCATTGTAGCATGCCCTGACTGATACCGACTTCTTATTATTTATTATTTTGGAACATGTCTAGTGAGAACACATTAATGAGCCACACCAGTTAACATGTTCCTGCATTACCACCAACATAAACACGTGTATCTTATCAGTGCACAAAATGTTTTAATAAAGTGTATAAATGTGCAGTTTAAAATAACCTCTAAAATAGCCTTTAAAAAAGATTTACATAATCAGTAGGAACTAATGGGCTTGGGCGCCCACACAGGCTGGGGAAACTATTATAAAGTCTGAAACACAGATGGCCTATAACTTAGTGTTTTAGACCTAGCATTAGAATTGTGGACAATATAAAAAAATTGAATAATTTAGGGCTTCATTTGTGCCTGAACAGGATCCAGGACCTTTTAGGCTGCTCCTCTGTCACTATCAAAATCTTTGAATACATTTTGATTAATGTTTAACGTTCATTCCTTTTATTCCCATTGAAGTTCCCACTGAAACTCAGAAAATGACTTGTGGATGCATTTTAATTCTGATTTAAGAGAGAGAAATAATCCAGGTTACGCCTGGAGCTGTGTGTTTTATACCACCCATGTTTTGGCATGTGATTATTGTAAGTGCTTATGTCTTATGAAATGGTGAAGTGAGTATGGCTAAATGGGGGGGTGCATTTGTAGTTGCGGAGCAGATCGATCGATAGACAGACAGAACATATCACTTTGTTCACTTTCTTTGCGAGCTTGCTTATAGAGCTAATAGAGCTTCCAGCCCCAATTCAATTTCTCCTGTAACAATCAACAGAAGGGAAATGAAAGGAAATCGAGAGAGAGTCAACGAGAGAGAGAAAAGACAAACAGAGAGCGCTGCAAACTATAAACAGCTGTTTCTACGCACCTTCCCCTGCTGATTTTGGGTGATTATTGTGAATGCTCTGATTACCATCTAAATAAATGATGCTCTGTTTGCGATAACATTTTTAGTTTTCTTTAGTATTAACAGCTGGAACCAAGGCATCGTCCAATGTGCTCCACACACTGGATTTCTCTCCCCTTGACCCACCAGAACAGCGTCCACCCTGAGTATCCGATAGACTACCTAATATACAAATTAATCATCCTTTAAATTCAAATCAAATCAAAATGTGTCCATATTGACCCTCTAGTCAGTCCCTTAAATACTGAGATCCTGCTAAAAAGACGTTCTGTTCCCACAGTCATGTTGTACAATCGGTCTTTCAGTCAGGCTGTAGTGTGCTTTAAAGGCTGTTTGTAGTTCTTCCTTGTGGCCCTGCGAGTGTTCAGGCCACAACAGTGACACTGAGTGGACCCCTGCTGTTCTCCTGCAGGGAAAATAAAATGGGTTGTGTCCATGGGGAGAATGACACTGTTACACATCCCACCACCATCATATAAACATCAATATCATGTAGTGCTACTGACACCGACACCTCAGTGTGACTCTGGATTAAAGCAGGTTTCCATATTTTCAATCAGCAGGGAAAGTACTAATTTGGATAATAATTAGATTGAGGTAAGATCTCATGGAGGGCAACATGATTTCTCTCCTTTCCTTCACTCTCTGATGGCTCTTGCATCACTGTAGATTTATTTCAACACACCTGCACACCTAAACGACTACACGATTTAGGAAAATACCATGGTTTGATGTGAGTTAAGTATGTTACCTAAGTTAAAAAAGTCAACATTGACTTTGATTTTACACAAACACGAACAGTGGTCTCCCTGGTGAAAGTTCTGCTTTCTCATCAGTCCACTCCAACATCCTCCCTACGTGGACTTTGTAACTCTTTAGACTACATCACCTGACATCCTCCTTTGCTCCAGTCATTGCCGTCTACCAATAAACATAAATATGGCTTGTAATAAGCTGCTTCCACAAACGAGCTATACGGCTGTGAGGATGGTCTGTTTCTTTTAAAAAGTGTTTTTTAAATATTTGCCTTTTTACACAAAGTAGCTGATAAAAAATAAACCATATTCACATGGCGGCCATTTTCCTCTTGTTTTGTCAGATTTATCAGATTTCAGAAGTTTATACAACTCACAACTTTGAACACAGCTCTATAACATTATTCCAGCATTTGAGCCTCCCACCCTGAGCATGAAGTCAAAGGAAAATGGCCACTGTGTAAATATGGTCTATTCGCTTTCTTTTCTTCATCCCATGGCTTGACTGGATCATTACTCATTCAAAGCATGTTTTTTTTAAGGTTAGAGTTAGAAACATTAGCTGCTGAAATTTGCACTTACAGTTAAAAAAAACATGGCACTTCTGTCTACTTCACAGCAGTTGTGAGAGGTACTTGTCTCCCATATTTTATGCCATTTTGTCTCTAAAAAGGCAAAATATCTAACATGCTGCTGCTCAGTTCTGCACTCGTGTGCTGTTAAAGTGTAACTCTCACCAAAATGAAACCAAGGCTTTTTTTGTGAATGTACCCGAGTCAAACCTTTGTGTAAAAGCATAATTACGACGAAAAAAACACTTTTAAGATTTACCGTATTTTAGTTTTTGGGTCAAAATAATTTTCAATTGCGTGCTAGGGGCAGCTGTATGGTAGCATCAAAATCGCTATTTTTAAAACACTAAGAAGACTCGACACAACATGAAACTTTGCTCGTAGTATCACGAACATGAGCATTGAGAACATTGTTTGTGTACACAGAGTTTACTAAAAAGAAGGTTTTTGAACAACTCACATTAGCAGTCGCTTGCTCCGCTTGCCGCCATCCTGCCAGTCGAGATGCATCGATCCCCTTTAAGGATTTAGGGGAATTATGATACATTATGTGAAATAGTTCTCCTCCTCCTGTGAGTGCAGAATATACACATCCAACATGAGAATATTATTTTTTAGGGCCACTATATGGGATATAAGTATGTGGGACAAGGACATTACTTTGCTGCACACCAGGGAGTTTCAGGCTTGTGTTTTCAGTATTTTAACTCATGCCTCACACGTGCTGCACCACAACACCCTGGAGTCCTTGGACAAGGTTTGAGTTTGTCTTCCTGCCTCCTGGGTAGTAGCTGTCCACTCTGTGAACCGTCCAACTCCCACATCATAATGAGCTGCCTTTAGTCTCTGTCGGTGTGGAGAGATTTGATATTCTGGATCATTTCCTTAATCTGAACCCACCTCGACGTCCCATAACCCCTCAGGATTCACCTTTACAGGAGAAGGGATTCAAGATAGGGAGGATGCGTCTTTACATGCACTTATTCCCACAAGTCCATCAGATTCAAGTAGCTCATGTTCATACAATGTTCAGCTGCTCCATGCTGTAAAGGAAACCTGGTTACAACGTGTTTATAGTTCTGGTTTAAAACCTTGTGCAGGCGTCGACTGAGAGAAAAATGTAGCTATAATAATAATGATAATAATAATGATAATAATAATAACAATAACAATAATAATAATAATAATAATAATAATAATAATAATAATAATAATAATAACAACAATAATAATAATAACAATAATAATAAATTATATAGTTCACTGATATACTGCAGTCTGTGGCCCAACAGGTGGAAAGTAACTAAGCACTTACTTTCCACTTCCTGTCTTTGTCTTTCCCCCGCCCTTTTTCTGTGTACACCTGTGATTGGTTAGTTAATCAGTTTTTGTGTTGCCTGCTTCCTTACTTGTCACTCTTTGTTGGATCTGTTTTTGTCATACTCTTTAGTTTTATCGGTTCCTCCTCGTTGCCTTTTCTTTGCCAACTTTTTTGTTGCTTGCACTTTGGATTTTGTTGACTTCAGCTTTATTTTATCGCCTTTTGTTTTGGAACAATGTACGCTGGACCTGGACGACAGGACCAGAATTGAGGATATGCTACTATTCTGTCTGACAGATGCACTGACGGCTGTTTTTTATTGACATAGTAAAAGTAAACAAGGTGAGATTTAAAAAAAACCCCAAATATTTATCCACTCTGACTCATCAGCATTATAACCGAGTTACAGTTTGAGAGCCTATAAATAACAAAGCCATGAACTGCATTCTGTATGAAGAATGATCCCCATGTAAGAGGTCCTACACTTCACAGAAATATTTAAACAATCTAGACAGTATATACAGTTGTTATATAACCAGTGTGTTTGCTTAACATGTTGTCAACTTTACAATGATGATATGGAACCAATCACAGTGTCTGTTTACAATAACTTTCGGGTAGAAAACCCCTGCATCCAGCATTAGCTGACATGCAATTAAATAGTCTTTCTTCATGATTTCATGTCAGAGTGTTTGTGTCTCATTCATCTAAAACACATTTGATGCTTTGATATGTCATTAATAACAACACTTGGACCAACATTAGGTTGGAGACCGCTTCACTTTACCCCAGACAACCAGTTGTTCTGAGATGTTGCTGTTGGGTTCATTGTAAATCTGACAACTTGACTTCGAGGAAATCGAGGAAACTGAGAACCTCAAAATTATCAAGTAAAGACTAATAATTTTAAGTTGTTCAAACTTTTTTGCTCAGAAATCCTCAACTTCTTTGATCGCAATATGATGGTTGTTTTTTTAGGCTTCTTGTGCCCTTTTTTAATTCTGGATATACATGTATTTAACATTGTGTGTGTGTCTGTGTGTGTTTGTTTGTTTGTCAGCCTTCCAGAGGTTTTTGGGAAAGAAGGATGTGTCCCAGGAGCTGGAGGAGGTCCATGCGGAGGCTCGAGCTCAGGACAACGTACAGAGAGCATCTGTGTTACAGCTGCTGAAGAACCCAGCTGTGCACTGGCAGCTCATCACCATCATCATCACCATGGCCTGCTATCAGCTCTGTGGCCTCAACGCTGTAAGATGAAGCTCTTACTTCGCCTCTTAAAAGATAGTCAGTGTAATCTTGTTTTCTGTGCTCTGTTACAGCGCAGAACATTTAGGACATTATTATTATTTTCTATTTAAAAAGTATGTTTTCTTTTAAAAATGTGTTAGGGTTAAACATCTATTATAATGAAAAAAATAATGAAGTTCAGATAAAAAGAATCAAAATTTATTTAAATAATTTATATATATAACTTATTGTTATTCATCAGTGGTATGGCAAAACATTCTGTACATCAGCCAGAGACAAAATGCTCTGTCACACCACTGGTCAACATTGTCTGTCAGTTTTTGCCTCGGCGAGAAGATTCTGGAGGAAAGTGTCGAATGTTTCCTTTTTTGTTTTTACTGGAGAGTCTCAGACATTCTGCTTTCTCCTTTCCAAACCATGCACAACACGCCCAGTTGATTGTGATGTTTCTCCGCTTCACTGACTTTAGGAAGTGCTTTATTTTGGTCACCGCAATCTCCAGAGAGAAATACGTCTCTTTAGCTGTCAAATGGTCCACTACGTTCACCAGCTAGTCACTGATAAGCCATCTGTCCGCCAGTGGTACTAGACAGGTAGTGCAGACAAGCTTTTTCACAGAAAACAGTGTCTGCTGCTGCTGCTGGGAATGAAGTCGATGGGAGTGGTGGGAATAAATCAAAAAGTCTCTAACACTTATTTAGGGGGAGTGCAGAGTCAGGTGAAAAATGACTGAGGATCGGCAATATGACCAACCTTTGTCACTCAGACATAGACGTCTGATCCATTGTTAATACAGGCATAGCAGCTTTAATGTGGAGCCTGGCTCACTCTCACATTGGAGATGTAGATATAATCAAGTCAAAAGCTTTTTATTGAGCTACTGTAAGAAAGAGCTCCTGTGTCCTGTAGCCTCAGTCCACTTGGACCGCTTACTCCCTGTTAGAAATGGCTACTGCATAGAAATATGCACATACATTTAAGTGTTATTTCTGTATAGGTAAAGCATATTCCAATACACCCCTTGTGCTCCGAGCTGCTAGCTGCACGGCTAACTGAGCTAACTAGCTAATGGCAGCTACGGCTGGCAGCAGTTAGCAGTTACTGTGGTGAAATGCTGTCCCCTATTTGTTTTGAGTATTAATACAACAGTTGGAAATTTTTTTACATATTACACCTTTAACTGAAGAAATGCTTTGGCATGCTGTCACACGTATCACATTTCTATGAGTGACAAATAAGAAAAAGAATCAGTGGAGCAGGTGTAGAAACACATGGCAAACATGCCCCCGGCTCTGTGCATGCACAGGTGTGACCTCGTATTTGTTGTCTCTTTTTGAAAGAAGATAAATAAGTTATTTTCCTGACTTTGTTGTAAAATTATATTCTGAGTATTTTTTTCATCTGCATCGGTTTAAAGGATAACTACCGTTTTTTACAACCTGGACCTTATTATGGCAAAATATTGGTGAAATGAACTAGTTTCGTGGCAGATAATGCGTTATATAGAGGCTGTGTTTCAGTGCCCCGTCACTTGCATTATATGGATATAGCGGCGCTACACTGGATCTAATTTCGTCCGAATTACTCCAAATGACACCAAAGTTATCTGGGTGAGTACATGATAATATTTTATGCTAGAAATAAGGTCCAGGTTGTAAAAAACGGTAGTTATCCTTTAATCTGTTATAGAAGATTTAAAAAATAATGTTACAATGGTGAAATATTTCTCACCATTGAGCTATTCATGCAGTCCCCAGGTTCAGTCTTTCTTTAGACATGAGAACCAGTGGGCATGAAGAAGTCCTTGTGACTTACTCTGTCCTGTGCACTTTGTTGAAGGGAAGAAATGTTTAACCATTATCTGCTGTTTTTCAGTGCACTTGATAGGTAGTAATGACAATGACAATGTGCAATTATGGGACCTAGACTGTCTGGGTCTAGATATCCTACATGACGCAACACTTCTGCTCATCGCTGCCCTTCCACCATTTAAAATAAAAATAAAACTGACTTTAGATCATGTAAATTCCATCAACAAAAAACGTTGAATTAGAAATATTTTCACGGTAAACTTTAAATACTGACACTGTTCGTAAATCGATGTTGAGAAGAGAAGTAAGCTCATGTTATATTGAAAAAAAGGTGCAGTTTGAAAATTCCATGTGTCCATTAAAGGACAAGTTCAACCACAAATGAAAATTCAGTTATTATCTCAGTCAGATGAAGTTTCATAGTCCACAAACATTTCTGGAGCTTCACAGCTGAGCAGCGTTGCAGCATTCTCCTGAACAACTGAAGTAGATGAGGACACGTTTTAAAACGTAAAAAAACAACCGAAAAAAAACCCAAAACAAAAAACGGCTCCTTACAGCTCGTCCTGTTCAATCTCCAGACGTTCTGAGAACCCAAATTGATTTTGAAAAAACACATTTACTCCCTCAACACTCAGTCGAGCTCATGCACACACTTCAGACGGGTTGTGCGCCTTAACGATCATTTTAAGACTAATATTCCTGAACTGTGTGCAATACATGACAAATAAATGTTAGCTTTTCTCAAATTCATTTTACGAGAATATCATCAAACGTAATATCCGTGCTGAAATGTTAACATTTGATAGGTTGATTGACTTTTCAGTGATATAACGCAAAGCTAGAAAAATCACGAAACTGATCTGAATTATCATAGATATGAACAGGACTTGATTTGCATACATTTTCATCCCAAGAAGACAGGAATGTAATTTAGATTGCTCTGGAGGTCTTTATTTGATTTCATTCCACTTCCCCATCACCATTAGACCTGTCAAATAACTCCCATGAAGATTATAGTCTGAGGATGACATGGTGATCTCACAAAGGCTCATTGTGCTGCTGGGGATCTGAGTGCTGATGCTACAGTTGACAGCTGAGAAACATTCCTGCCACCAGTCACAGCTCCAGTGTTTCAGCTTGTTAAAAAAAATCACAATATCTGACAATTGCCTGCATGTTTGGTATTCTGCTCGTTCCCTGTCAAATGGACCACTGGAGAAGAAGCCAGGTTATAGGAGAGAATGTGGAGAAAAATGACGAATATTTTGCTTCATTGAGATTTTCAGCTGCAGGGCATGTTAAATTCAAAGAGGTCTTTATTCATGTTTTTAGAAATGTTAATGGTGGTGTTAGTCTGGTTATGTGTTGGCAACAAGGGAGAGACACAAGAAATAAACTTGAAGCGTTTAAAGAGGCTTCTGATGGAATAAAACAGAAGTAAATGAATGGACTTAAAGCGCTTGTCACATTCAAACACGTTAACACACTTGTGGGCGGATGTGGCTCAGGAAGTAGAGTGGGTCATCTAGTTATAAGATCGTGGTTGAATGTGACAAGTGTTGTAAAGCACTTTGAGTGGTCAGTAGACTGGAAAAGTGTGATAGAAATGCAACTCCATTTACCATTTATTTATGGTAGAGGCTGCCATGCAAGGTGCTCATCAGGAGATGTGCAGCGTTTCCTATCCAAAGCGCCTCAAAATATTCCTTTGCTCAGCTCAGTCACATTCACACACTGATTTGTGGTCAGTTATTTTATACATGTGAGAGGGACAATGATGGCTTAAAGCGCCTAATAACATGGAATCTACGTCCTCCATCCGAGGAGATGGAGGCCAATTTGACAAAGGGTTCAGTACCGAGGTGTTTTTTCAGTACCGAGGTGTTTTTTTTTGCCAGGTTTGGCCTCTGGCAACCTGTGGCTGAGTCACCAAGGGCCGCTTACCCAGCTAACAGCAGTTAGCGTTACATTCAGAAGCTATGAGAGCTTACTTTGGTGACAAAGTTACTGGTAAATGTCCAGGAAACTCCATTAATCACCTTGGCAGCTGCTGGTTATCAGTACGTTTGTCAGCAGTTACATTAGCAACAAGTAAAACTAACTGTCCAAAGCTGGTCAAGGCAGAGCATCCCGAGGGCAAGGAGCGAAACCAGCAAATAGTTTCTCCATGAAACATGACCCAGTTTCAAACAAATCACTGAATGAAGGTACAAAGGTGAGTTTTGGTACAAGTTGTATTTTTGTAAAGTATTCTGTGAAGTCTGGTACCAAGCAACAAACTCCCCTGCCGATGTTCTTCTTTTTATACATGCATGGCAGCGTAATGATATAAAGAAAAATGAATATACGTCCTCAAGTGCAGGATGAGTCATCAACATATTAAATGATTTTCCAGGAAGTTACAAACTGTAAAATACCATTCAAAATACCTACAAAATGGCTTTTGCCACTATTGGGGCCTGATACTGGCTTCTAGGCGGGGTGCTGTTTATAAAATATGAAAGTATAAATTAATTTGAATTACTTTTCATAGATCTGGTACTACACTAATGGGATCCTTCTGGAAGCAGGCTTCGCCAAGAACATCATCCCCTACATCACACTGAGCACCGGGGCCATAGAGACTTTGGCTGCCATCGCCTCGGTGAGTATTGAACTTTATGACTTTACATCTATCTGATTCTGAGCATAAAGCTGCTTTTGATATAAATACTCATTTTGTATGTTTTGTTTAACTTTAAGAGAAAAAAAACTGTGCACCAGGATGAATTTTGCTACACGAAGCGTTACATTTCAGACAAGATGTAGTCGCAGTGCAAAATGCAGTAAGAAAGGCAGACTGTCATCTCTCTTCATTAATTGAGTGTGTTTATGCCCTGTGTGGGCTGCGATCTATTTCTGTGATTCCTCTCAGCACAATCCCGTTAAAGCTGATCTTTGATCTGCAGCAGGGAGGAGAAACCCACTGGGTGACTTGGCTGCGAGGTGACTGACTTCAAACACCAGCACGTACCCTTCAGATATCGGTTTTCGCTCCTGCCCTACCGTTTTTCCCCATCATCCACAGCCAACTCAACCCAACTGCCTTTGATGAACACCACCTTTCTTCTATTGCAATTAATAATAATAATTAGACTGGCGTTCACAATAAAACTCATATCCAGCAGTAAGACAAATTAGATTAATTAATTTACTTCATAATAAAATGATGCGTGTAGCTCATCCACTGTCAGGAAAAAGCAAACACATACAAGACAGCATTTATTTTGGTAAAAGAAAATCAGAGTGTTTGACATCTTTTCTTAAGGGAAGCAACCTGTGTTAATATTTCATTCCTACTGATTTGTATGAGCCTCATGTTCACCATCAGGGGAACCTTGACAACCGATGAGAAAGATTAATTTGATTTGTGGTTTCAGGAGCGTCAAATATTTATGATATTCAAATCAAAGTCTACCCCTGGCTGTAAATTGTGACTTTTTTTTTCATTTAGGTGGCAAACATTTCAAAGGTGAGGTTTAATCCCCAAAAATCCTGTGATATGTGCTTCTTAACATGACAAGTTGAATACACCACAGGGTGCGCTCAGCTGCAGCTCTTATTCCATTAGTGATGCCTTCACACAACACAGAGCTGCCAGCACACAAACAATACATATCGTGTGTTTTCTCACACGTGTACGTCATTTTCATACTCCAGATCAACAAGGGGTAAAACACTGGCAATAAAAAGCTCAGTGTGTGCATGAGCAGGTCAGCTGCTATATGTATACGACCCCTTTCTATAAACACTGAACATCTGCAAGGAAAGATTACATGCCTTTTTGCATCTGCAGTTTAGTGTTAATGAGTTTTGGGAGTACCCAGGCACCATCCTTCCTGCTATTGCTCCAAATTAAGATTTTCTCTACGACTACAGGCAAGACAGAAGTAGAGGGCTGTCGCTTGTGGATTGTTGTGTGAAAATGAGAACGTTACACAGCATGTATATATCAAGGAATTGTTTGAACCTCCGTAGTCCAATTTATTTTATATAGAGAGTTTTACCAATTTACTTAATATAGATTTACATATTACGTATTTTCATTGTTGTTCCATTGTTGTAATTGGTCACTTCCCACCAATATTGTTGTGTATCGTGTCACAGATGGCATGTTTAGCCACCCCTCCATGCTGGTCCTGGGGTCACTTGGACTGGTGGTAGCACTATGAGTATGTTTTGGTGACTTTGAGCCAATCCCAAACCCACTTTGCTTATTCATGTCTACGCTTAGGGTATCCCAGTTCTTGATGGGGTAGAGGGTTAGGATGAAATGTTTAGGACTACACAACCCTCCAAACTGAGGTTTTATTAGAGGCATAGTTTGAACCGAGGGTCTCTGAGAACTCTCTGTTGTTTCAATGTATTACGGCTCTTTTCTTTACAACAAGCATACAACAGTTGCTTCTCGTTTGCTGATGTCTGGGTAGCTAACTAACTAGCTAATGCTATATTGTAATTGCTGATTTGTGCATGACAGTCCCACATTCTGATGTATTTTAATGTTGCATTCCCCCTTGATGACACGTGAAGCCTGAAATTTAAAAAAAGTGGCTGCACTTGGCACCGCTCCTAGCATCAGAGCAGACTAGCAAGGGATTGCTGATGTTAGCTGAAAGCACCACTAATGTTAGTGGCCAGATCATGAAGCAGTATTGATTTTTATTTGATGATTTGATTGATAATGTGAAGTTTTCCACTGGAGAAATGCTAAATGTGATAATACCGGTATTGACACAGTAACGCAAGAGAAATCACCACATCGCGTCAGTTTACATGAAGGTTATTGACGTCAAATGATCACATCTTGAACAGCTGTCCTATTTCATAGTGGGAGATTGTAAGGGAGACTGGCAAAGGGGCACTGGAAAAGGAACACAAGTGGAAATGGGATTGGGCCTTCCTGACAGGTTGGAGTGACTGTCCCTACAGTATGTGGTTGTACAGGTGAAGCAGTGACTGTATCACAACTGAAAAAACAACCAACCAAACCATAAAGACAACATAAACTTGATTTCAATTATTATAAGAAACTTTTCTTTCTTTGCATGCCAAAAGAAGGATTAAAGTGAATATTTAAGATATTTTACTCATCAGGTGTGAATGATGCCATCCTGGTCTGTGACTCTGCACCATGATCACAGAACATTAAACAGAATATATGACGGAGATACACAGGCTATAACGTCCTTAACACGTCTTCGCAATGGGTTCATGTGTTAATTGGACAGAACTTTACGCTTTGATTCAATAATCATCTCCCTGGAGTGGAACATCCTTGAACGGTTGTCCTCTGACCAGGACGACCAAATGTGTTATCTCCTCCAACGCTAATTTAACACCTTCTGTCTCCAGCAGCTTATTAAGGGAATTTAATAGTTGCTTGTGGCATTTTTTTGCACATCCAGTACAAGGACATCAGCTTCTTGTTGTGGGTCATGTTTATGGTATGGTGTAAGTGAGGTGAAACTGTTGGTCTAACACTGCATTGATAGATGGCTCTGAATAAAATAAGTGGGTTTTAAAAATATATGGGATAGACGGATGAGTCAGTCCATCCTTTTTATTGAACTACTGTATTTTTCAGCATTGTGGGAACCTGTGGATAGAGAAGGTCACTGATGAAATGTATCATTTACAAGAGGGAAATGACTGTATAACCTCACACATCTTCAAGATCAATCCTCGTAGAGTTTTGCATAACCGGACTGTAGTATGTGCGACGGAACTTCTTTCTTTTGTATCTGCTGGACCCGAGGATATTTGTAAAAATGCTGCCTGTAATCCCCCTTGTGATGGACTCACAACAAGGGTTTGGGCTTTCACCGCAGCAGTGCTAAGGCTTTAGAATAAAACTCTGACCTGAAGAAGCACACAGACTGAACACAAACAAATTCACAGTGACTCTGTGAATGTGTCGGCATCACTGGACTGGTGGAGGGGTCCAGGGGGGACAATCGCCCCTCTGGTGCCCCCATGTTTGAAAAAACTGGCCCCTTTGGTAGATAAAACATGATAAAGTACTCTAGGATGCCCTTCCGATGGACAAAACTTGGTAAATTGCCCTTTCTTCACTATAAATATGTCACAGCTTAATGCCCGCTGGTGCCCCACTGCATAGATGGTGCCATTTATACTTTTTCGTCCCTGCCCCTCAAACATCCTGAGTCCGCCACTGGTTGGAGTTTTAAGACAGAGTTTTTAAAACTTAAAAAAGCACCAACTCCAGTCATTTCTCTTATTTTTCCTCCAGGCCCTCTCCTTCAGTGCTCCCATCTCTGTGCGGTCATGGAGTGACGTCATACAACTTGAGATAACTGTGATTTTTTTCCCTTGGTGCTAAGATGTTTACAAGTCAAGCATCTTCCCCGCAATTCACACTGCCTGGAGTCAAATTTTATCCGTTCACGTCCCCTCGCATCTGTTCATATCTTTCAATTGGCTTTGTATGCGTTCATGCTGCCTTTGAATAGAGCATCTCATTAAGTCTGAATGCATCATTAGGCATCAACCAAAGACTTGTTTATCCTGCATATTTATTAAGCTCTGTTTAACTCATTCGTTCTATTTTATACTCTCCATTGTTATTTCTGATCTTAACACAGCTATGATAGTCATTGTGAAACAGGTTATGAGAAAAGAAAAATGTCACAATGTATGATTACTTAATGCAAAATGCTATCTGCTGAGCTCATGCCCTGTTTTCCAGTGCCCTACTGAGCCGTCGCCCTTTCACTGCAGCACACTTGTCACTATCCGGCTTGCTAACACACAAGAACTGTGAAGTGTGTGCCATCCTACATTAAATCACACACATCGGGCTGTGTCGTCACACTCTGTAGCCTTTTGGCAAATTAAAGTCTAAACACAAACAAATTAACACAGAATACAAAAACTGACCTGATGGTAGCAGAGAAGCTTTTTAAATCCTGTAATCTTAAAGATAGATAGATGAAGGTAACATATCAGTATTCTCCTTTCGTATCTTTGTCCTACAAGGTAATTTGTGTGCTGATTATTCAGCCGTGCAAAGGCAGTCAAAGCGGTATTGTTAGTGTGTCTATGCGACAGTTTTCCTCATTCAGAGCCTCTCCCAAGGGTTATTACCAGGCATAGCGCAGAGACTGCAGCACATGTGAAGTGCCAGTGGTGCCTTAAGCTGTGGCCAGTCGTCTGTAATGGCTCATCTGCTTCTTGATGTGATGAATAATGTCCAGACATTAGTCCTGCCAACCTTCAGGGCTGAAGTCACCAGTCTGACCTCTGTCGAGCCTGCCAAGAAGTGGAAGATTGGGTTGTGCGAGATCGGTCAGTTGTTCAAGTTACAATGATAGTTTATAGTGTTGCAAGTCATTAAAGGGGCATTATGTAACATTAAAACAGTGAACTAACATTATCAACAGAGTGTCAAGAAACAACAGTGTTAACATTATGTTCTTGTGAAGTTAGCAGGCTAACCAGCTAGCACTGGCCTGTCCTGTCTTGTAATACTACTTTGTACTGCAATAAGTGATAGACCGATGTATGCTAGCAGCAAGTTCATCACATTTTACAAGCTCTCTTAGCTTTTAGTCTAATAAATAAACAAAATGAAAGGAAATATCCTTACAACTGTAGTATTCCTTATCAAACATGTAATACAACCCCACAAGTTTCTCTCTTCTATCAAACTAAGACTCTCCTAATTGCATCATTAAGTCAATGTAAAACACAAAAACTAAATAAAACTCACCAAGACAGTCTTTAGCGAGTGAATCCTCAATTCACAGAGTAAGATGTGAAAATGTTCTGATGAGCTGAGCTGCATCGCCCTCGGTGACTCCAGCTGGCTAATTGGGCCGCTGCCTCCACAGCTAACTGAGCTAATTTGCTAACAGCAAGTAGAAGTAGTAAAGTGAGCAGCAGTTAGCGGTTACTCTGGTGATATCCTGCCCCTTATATTTATGGAGCAACCTTCAACAGTTGGCCATATCTTACCAGTTGCACCTTTAAAGTGATAGCTTCAATATTGGTGGTCACAGATCACATGAGTGCTATTGCTACATAGCCACTGGATATTTGTGTTACTGGAGACGTCAGGACATCTCTGTTTGTGGTGAGCAAAACAGATATTTTAAGCCAAAACGTGATCGTTTCCGAACCCTAAGCAAGTGTTTTTTGTCTAAAAAGATAAAACTTGAATTTAAACCTAAAGAAACCTCAATTTTAAACATATGTGGTTTGCAGAAACGTATATTGCCAGCGTTTATTCTGGCAACAGGGTTGCAAGCGCTCTATCTGGACATATTGTCATGAAACAATGGCTGTTTGAGACACACGTTCAAGTGTATAGGGGAAAGTGTATGACAATGATAGAAAAATCAACAGCTGGCATGTACATGGGGGAGTCAAATAATCAAGGGTTCACTTAATAACACAAACATCTATTTCTGTCTCTCAGGTCTCATTTCTTATTGGTGAGTACATACACTTTGCTCAACAGACACTTCAATTCTGTCCCCACTCTCTACATACACACACAGGCTCACACACACACACACACACACACACACACACACACACAGGCTCATAAATATTCAGTCTCTTACACCTTCAGAGACCTTAACGAGCTGCGGCTTTACTGGTGGCTTGTGTGTGTATGTGTGTGTGCATCTGTCTATGTGGGGCTGCAGCGTGGGTAGTGTCTGGGAGAGAAACGTCCTATGCCTTCAGGGACTAGTGGGACGTGTGGAGATCCACACACATTCAAGCTCACTTCCTCACACACACACACGCACACACATGTATACACACAGTGAATTCCAATGCTTGTGAAGGCAGTCCAAATCTAAAGCGGATAGGCTCTGTAGCATAACCTGCTGCCAATGGGAAGCTGGTCAAAATAAGCAAATAATAGCCACAGTAAACCCTGGAGCAGTCGAAATGTCTTAATCCTGTGCAGGGACACCTACTGTATAAATATCACTGACCTTTTTCCACAATCTCATGTCTCATGAAATCCCACTGGTCAGGCAAGTTGAGGGCAGTAGCATTAATATTTCAATGCTCTGGGGCCACGATGAAGGAAGTCCTGCAGCAGTGGGGGAGGACTTTGCTTCGGGCTCAGTCTTGGCTTGAGGGTGGCTGTGAATGGGTCCAGCCTCCGTTCTCGTGTCCCACACTGGATCCATGACACCAGGGTGGAGAGGTGCCTGTGGAATTATTGATGAGCCATGTGCAGTATTATTGTGTATGACAAAATAAGTGTATGTACCATATCATGTATTATGTAGAGGCCATCTCCACCAACCCACCAACATTCGCTGCCTCCTCCTTCAGCAAATCTTTGCTTTTGAATTATTTTTCATTTTTGTGTGCTGGACGTCATGTTCACTAATGTGACCATATGGCACACACAGTATGATCCAGGAAGCTGAGAAAATAAAGTCTCAAATAGATGGCAACATATTGATCACACATTTTTCATCTGCTATGTGAAAAACAACTGCTGTTACAAGACTAAGCGGGCGTTCAGACTGAAAACAGTCTTGTTAAAACAACACGAGGGGCTGTGTTGGTGGACTTGCATCAAGTACAGGTGAGACATTGAAATATGATCCGGGAAGTCCAATTTGAGTGAGCTGAATGAGTTTAAAGATTTATCGGACACCGAAACAAATATGTAATAGAGGCACGACACAGAGCACAGCAGTAATGGCCTCGGGATGTTTGAAGGGCAGGGGCCAAAAAAAAAAAGGGCACCAGCAGTACGTACGTGGTGGGTCACCAGTGTGCAGAAAGTCGTGATACATATATAGTGAACTGGAAGGGTATGTTGACCACGTTTTGTCCACTGGAAGGGCACCCTATAGGCACATTGTTTCCTCGATGGGGGCAGTCCTCTCCCTCCAGGGTACTCACAGTAGACGACACTTTATCATGTTTTCCACCAGTCCACCAGTGGAGCGCAACACTATAATCGTAAGTCAAAAAGTAGAAAGAGTTTCGTGCCACAAAGTAATCTACTGTAATGGTCAAATTGAAGTTTTAACCTGATGGCGGCACTAGATGGAACGAAATCAACAATGTCAGAATGATTACTCCTCTGGGGACAGTGAATGTCTGTCAAAAATGTCCTGTCAGTCCATCTAATACTTGTTGACACATGAACCAAAGTGGGTGAGGTATTGACCAACCAACAGATTGACATTGTCATCCATGGAGCGATGAAACTGGCGTGGCAAAAAATAGGTTTATAGTCACATTTCTTATATTATCCTGTTCTTTTTCTCCTCTCCCCAGGGCTTAGTGATAGAGAGAATCGGGAGGAAGCCCCTCCTCATATTTGGTTTCTCTGCCATGGCCGTGTTCTTCAGCCTACTCACAGTGTTCCTCAATTTCCAGGTAAGCCACTCTTCCTCCTTTTCACTGACCTCATTATACACATAATGTCAGTGGAAAGGTGTCTGAATCAGGATTCCTAGTTACCATGCATATTTCTTCCTGCGTATATGTAATGTAGTGATAAGATTTTCCTGAATATATTTACAGATGTTTGCTGCTTAAAGGAAAAAAGAAAATGATTAATTTTCCCACCATATTTTCTGCGATATTCCTGCTCAGGACTGGCTTGTAACCGACATTATGATTCTGGTCACTACATTATCATCTCTCTTATTGCAGGACAGTGTGTCATGGATGCCCTACCTCAGCTACATCTGTATACTGGCTGTGATTGCTTCCTTTTGCTCCGGGCCAGGTAAAACTATTGACCCACATAACCAGCTGAGATTCTCTCTTTGTTCTTCTTTATCTGTCTTGATTTCCCTGAGTGCTCCACTCACTTGAAACTGCACTTGAAAGAGACTGAATGATCAGATCTGACGTCTGGTCAGATTTTGGAATTCATTTTTGCTCAAATAGTTGTTGAATAACTGAGTGACCTAACTCTGCTCCTCTGGAGTGTCGGCTATTAGTATCACAGTTGAAGGTGCTGTCATATATTAGCATACTAAATAGGAGCTGTACAGTACATATATAGAATGACACTGCAAATGCACAGGGGACAGTGTGAGTGTGCACAGTTGGTCTTGGTGGGAGGTTGACTTTGAGTTTCAAGGTGAGGTTATTGCTGTCACCACACATATAGATCGCTTCTGAATAATAATGTCTCCAGGGAGCATTAATCCAGCAAAGTGCCTCAGCATATCAGCATGATATGAGAACAGTTGCAGCAAGTGTGGAAAAACTGAGGCATAGACTCATAGAACAGCACCTGATCCGCTGATCGTTCAGTGCCTTGCTCAGGTGCACTTGTGTAATCATCAACAGAGGACGGCTCCCTTCATGGTATTTCCACCGCACAGCAAATGATTTATGGCCTATTCAAACAAATGAAGCCCCTCACTTCTTAGAAATGGTGAATGACTGAGAGGGGAGAAGAAAACTCACAAGAGGGTTGACCCCGGCAGTGCTTTGAGCTTTCGAGTGGATAAACGAGGAGGGGCCATGATTCCTCTCGAGTCGTTTCACCATGGAAACAGTGGCCCAGATATTTCAAAGTTTGACGAAAACACAAAGATTATGTGGCTCTGTGAAAGAGAAAAGGAGTGGTTTCTGCTTTTTGCTCTGATGAATTAAAAGGAATAGCCGCAGTATGTTTGGATAATCTGACCCTGAACACTTCTCTTGTTAAAGTCTGAAATGTGTTGTCCTACACATCTGCGCCTACACATTTTATCTACCTGCTTATCTTGGAGTGAAATGACCATCTTTGTGTTTAACTGCAAACTGCAAGAGAGAGATAAACAAAAAGGTAAATATTGTGTGGGATTAGTCATGTTGTGATAGAGAGCTCTGCAAACAACCAATGACCTGTGACAGTGTTCAGAGAAGGCAATTTCACTTTCCAATTGCCAGTGAATCACACATCTTATAAATATATTCAGTAGAGTCAACTTAAATAATCAGGCAGGTTTTCCATCACTTAAAAAATATTCTGATCTGCAGAAGGCAGCGACTTTCTTTGGTGCAGAGGTTTGTCCATCTGAATTCTTTCATTATTTGGGAATACATGGGATTTTGTTTTGTGACCAAGATGCAATTCACGTCACGAAGCTGCAGTATGAGCTTGGTGCGGGTGGTAAATCCAATAGCAGCGTGTATAATGAAATAAACTCCAGTCTGAAAAGAAATGGAATTACCTTCCTGTACAGGTTGCTACAGGATTTACAGTGTCATTACAATCTAGACATGAATAATTAACAGACCAAACGCTGAGGCTTGTTTTCTTTCTTGTTTTCTTCCTTTCTTTTTTGAGACTCTCCGGCAACCCATAACACCCCTTTAAGCTACCTTATTTGTCAGCTATAATATGAAGATATTTCTGCACCCTTCAGCCACTCTCTCTTTCTCCCTTGCCCTGGGTGTCCAATTGAGTCATACCATACTTTGCCTGCCTACTGATAAAACACCTCCAATATATAGAAAATGCATTTTGTCTACTTTATCCACTACTGCAACCTATATTCCTGCTTTGACTACCTATTAACTTTTAATGCATTTGAGGGGAATTAGCGATTACTTACGATGCTTTACCAACCATGTCTGCGTTCTGGGATGAGCATCAGATAGTTGTGTGAGCATCAACTATCTTTCTGGTGTGTTTAGAAATCCTACAGATTTGACCTTTGTTCCCCTCTGCAGCAAACATTGGGAGGTCTTTCTGTTGAGGTTGAGTGAAAACCTGATGATTATTTGAATCAGCCACTGTAAAAGTGGAAAAACGCACCAGCCTGTGTTTGATACCACGGGGCTTACAACTGATTTTAGTGCAGGAATATATGAGCATTAATGGACTTGAATGGACTTTATCAGCTCTGGCAATAAACCAACTTAACATTAATGTGCCAGTTCAACAACATAGTAATATCCAGTTGGTTTATTAACACAATTTAAGCTTTAAACACCTCTCAGGTCAGGTATGATCTGTATTTTAAGATTAAGTATGTCTAGTACATTGGAGCAGGGTTGAATACTTGATATTCTGAAAATGAAATTGCGGTTGCGTCATCAAAGCATCTACAAAGTGTTCCCCTCCCTCCACTCAACACTCTCAGTGTGTTAAGTGTCGGGTGTGAACAGCTTTAAAACACCTGTCCTCTTTGAAATCTTACAGTTTGACACAGCCGACGTCTCCGCCTGCTATCAGAGCTGCCATGTCCCATTAAAATCTCTGCATATCTGTTTAAAACCTGATCTGCCTAATTATTATTACCTACGCATTGCTATTCACTTTGTATCCTCTGATCACTCCTCCCTCACTAGACCACATGCCAGGGATTATATTTTACTGTTATGAGGGATTCAATTCTCTGAACATCTTTATAGGCAATGAGCTTTATTTTCTCCTAGTTATTACAGTTACAGTTTGCATATATTTTCATTATGAAACCCTTAATCCCTGCACATTTGGCCAGGAGTGCATGAAATATTATTCCCTCTCTGTGCATATCCTTAGTAGTTTATGGAGGCATTTGGGGAAAATTAAGGGCACAAATTTCCATATTTCATACATCGGGGAGGACGTGTCCACTTGCCCACCATGGTGATTGTGCCCTTGGTGCACATGAACCCACACACAACTACTTGTAATGATACGGGACTTAATTTTAGTACCCAACACATTTTAAAATACAGTATGAGATAAGAGATAGCACACAGACAGCACCTTCATTAGTTGGGATGAAAAGTCTCCCACACTTGGTTAATTATGGCGTGTCAGGTTCATTCAGAGAAAAACACGTACTGTACCTGGTTTATCACGTCATTATCTTTACATGCCCTTTGAACACATCTGTGTTCATATATTACCTTTTCCACCGTATACAGTGTTTAATCCATCCTCTAAATAATACGTAGCAGTCGTGGGATGAGACAAAAAACACCTCAGGCTGGACAAGTTCTGTTAAAGGCCTCTGCACCCGAGGGTGATATCGCAGGCGGTCACACCCGTCACTCGATGATTTATGATGCCAGATCTGGGGAATGTGGGCTAACTATTCCGGTGGTAGAGCTGTTTATTTTACTCCGCTATCATCATTCAGATGATGGCGGAGTAAAATACAACAAGATGTAAGAAAGCCACAATGGAAAATAGAAAACTCATGAAACTGCAGTCCAGTGAAATGTTTAATGAAATCCATAAATTGTTTTTTCAGCAGCAATTTCTCGCTGTTGCAGTTTTGGGCTGCAGTTTTGGGGGTCAGTTTAGCTGGGCTTCTTGTTATTTGAGATACTGTTTAGGTGAGGAGTGATAGTAAGAGTAAACCCTATGAAATCCAGCACATGTAAAATCCATGTATATAAGGGTCAATTTATTCCTTTGTTTTTTATCAACAAATCCTGTGAAAAGACTGTAGTGTAGCCTCATTCGGCTTGTCAAAGCAGGAAAAGCACGTGTGACCAATAATGTTAAAACAATGGCTCCATTCTTTTAAGTGTCCCAGTAAGCCATGTCAGTGAGTGAGCATGCACAACTGACCCTTTTCACAGCAGACATTTTGACTTGTCAACGTAGAAAACCACAGGTGGAATTTCTAACATTAATGACATCTTTCATCTATGTGAGCTGGTACCAGGGCTTTGTTATTGGCAATGCTCTCTCACTGACATGAATTACTGGGACACTTAGGCCTAGTTCACACGTACGTGCGTGTTTTTGTAAACAGGGTTTTAGAAAAAAGAAATCTCCATCCAGATGAGCGTTTTGGCACCATTTCAGAAATAATCTGTGTCCACACAACACACCTGAAAGTGAATATCTCAGGGCCATTCACATACGCTGCTTGTGCCATTGTAAAGAGGAATGAGATTGTATACTCTGGTTGGTTGCTAAGCGACAGAAAATAATTTAATAATATATAATTTTTGTCTCTCTTTTCCTTGATTGCATTATCAATTGCAAACAGTTTGTGGCTGTAAATATAGCGTTTAGCAATAAAACATCAGTTCCATCACTGTACAAACTCAAATACTCCAATATCATTCACATACTCAAGGTTAACATTTGCTTAAGACGCTACAAACTCTCATAAACTTGTGTATCAGCGTCATTGTTTTGAAAAATCTCTGTTTCTGCCTGTCCAGACATAAATGCTGAAAACTGAGTTTTTGAATATCTACACCCTGGTCAAGTTTTTAAAAAGCTCCGTTTTCAACTGTGAACTGAAATGCTGTTCACATGTGTGCAGAAGGCCAAAACTTGTAGAAAAAGCTTAGTTTTAAGAAATATGCGTGCACTTAAGGACAGGACCTTAGTGGAACAGAGACCATGTTAATGACATTGGTCAAACCTACGCTTTTCCTGCTCAAGTGAAAATGTCTGCGTGGAAAGGGTCTATAAAAGTCAACTGTTAACATCATGAAAAAAGACGTCAAAGCCATATCACTGCATCGGGTGACTTGTCAAAAATATTCTGTATGAGCTTCGACAAGATAACCGAGTACAACATTGACACATCATATTAAAGCCATTGTGATGAAGTGATAAGTGTCCTACACAGACAGAGTGAGACATTTCTTTGGACATTGAAATACATTGTTACTCAATTGAAAAACTAGCCTATAACATAAGATAAAGTAGAACTTTCAGGGGTGGATTCAGGATGTTACAATCCCTGATTATAATTTAAACATTTTATTATCTGATTGGAACTACTGCACTTCTGCAATAAAACGAACGGGGAACTATTAACCATCCACTGGAGGGGCACCCTAGAGTTTTAGGCTTTATTATGCTTTTCTACCATAGGGGCACCCAACAGGCCACTTTCTTCCACCAGTGAGAAGTTTACTAATCCCCCCAACATACACTAGGGATAGTTCTTGATATTCAAAACACAATGATTGGAGGATGACTTAGAGTTCAAGTCACACATGCAAGTCAGCGTCGCAGTTTTTCGACTTTGACAGGAAAATTCAGATTCTTGCCTCAAAGAAGTAACATTAAAGTCTCCGTCACACCTCTCCTGTTACTTCTAATGCATTTAATCTTTCTGCTTGGATAGCACAAGCCTGCAAACTACTGCTTGTGTGGGTTTTGACATGCACCACACACAACTTTTAATTGTCACAGTCATCAGCTGCTGGAGCTCCAGGTGAGGACGTGTTTAGCAATTTTTTCACAGGCAGACAGGTTTTCAAATGGTTTGAGTCATGTGATTGACAAGTGGAGCTGCCGTATGCTGAAGCAATCAATCCTGCTTCCAAACACCGGCACTAGTGAAGGGTACCTATGGTGCAGATATGTCTAGTCAAGGTTAATTGGGTCCTAACACAGCTGGAGTCTGTGACCGGGGCTCACTGTATAGGTTGCTGCAGCCAACCATTTGTTCAGCTGCCACCTTAGGGACAACCGAACAAATGGTACGGAGATCTTTGAAGTTGTAGGCATGGAAACACTGTAGTATAACGCTTGTAGATTAATTCCATTCCATGGCTTGACATTATTGTAACCTTTAACAAAAAAGGATTTCAAACATTTTCCTCACTTGACCTCAAGGCAAAGATTTTTCACTTTGTTTGCTGCCTCTACAGCTATAGCAGGCAGACATTGTTATCTCATTATCTGGAAAGTGTCGATTCTCATTTTCTGACTTTCCTGTTGTCAGAATTTCCCACCTTGTCAAACCAGAGAAAACAATTCTCCCTCAGCCTTTGTGCAACCCTTGTAATGCTGGTGCCTATATATGAATACTAACAAGACCAGCTATGACAAATAATCTAACAGGACCAGATAAGACTGCATCATATTATCTGTTTCTGCATTCTGCGTGGAGAATGGGATGACAGTTGGTACTTGGCAACACTTCTTCATAGTCGATGTAGTCGACCATAGTTTTTCCTTGCCGTGCTGGGAAATTGGAGACATACAGACACCAAAGGATACCTTCTGTGTCTGTATGAGACAAGAAAGGACATGACAAGATGGTGCTTTTTTGATGCCCGGGGAATGAGACCATGCAAACCATCATGACTCCTGATCTTTCACCAAGAGTCGGTGTGTAGCGTGTCTAAAGGATGACATGCTGGACCTGGAGGAATTCTCAACGCAGCAGCGGCATAACCAGTCTGCTTTTATGTCATGTGGTAGTTCTACCAGAGTTCTTGGAATTTACACCACATCAGTGAGAACCTGGCCTCGAAACTCCCTCCCATCCCAAAGCTGTCTGTGCTACACTGGTCCCTGCTACTATTGTTGCTTTTGGTGATGTTGCTCCTGCTTCTACTATACTTGTGACGGGGTGACTGGATCCTGTGGGTCCTGGTGCCCACTTGTCTGTTTCCACTGTCAATGCTGAATGTAATAAAGCAGAACTGGCTGCCACTTCTCCTGCCTCATACTTTGGTCTTGGTGTTGTAGGTCAACAAAATTGTATCGGTTTCTGCTACTCTACAACCAAAATTGTCGTCCGTAATGGTCATGGGAGATTGTGCATCATCTTGTCACTGTGTGACCCATTGCCACCCGGGAGAACTAGTGTCAGACATCAGCCATATGTTGCTGAGTGTCTTTGACAGACGCCATCAGTCCCAACTATAGTGCTTAATATGTTGGAGCGAACAGTATAAAGAATTAGAGCTATCAAAAGGGATTTCTTGTCCTTGTTTGAGACACTCAAGAAAACTCTGCAACAGCTCACGCTGGCTGAAAGGCTTCTTTAATATCATTCACAATGACAATTTGAATGTATCTTTTTAGTAGATCCTAATGTCTGAGAAGAGATGCCATTCATTTTTATTTCAAGTCTCATTCAAAGCTGTTATCTTTAATCATGTGTGAAATGGTAGAATCATTGAAATGGGAGATCAATCATAGAGCTTCCTCTCACTGGCTGACGTCTCCAGGTGAGCCTGGATCTCTTTTTCTTTTTCTTTTTAGTTTAACCCAGATGCTTTCAAATCCAGAAAGAGCCTGGAGCTGATGCATTTAAATATCAGTCGTCTGTGTAATCAATTTAAGATTAGATCACCTGAGAATTCTTGTTTCAGGACTGACACCAATATCTTGGTTCTGACAGAGACCTGGAGTAAACAGACTGTAGGCAGAGTTGGATGAGGAGGTGGCGTGGATGTATTTTTAAAGTCATTTTTATCTGTTGTTTTAAATGCTGTCACTGTAAGTTAACTTAGTAATTCAATTATTGTGGTGGCTGTCGACCTTCCTCAGCTGTCTTCGGTACAATTAATAATTAGCGCACTTACTTGCTCTGTGAAGTAGCTCAGAGGTACCAGTTCTAGGTGACATTAGGATGGATGGATGGATGGATGGATGGATGATAGACTGTAAAGATCAAGCACCAGGATTATTATCAAAGGAGACCTTTGGCTGACATTGGCAAAAGCCATTTGTTACATATAATTAATCTCAATCAATCCTAATACAAACCCGTCAAAATTTTGGAAAGCAGTAAATGTAAATGATAAGAAATCCTCTTTATCTATTCCTTCTCATGTTATGTTTAATGATTGCATAAGACCTGAGAGAATTGCCATGCTTTCAACACTAATCTGTTTGATATGGTGGGATCTGCTCTTAAGCCTTTGGCTCATGTGCCCTGCTAACCAACGTATTTCTCAGCTCACCCTCCAGGTCTTCACTTCCTCCATTGTTGAGGAGGCACTTTAAGCTGTAGATTACAGGGAAGCAACTGGGAGGATAGACCCTTCTCTCTGCTCCATCTTTTGCTGAACAAATTGCATATCTCTTTAATTTTTTCATTTCTAATACACTTATCCCTCAGGCTGGAAATCTGCACACGTTGTCCAACTGCATAAGGGTGGTGGTGAAACTGATCTTAACAGCCAATTACCAAGCTGTCCCGTCTTGCTTCAATCCTGCAGTCATTAATTCATAATCAGCTGAAATCATTCCTCTCAAGAAAGTTCACACCAGTCTGGTTTCAAAGATAAACATCTACAGTCACTACTTTGTTTCTAAGTGATTTAGTCAACCCTAACCCAAGTTTTCATTTTTGTGAAACACAATTTAAAGTTAACTGAACTTGGAAATACATCTTCAGTTTACTTACGATATTGTGAACAAAAGAACCATGACTTCTCTCAAAATGTATTAAAGACAAGCAGCAAGTTTCCATAACAACGTCCTTTCAGTTTTTGTGCCTCAAATACTAAATTTAGTTTCTATTTATTTAAACTCAATTTAAATAAAGCCTGATTGAGTGGTTCGGGATGAGTAGCTTTTCCTTTGTGTTTCTTGAAGTGGCTGTGACATACTGTTTAGTTAAAGAACATTTTAAATCAAACCATTTAATTGAACATCTTTTACAGCAAAAATTAGATCTGAACACCTGCACCGTGATTTTCCTCCATATTTTCAGTTTGTCTTTAATTATGGAGAAACTTAAGTGCTTGTTTGCTCTTACTGGTGTCGTTTTGTTCCAAAGATTTTAAAGATACTAGAACTCCTTGTTTTTTGGCAGTATCTTGTGTCAGTGGCAGACATTGTGTAAATTCACAAACATCCTTTGTTTTTCCCATTCATGAGATGATTGGGTGTCATCATCGTATGTCAAGGACCGTGTTAGTTTGAGTAAGATTTGTGTGCAAATTATGGTTATATCATAAAAAAGGTCTAATTGATTTATATCAGTATGCAGTGATATCACTGAGGGCAACAATGTTCTCGGTTTGTGTCTCACTTGACATTTTTTTAACAATGCCTCCTTTGTGGACATCATTTGCTGGGCTTTGCTTCTTCCTAAGGGGACAATCACACTGACACCAGCTCTGCACTAAAACAGCCAAGCTTCCTTGATGGGGGCGTGTTGTATCAGTAAAAGAATGAGATACGGACCAGAACAATTGTTGAATCTTTTGTTGTAAAGATTTCAAGGTACACAGAAGGATGCAGCACTCCCATTAATCTACCAGAAATGTGTGCCAGTGTGTATTTGATTGGCCAACACATTGTGATTTGATGTGAGTTTCCTGCATTTAAGCTGGTCTGAATCGAGCCTCGTGTGGTAAAATGTGGCAAAATCTTTAGCCGTCAATCCAAAACATTTGTCTGAGATCACACTTTGATTTTGGCAACCGACGATAGACCAAAATTCTGATAGATATTTATCACGTGACTGCTGCTGTGACCCACAACTACACACCGACCAATCAAAACACAAAGCAAAATACAGTGGCCAGGACGACGGTAAAGAAAAGAAGATGCAGGCACACATACAGAAATGGTCGTGGTGAAATGAAAGGCTCATGACGTGCTTTTGCTCTCACTTATGTATTTTCATCGTAGGACAATGTGCCACCACACATTAATCACTCGAAAAACTGATATTGTACAAGCTGAATCTCAAGAGGTGCCTTGAGACATAATCATATTTGTGAGATAAATTGCAAATTATATTTCTTTTGTGCAATACGGTGAGAGGATGGAGTTGAATGTGAAAAATCAACTGAGACAGACACGATAAACATCGTTCAGTGATAGTGGAAGAGTAATTGCTGCTTCCCTCGCTTTGTGTTCTTCTCCCTCTTCTTGACATACAGTATATTTTCCATCAAAAATATTTATCCAGTGATTCAAATAGAGTACTTGTGTGCTAAAACACTTAATTGGTTCTGACAGTTTTCATATAGATATCAGTACAATCTGAATCTCTTAAAGGCATCAAACTCACTGCAGGCAATGCGAGACTAACGCCACAGATACTCGGCACAGTGGCATCAACCTGTCGTACTTTCACGTCTGATCAGTGTGTGTAATTGATCCGTGCTGTTTTCAAAGCTGAGGACTATTAATTATTCCTGGTGACTCACTGATCATGTACAACAGAGATGAGACTGTTGCCTCGTATGAAAATAAACATTTCACACCCGCATTGCCACCACGCAGACCCAACACCTCAGTTTGTGTACTTTTATTTTGGTGGGTTTGTTTTGGTGTAGTTTTTCGCTCATATTGCACAGTTAGAATTATGAGCAAAATATATGAGTGATTAGATTTTCCACTGAGAAATAAACCCAGGAAAGTCTCAAATTAGCCTTTAAGTCACTCATCTCTCCTCCTTGTTGTTGGTCCCTCTCCGATGATATCTTCCCCCACGGTGAGCCAACTAGAAATTAATTTTGTGATCCAAAACAAGTGAGCCCTTCTGTACTTCAACAAGAGAGCGAGAGATCAAGGGAAGATAAAATCGAATGGCCCTCAGAGCCAAAAAAGACCATGTTGTCACAATAAACTCTCCTCACTTTGAGCTGATGACAGCATTGATCCCTAAAAAAGCTGCCGCTAATGAAATGCTTTGAAAGCACCAGAGTGGAGTGAACAGTGTCAGTAAAACGTTCACATCAAAATCTTTTTTTATATATTTTTTTATCAATTAGGCCTGATGTTTTTCATCTCTTTGATCAAAATAATAAATGCTTTAATCTTATATTTATCTTGACAAATACCCTCAGGGCAAGTGTGAAAAAAACATTTCCGGTGATCCAAGTTTCATCTAAATGAAACAGGTAAAAAAGAGGATAATTATAAGCAGACGAAAAAAAAAGAAAGATTTTCTTGTGTCACGTTCAACATTCTTAGTGTTTGTTTGCTGTTGTTATACCCGTTTCAGCCACAAGAGGCTGAAGTGCGGCACTAGTGCGGAGTCATTGATGTTTCTTCTAGGTGAGTTAAACTCCGCTTCTTGGCCGAAGTACAAAAGTAACGTACAAAAATGATCCTGACAAAACTTTTTTCTCTACTTGTTTTACAGACAAAAACATGAATAAATAAGAAACTGACAGAGATTATCCTGACAAAACCTTTTCTCCACCTGTTCTAAAGTAATAAACACAGGAGAGTAAACAATTTATATAAAGAACAATGGAACAATGAAAGCAGATGATCCGCATGCGAAACCTTTTTATTTAAACATCATCGGTTTTCTGTCCCATGCAACCTCCCACACACAGAGAATGTATTCTGTGCGCTTGCAGGAAACTAGAAAAGAAATCACTTCCCTTTGATTTATATAAATTGGAACTGAATTTAAATTTGTTTTGTGGGCGTTTTAGTGGTTTCATACGTAAGGAGAAAACATTTTACTTAAAACCCAATACACCCTCTCAGTCTCAGCCTGGGTCTCACCTTTTCCCTGTGATCATCCTATCTGCTCCTCCAGGGCTTGCTGCTGGCATGGGCAGTAAAGGCAAACACTCTGGGTGCTAAATATAATGTAATGCTTTGATACTTCGTCGTCAAAAAGACCCTCAAACGTAGCCTGTATACAAAAGAAAAAAGTGTCACATGTAAAAATATTCATCAAACAGTTGGTTCAGACTAAGGTCCCACCTCCCAATGGGCAGGTAGCCATTCATACTTTTGGAATAATAGGTTGGCAGGCCCCCCTTCTGGATGTGCCACTGTACAGAAATGATCACGATGCTCTTTAAAATAAGGAGTTGTGGAGCAAGATTGGAGGTCTTGTCTGTTGTCACAACAAGGTCATATATTTTCCACAAGGCAATGACCGTCTCTTAATCAGTGGAGATTTTAAGAAGCTACCCTTTTTCAAGTTTTAAGCTTTATGCATCCATTACTAACCGTTACCTCACTAGGGCAATGTGATGGATTGACGACGGTGTCTATCTTCCCACTGTTGTGTATCTATTTGCAACGGATGACACATATTGACACAGAGGATCAGCAGAGTTGGGGGAAGATTATTTTCTTTAAGTGTTACATTTGAAAATAATCCAAAATGAGTCTGACAAAGCACAAAGCTTCACCTCAAACACCCTGTCGGGTTTCAGATCAGGTCGCTGTAGAATAACACTTCTTCAAAGCAGCACTAAGAGTTATGCGAGGAGCTTCCGACTGTGTCTCTCAGCAGGTGGTACGGTAGCAGTCCTCCCTATGAAAATGAGCTGCACCGCAGTTCGACAGATTGAGGATCATCAGTGGGTTGAATATATTTTTCAATTATGCATGTTGTCGGTAGCTCGTATGGGAAACAAATGAAATCACAGCTGTTCTGTTACGAATAATCAGTGTTGCAGATGTAATAAAGGTCTTCAATTAAGTTTAAATTAAAATCAAAACTTTGACTGCACCACTGAAAAGTTTGTGCCAATGTGGACACTGAAGCGGTGACTGTGGGTTGTGGTGTAAACCTAATCTTCATTAATGTTTTATTACAGTTGTGTTAACTGCTTCTGCATTCATTTGGGACATAATGACGCTAAACACTTGTGTGACAATTTAGAGTTTCCCTTCATGAACAAGTGAACTTTTGCTGCAGACATATGGATCTTTTGTAGTCCACAGCATGGTGGAGCAGACCCTGCGGTCTCGTCATACCTTGATGGTATATTGACTAGATTCTCGTGGGAATAGAAAAGGCTATAGCTGTAAGAAAGACAGTGGGGTTATCACAAATTGCTGACAGACAGGCCATAGAGGATAAGACTGAAGACGACTTGAACAAGATGAATCACATTTCACCTGAGAACTCACATATTGGGCAGCCAGACGGGCTTTTGTTAGTGGAAATGAGATAAACCGGAGGTGAGATGTGAACACTTCCAGCGAACCAGAGTGGCATCTGAGCAAGGAGTAAACTTGAGCCAAGGTGAAACTTAATGGTGTGGCAGCCAGTATTAAAAACAAGATTTAATTAGAAGAACAGAAAAAATGAAGGAAGAAGTGGAGGCTGATGGATTATGAGTTTGTGACAAAAAGTGGTCCCTGTACACCTGAATTTATTGGTGTGTTTTGGTGGCTCTAATCATCTCTGTGTTTCCCACCTCATCTGGTATGTGTTGTTATTCATTTCAGATGTGTACTCTTGCACAAAGAGATTAAATTGTTACCGTTTAATATTTCTTTCTTGCCAGTATCTGGGTTGAAAAATCTGTCATTTAGACTTAATGGATTCCCTGTAATTCTCACTTGTCCCTGATTTGATTGCTTCCAAAGTCCTGATTGTTGTTGTACTTTTCCCTCTTCTTCCCATAAATACTGCCGTGCTTCGGCTGATGTCTTCTCTAAGACTGACTTATGTAATATTCCCTCCGTGTTTAAGACCCCTGAGAGATGTTTGCTAAAAAGCGGAAACAGTGTTTTCTTCACACACACTGACCTTCTGCCGGGAGCCTGTTCTCCGCAGGGAATGATTTCTTCTCCTAAGAGTCCTGAAACATTCACTGAGACACCAGAGATTCCCTCGCTTCCTGCATTCACCCCTTGCTCCACTTTACCAGTTGGAGCAGGTTTTTCTTTTGCAGAACATCACAGTCAAGAACTGTAATCTGTATAACACATCTGTATAGTGCCACTGTGACCAACAGACTACACTTTAGGAATGGCTGTAACAACCTTGACATTTCAGAAGGACATGAAATCACTTTGTCAAAACACTAAGACACTAAAGGCCTTTTTTCTATAGGTGTTCGGATACACACAGGTAGCTGAACCGCAACCTTTCCAGATGTGCTTTTACAATGCCTATGGTTTTCCACAGCACAACACAGCAAGGCTATGTAGGTTATATACCTAAATGACGCACATACCACAATTGAGCCTTAAATAGCTCATTGTGGTTGTTCTGTCTTGCACCTGCCTCCCTGGACAATTTGCATAGTGCTCTTTCTGAGGTTCATAATTTTATTTTAGGTTACTAATGGAATGGGTTCACATGCTCTAATGTTCAGAAACACATCAGTTTTCTCATACGGCCCAGTGTTGCAGGACTGTTTCACCCCTCTGTCTGTTTTAGCTCCTGTATCTTTAAGGGCCACCTCCTCCCGAATACCAAGTCTGCTCTTATTGGTGAGCTCACATATGCCTGAGCCAGCACCGCTCACCATGCGTCTAGTCGGCTCTGTCCTATTTTTACCTTCCAGTTAGCTTAACTTCTTCCATGAATATAGGCATAAATTATTTAATTGTGTGACATGGTGATGTGGTGTGATGTCACAAAGTCACGGAATTAAAGGCGGGACTAGTGACAAGGCATTTCAGGAGCAGTTTTTCCTGTGGGAGAGAGGAGCTCTCATTTGCATGGCCTTTTTAACTTTCAAGACCTTTTACTTGTACAAGAACCTATAAAACATTGAAGGAAATGAAAAAAACAAAAAGCATCATATTTCTTCTTTAAAACTAATGTGCTGGATAAGTAGAATTGAATATGTACATATTTTGCTGTGCAGACCCATTTTAATTATGAAAAAGTCAATAGTCCTGCTAACTCGTGGATAAACACTGCTGCTCTTGTAGCTGCCTCCCAATAAAAGCCTCCCACTGGCTCACCGATTGAAAGCTTTAAATGTGAAGCAGCAGCAGCAGCAGGACATTTCCTGTTTGCATGAAAACACAATTATTTTCATTTTCAGATGATTAAAGCAAAATTATGAATACTAAATTCTGTTACTGCCACGGGATCCTTCTAAATGCCTTGAATGTATGAACATGAATGGAGGAGTGTATCTAAACTCCAGACGACAGCGAATTAGTTACAAGTTTTAAAGGTACTGAGAGCTGAGAGCAAAACCTTCAAAAAGCGCATTTTTCTCATCACCAACGCGGCCACACATGGGGTGAGCCGATCAATTTAGTGAGGATGGAGGCAGTGGCCACGGTCTGCCCTGTTATCGAATACTACAGTATGGGTTTTTACAATGATCTCCTGCTGTGAGGCCACAGTATGTGTTCACGGCTTGGTGCAATGTACTGTAAACAGACTATACTGTGCCCATGAAAACGCACACCCCTGTTTTCCTCCAGAGATTTGTTTATTAAAGACATCACCATTACTGTTTGTGAGTGTTTTGTGCCTCTCACATCTCCTTCGTGGGATACCTACTTTCAAGCATCACTGTCAGCATGGATCCTTTCACAAGTCTGCAGAGCTGTAGCGTGGCTCCGGCCAATCTGTTTCTAGCAGAAACAACAATTAGTGTCTGCAAACTTCAGATTTATTTCAACGGCACCAATCTGCTCTGTAGCAAGAGGAAAGCTAATTTCACACAGAGAGCAGAGGCTAAACTGCATTTTCAACAATTCATGTGCAATTGTGTCATTGCCCCAGTACTGAGTAACCCTGAACTTCTACTCTCATTTATAGTGCAGGACGCCTAGATGGGACATTTATTCCTTTGAGACTGCAAGCTCCATGTTCTCAACACAAGTCCTTTAAACAGTATCCTTCTGACTGACTGTGCTCGTCCCCAGGCAACGTTGGTTTTATTGTCACTGGATTTCAATCCTGGCCTCCCTCTCTCCACGGTTACCCACTGTCATGGTTGTTGCTGACTTCAAGGCTGCACTTTATCCCACAACCCAAATGACCAATAGCAGGAGCAACAACCAGTTTGATTAATCAGCATTTTTTCAGCCTCCACAGACTGCCATGCATTATTGTTCCTAAGCAGGGCCACCAACCCATATCACCACTCTGCTCTCTCCTGGGTAGTAAGGCTACAACTAGCCCCTTTGGTTTGAATTTGAAATCTATCGTACAAGCTGAGAGAGCAAAATGAGGATCAGGAGATCATGCTACAGTGTTTCTCTTCAGTCTGTGTTTTTCTGGTGTGGGCAGAATATGAGCTCAACTCCCTGCAGTTTTCTGCCACAGGCCTCTTGCCTTCTGAGTGTCAGACATGCCTCCGAGAGGACAGGGTGAAGCAGCTGAGAGAGTGCTTTTGTGTAGTCTTGGTGAGGGTGCCAGGTGAGGGTGCCAGTTTTTCTTTCTGCAATGATAGGTAAAGTACTTCTTGTGCTGTCACTATAGGATCTTCTAACTGGTTGCGTTTTGGTTTAGAAATAGTTTAGTAACATCGTTTTAATGGTTACATTGCCAAGTAACATTCGAAAATGATTTGAAATTACCCCCAAATTGCAATAATTACCTCAAAGGAGATGCATGATTCACCCTTTTGGCATCATGAATATCTGTACCAAACTTCATGGCAATCCATCCAATAGTTAGTTCACCAAAAGCAAAAAAATGGCAACCTGCTGGTGGCGCTAGAGGAAAAGTCAAGGGGTCTCTAAAGCATCTGATTGATTAGATATTTTAGTCAGACCAAAGTGACAGACAGACAGACATTGCTTTTGCCTACAGATGTGCTACTTGCAAACCTGCTCTTCACACACAGCAAATAGTTTTACCAAAGTAACAAATACATTTTACAAAGGAGTCCTGTTCACTGTCTGACAAAGCTGACATATCTGCAGCACACTGGTAATGGTGTTTCCATGGCAGCTTGCTACAACACACATCAACTTCATTATTCAATCACAAATGGATTTCCTAGAAAGGTATGAGTCTTTCCAGTAAAAGACTTCATCTTTACACCTCACTTGTATAAAGTGAAATGAATTATCCACCAGTATTTATTTATGGCTTGTATTCCCTGAACCTTTGCTGAATATATAAACATTTGTCTGAGGATGATGTATGATGTTTGCACAGAGTGCTGCTTCAATAGAGGTTGATTTGCGCTAATGACATTATTTATCTGCCGAAATGAGATGTGACGAGAGTAGCAACACCCTAACAGTTTGCTAACAAACTGCCATCAGTTCAGGTCCTCACACTTTGTCACATATTTGTGTCGCTGCAGGGAGTTGATGCACTATATTAGCATCGTACCTGGGCCAAAAATGCTCTGTGTCAGCGTATTTTTCTACTTTACACCTCCCTTTGAATAGCATCACTCTGACTTAATAGATATGACTCATCACTTAGCTCATCTGTGCATTTGTTAAAATGTTGATTCCTTTTCTGAGAAGTTCTCCTTGGGTCCTAGTCGTCGTAGTTAACAGAAAAAAATGACTTTATTTTGTAGCTCTAAGAGCTAAGAACCTGTTGATAGTGCTCAGAAGTTTAAGTTAAACATGCTCCAATGTGTCAAAAATAAAATGTTTCTAATTGTCAGTCTAACTCAAAATGTGCTTGCAGATATTCATGATTTTAAAGTGTGTGGCGCTAATCTCCAACCTCAATACATTTTTGATTATTTCTGCAGATGTATCCCTCCTGACTGCATTACACTCTGCATGTTTCTGCATGAATGTCCAAGTGTTTGTCATTGACATGGATGTTTCATGTGTTTGTGTGGGAGGGCAGTATTCTGCTAGCGTGTCAACATTATCCTATTATATAATTGGTCCTTATTTATAGTGTGTGTGCTGCCGTTGGATAATATCACAAGCATCCATCTGTGAGCAGTAGAGCAAATAACATGAGTCACTACAAGGGCAGAGGTAGTGCCACTGGAAAATCCTTTTAGACCGATGGAGGGGGTATATGAATCCTTCATAGCTGTGAGAAAAACAATTAATAGAAATTAAATTATTAACATTTCTGTCTTAATGACCACTCTGCAGGGTATTAAAAAATGTGGTTTGTAATCCTAACCTTCTCTCAGCCATGAAGTAGGATTACTGGTGTGCAGAGAAGCTATACAGACGAGCTGGTTAAAACCCCTGTCAGAACCAATTGTGAGAGAAAAAACTGTGACCTCCGGTGCTGCCTTCTCGCCGCTGTCCTGTCATCTGTGGCTCTCTGCCCGAGGCGCAGCAGATCAAGGCTCTGGCACTGGTTGAGTGTGGCCGACCTCCGGAAAATGCGATGTCTCAGGAGGTCAAGCTGAAACAGAAGGCAGTGCGCAAACTCTCGTCACAAATCCAAAGCGAAGAGAATGTGGCTGTTAATTTCTGTTTGAGCAACTTTGTGTTATCGGTGGTGTGATTTATATCTTCTCTAACTGGGCTATTAAATGTGACACCACCAGTACATATCTATAATCATTAGTAAAGTTGTCATTTTGTCAATTTCTGGCAGAAACGAATGGTCTGTTTATGCGACACATCCTTATACTCAAACAACTGAATAGGTTGATTGTCTGTGTGTCTGTAAAACATTATATCTCTCAAAATTACGTGTATCACGGCTCCCATAACAACATGGCCGCAGCCTTACTGCGACACATGTGCTGGACCATTGTCGTACAGTCACAGTGTGGATACGTTTTGGCATGTAAAGCACTTGGTTAAAGTTAGGCAACATGAATACTAAAATGAATGATGAACGAGTTTCATTAAATCGCTGGGCTGCTGTGCTCTCTGGCCGGAAGGGAGACCTCCATACTTTGATCCCACATGATTCAACACATGCTGTCTCCCTCCACAAACATATGCTGGCAAGACAACATATATGGCCTAATTAGTGCGCTGTCCCTTAGCTCATAAGACTGGAACTGCGACAAAAAGCTATGAAGATAAATTTGGCTTGACATAGAGCACGCTGTGGTAACATGTGCAGCCAATTAGCCCCCTCAGCTTCGTTAAGTTGAAAGGCTGCAAATCCACTCATACTGTTATGGATCATAATTGTTGGAAATATGACAGAATGCAGCTAACACAGATTTTCTGAGTGCGTAGAGGCATGATTTTATCTCTCTCTCTCTCTCTCTCTCTCTCTCACACACACACACACACACACACACACACACAAACACACAGGCTTCACATATCATTAGGTGCACAAGTCCCTGGAAAACACTATTTTGTACTGAGCGGATTATCTCAGAGCAGATCTACGCTGACATACCAAACACACACACACACACACACACACACACACACAAACACACACACACAGGCACACACAATGTTGGCCGCCCCACTCTCGCTGCATCATGTGTGAACTAGATTTGTCCTTTCCTGTCCGAAAGAGAGATCAGTGTTGTTGTGGCTGCATCCAGAAGAAGTCTCTTGCTAATGTTTCCTGGTTAAACTCTCGTCATTAGAAATAAATCACATTTATATTATAAAAGTTGCATTTTTCTTTTATTAGAGAGATTCCTTACAGTCAAGAGAAGCACAGTGTACCTACTAACATCTGACAGATAGTGCCGACACACTTGTGATGCCACATGTGTTGCATTTGGTGAACACAGTGTAAAATATTACTGTTACAGCAGTGCTGTGTCAGTGACAAGTGTAACAGGCCTTTAATTTTGCTACAGATTTAATTTGGGGACAAGAAGAAGATTACATCAACAACATTTGTACGCTGTGTTCATTGTGATTTTCCAGGGAGGCCACAAAGCAAAGTCCTTTTAGATGATATTAACATACCTTCGGCTCATTTCAGACTCTCTGATGTTCAGCTGATTTGTTTCATTATCTGTTGCTGCTGTCTAGTATGGTTGATCCCTAAATCAAGGTTGCAGTGCGCTCACTTTAAGCTAAAATTGAAAATACATCTTCTGAATATGAAAATTAACCACGGTGGATAAGGAAAAACACAAGTTTATGTAAGGTGGATATACATGTGTGATTGTATACTATACGTGATCAGATTAGGTAGACCACATCTGAAGGTGGTCTGGTCAGATCTTAACCTTAATGTAATCCTGACAGCCCGACACCACTTTCCTAAGAGACATATCTGTCCAGAAAGTTGAAAAGTCACATAACCCGGCCTCTCTCTGCTACTGAAAGCAATTGCTTAAAAGTGAATAGAAGTAATGACCAAGTCTTCTTTTTAAAGGTCCCATATTATGAAAAACTCACTTTTTCTGGGATTTGGGGTGTTGTTTTGGGTCTATGGTGCTGCCACACACATACAAACTTTGAAAAAAGACCATCCGTGCTTTTTTGAGTGAGATACAGATTTCTGACGGTGTCTTGACTGCAGTTTCCAGATGAGCGAGTCAAATTTCGACCGGTCGTTGACGTCGACAACCGATCATTTGAATAATCCCACCCACAGTGTCCACCCACCAGGTACAGCGCTACCGTCTCGGAGATCCGCCATTACGCTATCAAAAGCACCATGTCGAAGCGCAACGAGAAGTGCTCTGTTTTTGTTTGTAAAAATCAACATAAGTGCCTATACTCTGTCCCAGCTACAGAAGAGACAGTGGTTGCGTTTCATTTTTAATGACAACGTGCCGGCTACGGTTCTTGTGAGTCTGTTTGTGTGTGCTAACCACTTCACATCGGACTGCTTCAGTAACGAGGGTCAGTACAAAGCTGGCCTTGCCTCGACACTGACTCTCCTAAAAGAATCAGTCTCAACCATACGGACCCAGCAGCTGCACCCGAGCCACAGGTAAGTGTCGCCAGGTTTAGATAGTATTTACAGTTGCCTACGAGTATGGTGAAGTCAGCTTGAAACTGGCTAACTAGTTAGCTCCACTTCGGTCCGCTATGCAACGGCGTTTGAAGCGAGTTTAATGTTAATAATGTTACGAGGGAGCTTGGTTATCACAGTGAAAAGTCTGGAAACGTGCAGACTGGAGACAGAGGCTATGCGGACAGTGTCCAAGAGTTTGGAGACTGTGTTGGAGACAAACACAGCTTTCGCTAGCTGTTTTTAGATGTTACCTGTTGCAGGTCAGTGGGGGATGGGAGCCGGGTGGTTGTGTTGGGGAGTCCTGCTGCAGCCGCAGAGTCTGTATTTTTCTGAGCCTCTGCTTCTGGGTCCGATTCTGGGTCAAACTGGTGTGGTTGAACGACAGCATCTCGCAAGCCATAGTGATACATCCACCGTAAACATTAGCACATGCTACCGCTAGCGTGAACGGCATCCTCTTCCTGAGAGGGGCGTGTGTTAGGACGGAGCTCATAAGCATTAAAGCTGCAGGCACAGAAACAGCCTGCTCTCAGCAGAGCTCAGTAGAGCCACTTTTAGACAGCTGATATTCAGGACCACTGATGGGTTTGGGGCAATACATTTCGAATACAGTGTTGTTGGACCTCTGACAGCTGTGTGGAATTGATGAAAAACAGTATAATATGGGACCTTTAAAGCTCTGGTCTACGATCTGAGAAAGGTTTGAAAAAAGCATCCCCCCCCCCCCACACCCCCCTCCCCTCTGTGCTCCTTAACCCCTCCCCTCCAAGCTTGTATCGCTCTCCCCTCGGAGTCCCGCGACACACCCCCTCCGGCTACAAGCTTTTTTTTTTTTCTCTCTTCAACGAACTTTATACGTCCCGCAACAAGCACCAAGAGCAACAAGCCGGCAGAAACCAAATACAGCAGCTTTGAATGCGGAGTAACGATGTCGGATTCACAGATAAAGTTATTACAATGCACGTTGAAACTCACGTAAATCTTGTAAGTCATTACAATGTCCACAGCTAAGCTCCACAGCCAAGCTAGCGTAACATCATTAGCATGCTACAGCTATGTTACCTTACAGCTACGTAATCAGTTACAACAGCTAAGTTAGCCACTTCTAAAAGTTACTGAGGGCCAAGAGACTAACAGATGCTTCCGCCAGCTTTCATCACAACGATCGCTTCCACATTGTGGCTGAAAAACAAACCTGTGTGAGTCCCAGCTGCTGTTCGGTGCTACTCAGACTTGTTGTTAGCTTACAATGCTAGCATAGAGGCTAACGTCTCCGTCGAACAAGTAAACAAGTGTTGACAATACTGCAGCGACAGACACCGTCTAATAACAGAAACAAACTAACGGCAGCTTTCACAGTCATCAGCAGCATCGGCATGAAAGTTATCTGTGTCACAACATCCACAATAGAGACGAAGGTTACCTGCTCAACAGAAACGCCGCTGTATCAGCACCGGGTCCATATCTTCACGGACCTTTCGCCACCGTTCAAATGATGACCCGATGTTTATTCGGTTTGTTTCACATCTCCGGTTTGTGTCTTTTCAGTGACAGACTTTCTTTCTTTGACTCTTTGTGGTGGGGCAAGCAGAGGCAGCTGAACAGCTCAGGGCAAAACAAACCTCTTGTCCGCTTGTAGTTTCAAATGCGGAAGTGGGTCGGGACCAGACGTGAGCAGGAGCAGGAGAGTGAGCGAGGATTGGATCGGAAAATTGATCCAATAGGAGCCATCCGGGCCGGATGGTTCCTATTGGTCAATTTCTTTTCAGTTTTACAGACACTAGAGAGAATGATTTTTTTTGGTTCCTTTTACTCTCCACATTGTGTGGGTGGTACTATTGGGTCATAACCACCATCTAAATGATGTTAATAATAATAACAAATCTTTCAAATCGTAGGCCATAGCTTTAAGGCTGGGGTTGGTAAGACCAGTGAAACCAAGCTACATTTTGAAAGCATCCAAACCAGCCCAAAATTATTTACAGTGTTTAAAGTCAAGAGGAGAAATGTATGTTTCTCTGTGATTCCTTATCTCACATGTCATTGAAGCCAACCACAAATATATTCAGTTAGACAAGCATGAAATAGTACTTTCACTGATGGTTTAAGTGCAGCAGCTCAAGAACTGTATTTACCTCGCTTAACAGGTGGAATTTACAAGCCTAGATTGAATAACATGTGAATGCTTGTTCAGTTGTCAATATGTCAAAAAGAACGACTGAATTGTGAGTTCAGCTGAAATAAGGTTTTTGTGATTATGGACAGCAGGAGGGGGGACACGGCTGTCCTGCTTCTTTCTCAATGATGACTTAAATGAAATATTTTCAGGTTTGCTGAACAAAAGAAGTTGAAAACTAAAATATTCTTTATTTTCTTATTGCTGTGGGGTTTAACTGTGGAAGAGCTTTTAAGAAATTACCTAAAAATGCTGGTGTGGAAAAAACTTGTTTCACCATTACTCCTCCTTAGTGTGTATTCATTTATGCACATGCACACAGTCATCTGCAATCAGCTGTCTGCATTTTTTCAAACATTTTATCCAAATAAGGAGATGGTTTATTATCACAAGCAGTCAAGTTTAAGAGGCTGCTAAAAGATAATGTGAGCTGAGCCTTTATTTTGCTCTTAATGGAAATGCTCCTGTGGTTTTTAGCTCTTTGACTGTCTTCACAGAGGCAATTATGCGACAACAAATAACCTATTGTGAGGATAAAATGCAACATCCACAGATTTATAAGTGTGCCCTGTGCATCCTGTAGCCTCAATTGATCTCTTTGTGCATTTTCCAGCTGGTAAAAGACAGCCTACAGCCACATTTACAGAACTAATGTCCTTAGTCATTTACGCCATTAACAATGAGGTTCAAGTACACAAACAGGCTCAACCAGGCCAATATATCTCACTTCAGCATGCACTACTGTGGGAAAAACTGTGAAATATGTGGCTATATGGCTAGCCAGCTTCCTGGCTTCCTGAAATAGCTTACAGAAACCATTTCACAGCATGCCTTGCCCTATGCTGAACACTATCTTCATCCTATACCAATATTCTGTAAGGCTGCAGCGTATTCAAAAAGGGCCAGATAACCAAAGTCCAGATAAGACATAACTTATAATATTATCAGGAGGCTGCAAATAATTACTTTTATTTGTGTCCCTCTTCCATTGCTTTATGTTGATGTTTGTGCAGTATTGGTGTTTGGTTGTTATCACTGTTCATGTGTGAAGTCAAACTTTGAAATGCAAAATGTTATCAGTCACATATTTGAGCAGAAACTCTTCTTCACTTCATAATGTTTGGTTGCACAATTTACTGTATGCATAGCCACCACAAGAAGAAGCAGCCAGAACCGCTCTTCCACCCAAGTGTAAGCCCAATTTGACGTCAGCCATCAGTTTGTAGACTTTTGAAGCCTTGAGTTAGGCATTATGACCATCGCAAGCTTGGCTTTTTTTTTTTTTGGAGCAAGAACTGACCATATTTGGACAAAAAGGTGGACATGGATATGATACTTATTGGATCAGACTGAGAATCTGACAAAACTCCATGGTAGCGGCCTGTCAACCACTAGGTAGCCTCGTACTAAAGCATACTCTGCTTTATCATCTATTTTACTATAAATTGGACCATAATTTACTGAATGAACTTCATGCTGTATTTAAAAAGACTTGAAACTCGTGATTGAGACCGTAAACTCATAAAGAAACTGTTTACAAAGGTAATTAAGGAAGTGAGAAGTGGGGTAATTTTTTTCTCATAAGCTTACATGCAAGCAGACTTCGTTTTGAAACCAGCAGAGTCACCCCCTGCTGGAGATTATAAAGAATGCAGGCACTTTTGCATTGACTTCACTTTTCAGACCCAGAAGCTCCGTTCAAATTTTTTACAGTCAGTGTTTCCTCCTTTATCTTTCCCCACGACTCACTGCTGGAGAAGGTGATCGGCCCACTCGAACAGCTTGCTCGTGCATAATCTCTGCAGCAGGGGCTCATGTAAGAACGCCTGAAAGGCTACAGTCTGATGAAATACGGTCGAAAATGTCACCATCCATTACGTTTTCAACAGTGGCATTCCACTTGCATCCATAATAGAAATGGCATAGAACTTCACAAATCCTGTCTGCATGAGTCTTGTGTGTTGAGGTAAAGTGGATGTTTTCCTTCGTGCGGAGAGAGTCAGACTTGTGGTTAGCCATAATCCTCTAACAAGGTGCTTTGTCCCTTCTACAGGAATTGATTTCTCTTTCTTTGCATAATGATGCTGAAAACATTATCTGTCTGTGTAACAAAGTTTTTCTTTCACACCGTTGAAGTGTTTTCAACTCACAGACTGCACAATATAAAAAGTTTTGCATTGTGTTTTACTGTTAGTGTTTGTAAGAGTAGTTGCCTTTTCTGCCTCCTTTTTGTTTCCTTTTTGCTGGATTGTATAATTTCATACAGACTGAAAAGAAAATTAAGTTTCCACCTGAAACAAATATCATATTTAATATCTGGGAAGGAGGGTCAAAAAGGGTAAATATGACCTGATCACTCATCAGTCAGTTTGTCAATGAAATAAACTTGTGCTTTTTTGATCTACAAAATAAAAAAGTAAATTGAGCAGTCGGACCTTCTGACGTAACAGTTGCATATTAAATGATCAATGTTAACTTTCATTGAAAGAAGAGCAAAGGACCGAACTGAAGGCTTTTCTCAGTGGAGAAGATGTTTCCGCTCTTCTCTTGACTGGCTTCAGTAAGAGTTAGATTTACTTACCGGATCCCCTGGTAGCACTCTATAGACAGACAGTTTGTCCAATCACCTGCCAAGTATTTTTTGAACGTGCCAGCCCTTATCCAAGTAATGACTTTCCCAATTGTTGTGTAAAAAATCATTGGCACATCAGGTTATCAAGCTTAGGCCACAAAACTTCCTGGTTAGGTTTAGGGAAAAGATTGTGGTTGGGTTTGAATAGCTACGGGTAGTTTAGTTTTATTACATCTGTTACTGTAATTTATGTACTCACATTGAAACACTGGTCTCCTGGGTGAAAGTCTTGTGTCTGTTTCACTTATACATCAGCCCAAACCTCCCAAAGAACTTCATGGTAAGGATTAGATTATCACAGGCATGCAAAATTGGACTTTGACCTTGGTAGTGCACACAATTTGAATGCATAATGGTTTTTTTTTAAAATACATGTTTTAAAAACATTTTATGAGAACTTGTTCAATATATTTGGCAGCTTCAGTCATTTTGGATACCGGACTATTTTGAACCTTGAATATGGTACACCTCTTTTTCGTGTCTCTGCAGCAAAAGTTGATATCTGTTGTTGAATTCATTGCCATTTGACACACCAAACTCAAAACTAATCTTTCAAATACAAATTAAACTGGAAGATGGGGGTGGAAAATAAATCTACCAGTTCTAAAGCTAAATGAGAGTCACTCTGCAGCAGCATTTTCCCCAAACCTTACGAAATTGAGACTATAGTGGTTTGAACTCAAGTGCTCTACTGAGTTTGCAATAATCTGTCAGGATGAATTACTCCCTTTTACATTTGAGCTCAGTGGGCCAAGTTTTTCGATTTCAGCCTCCTAGTTTGACGTCATCACCCGCCAAAGCATCCAAATGTCAACATCTGCTCTCGGAGGTTTGGAAATGTTGGTTGCACATTGTACTCGAGGGTAGGCCTGAGGACCTTCTGACTTTCAGCAAGGAGAGCTGCAATGCTAAACTGTTTAAGACTGGGATTGTGAGGATGTCAGCCCTTGTTTCAACACAGCAACATCACTGAATAATGTCGTTCTTTTAAAAAATGATTTTTATTTTTTATTTTTTTGCAAGACTTTTTTTTTGAATACTGAAATTGTATATATATATATATATATGTGTGTGTGTGTGTGTGTGTGTGTGTGTGTGTGTGTGTGTATTTCAGTATTTCAACAATCAAAGAAAGTTTTAAAAGGGTTTATCTTCAGATTACAAGTCAAAATCACATCCAAGATTTCAATTCAGTGAAATAGATCATAGCTGATTTAATCTTCAGTAATCAAGTGGCCATGAAACGGTAAAATGTTTTTTATGATAAGAGGTTATGTGCTGAGGAAACTCGATAGGAGGATGGTATATGGTACACCTGTTCAACTGGCAGCCCCTGGGCTGAATGCAGCCCTTTAACTACCTCATTGTGGCCCTTTGATTATTGTGTTCGTTGGCTAATTGGCCAATTCATTAGTTAAGTTTATTGCCAAGCACAGAAATACTCTTATTTCAGTATTTATATATATTTCTTGCATTTTTTTGCAATGAAGAAAAAATAAAAAGGTACATTGTTTTAACACATTCAAATTCCAAACTTTACAGCTCAGACGTTTGAAAAGAGTAGATGAATAGGCCAGATATATGACAGTATAGTGTCAGACATTCACTGAGGCCCATGAGAAACGATTCATTACACCATGTGGTAGGAGGGCAGGAGAAACGAAAAAAAGGTGGCATCACTTATTGTAACTTTTGTACTAAGGTAAACTAGAAGTAGAAACAAACAATGAGGAATCATTGCCTACTTTGTGTAACAGATGCTCAGAGTAAAGTCATTTGTTTCTGTCATTTGGTTTGTTGTAACTAATTGTTCGTCATCTCCCGTCTCTGTCAGGTGGCATCCCCTTCATCCTGACCGGGGAGCTGTTTGAACAGTCCTACCGACCTGCCGCCTTCATGATCGCTGGCACCGTAAACTGGCTGTCCAACTTTGCTGTGGGCCTCCTGTTCCCATTCATTCAGGTGAGTTGCTAAATGTGCAGACATTGTGTCAGGGTTTGGGTCAGGTTTTGGAGCTCAGTCGGGTCACGGTACGCCAGTGGAGATGCTTCAAATAAAACAAGTGACACTTTTCTAAAATAAAAGTGTTGCACCAACAGTAAGGCATCAGTGGATTGTCAGCTGGACCAAATTGTGTTTGTCACTTCAACCTTCACAGTCCATCAAAGTTGTCAGCTCCTCATTAATCCCTGCAGCGACTGTCTGCCACACCATGTTGTTGTGTGGTTGTGCTGCCTGTGATGTTTCTGTAGTCCAGTCACGTCAGGATGTATTTTGTATTCTAATTATACACAACTACTGGGCTCTACTTGTTGCCCCTGGAAGGGTCAGTGATCCCTGCTAATTTACAGGCTCCTCACAATTATGGTTTTTAAGTTAATAATTAGAGTGTTCCTGACAGAAATGGCACAGCACCTTTATTTCTTTTTACTGGGTTTCCACCAAATCATACTTGTTCACCTAACTAATGGAAATATGGAACTATTGGCGGCCAATGAGCGTCACTCTACTGACGTTTGCAAGGTAGCTTTTTCCCCATAGCTGTGGTGCTTTTAAGGTCAGACCTGACTTAACAAGGAAACAAGAGACAAGGAAATAAACACATACAAGTCCAACATCACTTCGTTATTTAACAGAATTTTTGACAGAAATCCTATCATTATGAACTAGAAGCATATTTGACAGAGGCGGGCATTTAGGAGGCTGGGGTGGCAGTATAATGAAAGATGCTATTGAGTTGCATTATGGGAAGAGAGTTTTTAAAGGCACACCCATATTAGGGAATTAAAGTCAGAATATGTTCTGCTGCTTCAATTTCGACCATTCCTTTTAAATCATCTTGTGATTCATCCTACTTTTTGTCAGTGCAAGGCTAAGTCCTTTGTTGACATGTTGTAGATGTGTTTTTCTAGTAGCCCAATTACTAGTTAAATGCAGCTGTCATAGCCACATAATGGCCCGTGCTTCACTTGCCTCAAGTGACTTCAAATCTGTCTTTCTCCGCTCTTAGTCAGATCAATTAATGTACATGTTTGTAGTGGGGTGTAATCTCTGTCAAAATGCCTTTGAGATGTCTTGCTGCTGATGTGCTGCTTTCATTGCTCAGCCTTGTAAGTAAGGTGTTACCGGTGAATTGAAGCACTTTCAAAACCTCAGAGCAGCTGTAGTTGTTGTTTCCCAACAAAATAATATGAAATAGTCGTACGTTTGGTTCAGATGAGGAGGTCTTCAGGTGTTTTTTTCCAGCCAATACAGAAATGAATACTTGCTTAGCCCACAATCACGTTTTTATCTTTTCAAGAAGACCTAATATAACAAGTGTTCAACACGAAAATACACTGAACAATTAAGGTGGACAAGTGTGTGTGTTTTTAAGAGTGAAGTAATAACAGTTTCAGACAAAGGAGCCAATTAGTTTCTGAAACTGGAAGGTTTTTCCTGGAGGCTGCAGGCTCCTCTTTCAAATTCTAAAACCCGACTGCTGCTCCAGGCGGCTCCACATCACTGCCTCTTCTCATTTTACCTGCTCTGTTTCTGCCCCTCGGTGCCTCTCCCTCCTTCTTTCTTTGGCTTAAGAACTTGTTTCTTTTCTCTTTCTCCCACCCTTACTTTCACTCTAATTCTTACATTAAACTTAAGTGTTTTTCACTTCACTGCGGCGAGAGTACATTGTGTTTGTACACTTTTAGGGTTTAGTGGTATTAGAGAATATTGCTCGGTGCCTGCTTTGGCCACTTGATGGATTGGTTGTGTGTTGTTGAGTTTCAAGTTGAGTCTGGTGTTATTACTCTATATTGGAGAAACCCTATGGCTGGCTGACACTATAGCTACAAGTCTGACACTTCACTCATAGGTTGTATCTGAAATAACTTTCAGTATGAGAAACTATGACAGTACACTGTCAGAAAAAATGGTATGAAAACAAACAACAAACAGTGGGCAGCACATCACCAGAGTAACAGAGGGTAACACCAGAGCTCAGATTGCTGTGCAGCTAGTGGTCCAGACTGGGAACTTGGAGCACTGGGAAAGTGTTGGTGTTTACATCTCTACTACAGGAATGTTGAACCAGGATGGGAAGGGGCTAACTGGTTAGCATGCTAAATATGTCTGTAACACAATATATAGACATCATGACGTCAAAACTGGTTTTTCTTTACTTTCCGTGGATAATTTTAGTTAATTTTTTTTTATGTTGTCAACTAAAATTCTTACATATTGTACCTTTAAGTAATTAGTCATTAACGAGATGTCACTAGTTTGTGCCACTCAGCGGCTGGTTCAGAGTTCATCAGGAGTGACTCATGAAGAAAGTGGTCTATATATATTTACAGATATTTATGAACTAATCATTACCTAATGATTACTTAATACAATATCTCCCAGTCGTTGTATCCAAGTTTATCAGGAATTACTCTTTCACGATTATTCAGTTTGTTCCTCACTCGTTCCTTTGAAACTACTCATATTTTTGTGTACCTTCATTATAAAGTGTCAACTGTGAAATGTATCGTCATTATACAGTAGTACACACAATTCCTACAGCAAAGTGAAAGAAAGAAGTGCCAATATCGTACCCACTACTTTCTGCAATGTGTCAAATTTTATGGATGTGAAAAGTACAATTGTGTGTGACCATGTGTGAAACACTACACCTGTTAGAAATGAGGCAAACATGAAAAAGTTTCTCAGGTTTACTTTACTGCTCAATATGGATTGAACTGAGTCTTGGCTCTTTATATAGGAAGTAGTGAATGCATGGATTAACCAACATCTGTTCTTCAGGTTGTGTGCTGTTGTGTGGAGGAGTAATAGCAGAAAACAATACGTAGGGAGCATGTTAGACAAATACATTTCTCCTGAGGAAATTTCACTGCATTTTAAAACAAAAAAGGTATAATATTTTTACATTTTATATTCATTTTATACAAGGTATAATAAGTGTTGTAAAAAGTATCTGTCATACTTGAGTAAAGGTAAAAATATTGTGTTAAAATATTACTTTGGTAAGAGTGAAAGTCACCCAACTGAATAGTACTTATATTAAGTATATCAAGTATCAAAAGTACAAGTAAAAGTAAACGATACCTACGTATATTGACATGTATTTATATACTGTTTATTTTGGGTCAACTGATTATAAGATCTGATTTTCAACATATTTTTTGATGATCAGAAGCAGTGTTTTTTTCAAATCTGATCGTTAATAAAAACAAATTAATTTAAAAATGTGCTACTTAGGCTCTGATGCAGCATGTAATCTACAAAGTAACTTATAGTTATCAGATATATGTAGTGGAGTAAAAAGTACAACATTTGCCTCCAAAATGTAGTGGAGTGGAAGAAATGGAAGTACTCAAGAAAAGTGCAAGTAGCCCAAAATGTTTCTTAGATGTTAAAGTACAGTACTTGAGTAAATGTACTTAGTTACATTCAGTCATTGGGTATAATATTTTTACTTATCCATAGCTACTATCTGCAAAGTCCTATCAATGATGACTGATATCATGAAATGTAGCAGCATAGTTTTCTTCTCATGTACTGAGTGCTATATCATAGGCAGCTGGACTTGTTTCAGTTTCTTGAAGACTGAAGAAGCCTCTTCGACGAGAGTTCAGAACTTTCATCAACATTTTCTTCTCAAGTAAACTTAACAGAAAAGATGCCAAGAAGCATCAATAGCCCTGCCATCCCCTTATCTGCCCCCCTACCAATCCCACACTCCATCAGGTAAACATGAAAGTCAAATACACAAGCATGGATAAATAAATAACAAAAAAATGATTGAAAATATTCATCACAAATGTTTTATTGAGTAGGTCATCTTTACTCATTGCCTCCTTGTGATCTCATCAGTTTGTAGATATCAAAGTATGCTCACCAGCGTGCAGAAAGTCGTGATATATTCATGGTGTAGAGAGGGCACTTCACCACGTTTTGTCCACTGGAGAGCTAACCTAGAGGGCACTTTATCATGTTTTATCTACCAATCTAAAAACACAGCAAAAGGAGGGACCAGGTGGGGCGAGTCCACCAGTGCTGATGAGACATGAGCTTCCTAAGGCCAGACATCAGTTAGAGTAAAGCAAACCCAGTGGACAGATTCAATTTAATTCACATTCCTCTTAAGAAGAGAGTGGATATTAGTGGAGCACCACCAGCGTTAGTGACATGCAGAGATGTGAGGAACTCATCGCCTCTGGCATGAAAGCAGCTCGGACCGCTCTGGGACAAAGTGTCTGAAGTTTGCCAGGAGCCAGGAGCAGAGCTGTCTTCAGCGACAACACTTTGTTTTGCATTTTCTCAAAGGATGTCTAGTCAGGGTGTCCGACACCAAGTTCAGGATCATAACCAGAGGGTGAGAGAGTCTGTGATGTCCTTATACATGGAGCAGCACAGCAGACAGAAGCTTTTCCTTCATCTGTCATGTCCTACAGGAAGAACAGCACACCTGAACAATAATTTCCCTTCTGTTACACCAATTATGAACATGTGCCACTTTGTGCAGCCATTTTGAATATTTTGAATGGTTTCCATCACGCTGGTGGGCCGATTGGCAGCATTCTGATTTAGCCCCACATCAGGCAGGTCCTGAGGGCGAGCCATTGAGTGAGAATGTTAAATTCCTCTGTGCGCCTTGAATACAAACTCTTTCCCTCTGGCTGTGCTGGGAGAATCAGGCTGAGAATGGCATCACACAACAGTGTCGAGGGTTTATTTGTGGAGAAAAAATCATCCACAATGGCCTGCAGGTACAGAATATCTGTCAAACCCTGCTGACAGCCTTTGGGTTTAGAGGATTCTCCCTGGACGGGAGGTCTGCCCCCGTGGGACTCTAGTTGTGTGCAATGACAGGAAATGTGTGCCAGCTTGTCAGACTGTGTAATGCGAGCTACCAGGGTGACGTGACCTGATTTATCATTTTTGGATTCTCCTCCCCAAATCTGTTGAAATGTGTGAGAATCAAAGGGAAAAACTGTTTTTGGAAAATTTAATTTACAGCACAAATAAGCCAGCATAAGTAGTCTCACTGTTTGCTTTTAAAATGACTCTAAGAGGCACTCTGGTGCATAACAAGCAGCTCATTTGTATTTTCCTCTTCACTTTCTATCATTCTAAGCATATTCTGAGCTGCGCTTGTCACAAGAGGACCTTGTTTACTGCATACTGCAGTGAACAGTTTCTTCAAGAAACAACCTTTTTTTATAAGCCATGTTTTTTTAGCCATGTATTCCTTGTTACTGAGCCGAGACAGGTCTCTGAAGTCATGACCAGCTGTTCATTTCCACTCACAAAGACAGCAGGGTACATTTATAGCAGTCAATACTGAAATCCTGCTTGGTTTCAGAGCCATCCGGTTCACTACAGTGTGCCAAAGTGTAACCACTTGTCTGGATTTATGAAAGAGAAAGTGAAAGGGAGTGTGCTGGAGCTGAATTTATCATTTATTTATTTGTGTGTGTTTCATACAGGTTCTTGTGCATTGAAAAGATCTTGAAAGTTACCAACAAGAGCTCCTCTGTCCCACAGAAAACACTGCTCCTGAAACGTAGTAGTAGTCCTGCCTTTAATTCTGTGACTTTGTGACATCACACTACGTCATCATGTCACACATTTGTGTAATTTGTGCCTAGCAGCAATTTTGAAACATAAGAATTGATTTAGCACAGCTGCTCTGTTGTTGTTAGCGATGCTGGGTCAGGCATGTGTCAGCTGACCAATCAGAGGAGACCGGGTATTCGGGAGGGGGAGGCTTAGAGGGACCTTTATTGACTGATTTTTTATACCTAAATAAACAAACTCTCTTTGTTTTCATGGCTGAATAAACTGAATAAACAAACTGACATTAAAGGACAACCCAGTTTCATACTGTTTTACTTTGTTTATATTTGGCGGACCCTGCCACCTTTCTAGCTTCAAACAGTGTTCTGGGGACCTTATTTTCCTTTGAGAACAGCTTGTTTATTCACTTATGGAAAATAAATATTTCTGAGTTGGTATTATTACCTCATTAATATTGTAAATATTGAGTTTGAATTTCTTCTCCAAAAACTACATAGTGCCCCTTTAAAGGTGCAATGTGTAAAACAAAAATGGTTTAAAAATTAAATAATTAACTAAAATTCTCAACAGAATTTGAAGAAATTAGACTTTGACGTTATTTGAAAGACATCCACGTATTGTGTTGCAGAGATATCTATCAAAGCTAACATGCTAACCAGCTAGCCCCACCCTGTCTCGTAATGCCACTTTGTACAACAAGAGGTGACAGTCTGATAGTATAGCTCTGGTCCTGTATGGTTTCAGCTGGGACATGTGTGTGAGCGCCTTGTTTGCTATGCTCCACAAACACTTTTAGCATTTTAAGTCTAATCAATAAACAAATTAAGCTCACAAAATGTCACGGAGGTAAGTAATCCGTGTAGTGTGTACATTTCATTTACCCTAAGCCCTTTAAGCTTGTAAGCTATACTGCAATTCATTCCATTTGTCTAAATAAATGCCCCATGTATTTGTTTTTATTGATGTTATTGGCTGACATGAAGTGAATGCAGGAAAACATTTAATGCTTCTGCTCTGAGAGGCCGGAGAGTTAATCTACACATGTACTGAAAATCTAAATTCCACAGAGTGATACATGCTCCATGGCAGATTTACTTCATCAGTACTCTCACTATTCCCAAACATATTAAAGGACATGACTCATTAAGTGCTACTTCATGAGAGAAACTAAAATAATTTCTCTGTATAGTGAGCTACTGCAAATGAAATGGAAGTGCTGTTGAGATAGATAGAAGAGGTAACTTTATGCAAACTAACTGATAAACAGCCTGGAGGATTTATCTGATCTGTAGTGAGAGTGAGTGGAAAATGAGCCCAGGAATGAGCTTGACAATTGCCTCTACATGTACTCTGTATTTACCGTCTCTCCCTCTCCGTCTCCAGTGTTCTGTAGCCAGTCTTTAATGTCTCGGCAGGCGTCCTAAATGAGTCCATTCTTCATCCTAACTGCACCGAGCTGGATCCTACTGGCTGCGATGTACTTTTCATCAATCATCTGTCACAGATCCTTTTCTCTGCCCATCAGATCTTTGCTCTCATCTTGACCAAGAGATGATTAATACATGTCGTTTACCTGTAAAGAAGAACTGATGACAACACAGTCACATGAGTCATCACTCTATAGGCAAAATGTGACATTCATATGCTCAACTTGACCTTTATTATATACTAGCGGTATCTGTTTATGAAGTGATTGCTACTATAGACAAGCAAAGAGGCTGTTATTGAGTTGCAGGAAGGAGAAATCACTGAGACATTTTAGCCTCAAATGGTCACGTTAAAGAAGTCTGGCCGTTCTCCTTACTGCCGACGTCCTTGTGCACAAGCCTTGTGCCTCTTTTGTGTCTCCTCTGTCTCGAAGTGTCATGTCCTTCTCCTCTCCGTTCCTTTGCAGTACACACATCTTTTCTCCCAACATTACTTCATCTACTGTTCCTTTGACCTTTTTTACATATTCATGCAACCATAAATCTTACCCTTCTGTGTCTTCATTTTTCACCGGCTCTTCTTCTTTCTTCATTTTCTCTCTATCACACCAATCTCCTACCATCCAGAATAGAGTAGTTTGGTGTGTGTTTCCTTTCCAGTTTGAAAGTCTATCTTTAGGGAGTTTCCTCTATATTCTATCCTTGACCTATATTCACTGGCTTTATCTGGATGTAAGGTACTGGTTACTGGGTTGCTTGAGTTTTTGTTCTCTTAGCGTAACCTGCAGTAACAGATGGAAATATCTGGCTCTTTCGCTGCAGTGCTGCTGTGGTCTGTAAACCCAAAGGCAGAAAGACACTAATATAAAACTGATATGTGGTCTATTGTTAATATAGATACATTGATTATAGCCAGTTTAAAGGAGTAGTTCAGGAGTTTGTTTCAAGATCGATTCCATTCTTATGTTAATACTTTATTATGGAGCTGTAACCAGAAAGCAATTTTCCCAGCTTAACGTCCGAGCTGTTCTCAGGGGACCTTTTTTCTGAGAACAGCTTATTTATTCAGTTATGGAAGAATACATTTTTCTGAGTTTGTATTATTACCTCATTAAGATTGTAGATATCAAAATTCTGAGTTTGAACTTCTTCCCCAAAACTACAGTACATTGTGCACCTTTAACTAAACACAATGACTGGAAACTGTCTGAAAAAGTCTGTGATACATAAAATATTAGCATTTAGATCATAATTGTTACCTGTCTACCTGACAGTAGAGTTGCACATATCCAGAAGAAGAGAAGAAGTGAAGTCCTGCTGTCTGTTATAATTGCCCTCTGTGCAAAGGACATAGTCGCTCAGCTTTTTATAGAGGCAGAGCTTTGCCCACGGTCATAATGTCCCACTCGTCCCTCATTAGATCCTAATGGCATTTGACATTTCAATCTTCGTGAGTTGAAAAAATATAGATATGTGCGTTGAGGTTCATGCCCTCTTAAACCCCTCAGTTTTCTCAACTTATTCCAGCACTTCTTCACTTTAACATTTCGGCCTTCATTGGAAGAATAACGCCAGGGGCTTGCTTTTAGCTTTTACAAACAATAATTTACAGTTATTAGAAATACCTTGTGTGGGCAGTTTTGCTTGAGGGTATCATCTTAGATTTAACTGATTTAGTTAATTTGCTGTGTGGTTATTACACAGTCCATAAAACAGATGTTTTGCATGCCACAACAAAACAATCAAGAGCGAACAGGAAATATTTTCTCATTATTGCATTTATGACTGAATAAACACATAAGGCACACAGGATTTACGTCCTTTTGAAGGATGCCTTGTTACTGTACGTACCTTATTAGAATTCCAATCAGGGGAACGTGCTAGAGACATTTTCCCTGTACTACTCCCCCCATGTTATTGGCTGACATGAAGTGAATGCAGGAAAACATTTAATGCTTCTGCTCTGAGAGGCCGGAGAGTTAATCTACACATGTACCGTGTCTCTGTTTAATGAATGCACTTTGAGTAATTGCATTTAATTTGCTGCATATTCGGTACTGAGGCATTATGAAATCTATAATTCTATAGATTGTTTTGCGCTCACCAGCTTAATCACATGTTAATAAGACAAAATTATAGTCAGACTTACAAGAAGCCCAGTATGTGTCATGCTCTCTGTGCCTTTATCTTGACTTAAATGATTCCCACTGCTGGTAATATATTTAGTCCAGAGGCTATTAGCCTTTTGCATTTCTTATCTGCATTTTCAATGTATTGTATTGAATTTCTTCAAACCCTCCCCTGTGCCTAGAAACCGTGTGCCTGCGTGAGCACCATGGCTCTGTAATTCAGGAGTGAGTCCGACCTCTAGTCGGTGCAGTTGGATGCAGGCATTCAGCCCGAGGCATTCATCAGGACGTTTGCGAGCAGTATTCAGTTACAGTGGCACTCTGCTGAGGATGAGCACAAACGACATGAGCACAGGACATTTCAGGCATAACCTTGTTAAGTTCTGAACAACAGGAGCAGGGACTCTGAAATTCATTAACATATCATTGTGCTGTATCCATCAATAAGCCTAATGTGATGGAACTACACAATATAATTAACGTGCATTACAGTACACCTATCTCCATTACAGCATGACTGAGTGAACAGTGTGCCTCATTTCTGTTCATGCACAAGTGCACACAGTTTTTGCATTACAGCTCATGTCATTAAATGCTGCAGCTACTACATATAATATCATTTAAAATGCTAAACCACCATAAATAACATCAGTTACACTTTCATAATGTACAGATATTGTTAAAGACAAGGTACCAATGGTAGAAGGTACTTAAATTCAAATATGAGGTACTCGATTAATGTAAAAGGAACCGTGTATCTTCATATACTGATCTTATAGATTATGATGCATTGCAGTAGATTAAACTCCAAAAGAGTATATTCATTTGTCAAAGTCAGCTCAACCTTTTTTCTTTATTACCAGTGTAACGCCGTTCAAAACATGCTATGTAGCGTAGATTATCTGGTAATGTGAGGGGTTAAACATGAGCCGCTCCACAACAACCTATGAGGCGACCTGGAGAAGCTGATGGTGCTCAGGTAAACATTCTAGCCCCTGAGGCTAATGTTAGCGAGCATACTACTGTTGGCATAAAGTTGAAATCTCACCCCCTTTTCTTGCTGAAGAATAGATAACCTTCGTATGTTGACCACATCGCCCCACTCACCCAGACTCTGATTTTGTTTATTTCTCACTGCGGCACACTTATCTCCATTTTGTTTACATCTGCTTCCCCATAATCATGAGTCTCATGAGAGGGATCACGTAAGGTGGTGGACCACTCCCCTTATCTGTAGTGTGTGATGTGCTGTAATTTTTAAATCTCGCTGTGTGTTCATGTTTAATATTAGAGAGAAGAAAATCTGTTTCTCCTTGCAGTATGAGTGTGACACAACCCGATTTAAAAGATGGTTAGGATTTTAAAAGATCTGTAGTGTGAGCCCAGCATCAATCTGCAGAGCCTTAAAGCTAGAGGGCTGAAGCCACTGCAGAGTGGTGGTTGCTGTTTTTTAAAAATGTATTAATACAGAAACGTGTCGCCTGTTCATATTGCACCACATTCGACGCTGCACTTCCATGGGTCCTCAGCAACACACCTGCCAAGTGTGAAGTAGATCCAAAGAACGGTTCTTGAGATATGCGAATCACAGACAGACAGTTTGACTGACAGGCAGTGATTCCTTGCTTTATGGTTAGATGAGTACTTACAGTACTTACTTTCAATACTTTAAAGCAGCTAAAAGGAGCTGTAATTTTAGATTTACTGAAACAAAAAGGCATCCACACACAAGCAAGGGTTTTCTTACTGTAACTTGAAGGCTGTGTTTTGAGGAACAGAAAGAGTGAGATAAAGTCAGGGCCGAAGTTTGAGATCAGAGTGAAACTCTGCTTGCGGCATGCTGGACATCGTAGTGACGTTGGGTTGACCTTCTGTCAAATGTTCTCTGCCTGTTTTCTCTACAGCCCCTGCAGATAAACCTAATTTTGTCCTTTCAGTCAGCTGCACCAGTGTGTCATGTGTGGGAGGCAAAGGGTGACCTGAGAGCTAACATAGCTGAAAAGGGCACATCAAACACTCAGTTAGTGGTTTCTCAGAGAAGGAAGTTGTTATTCTTGTCGGATCAGTCGATTTTTTTTTGTGTGTGTCATGTTAGACTTACCGATTTTAAGATGAAACACAAACAGAGCACACAAACACACGAGATCAGATCACCAAGGGTAAAACAGACTGGTGCTTTCACTCACAGTGATTGTGGGTTTCCTCCATGTGATTGGTTAGCTCCCCAATTTTCACAGGAGGATTAGATGTGTGTGTGTGTGTGTGTGTGTGTGTGTGTGTGTGTGTGTGTGTGCGTGTCTAAAGCCTTACTATCCAGATACAAACACCTAAAGGTACCCCATAGATTATTTGACCACTAGTGTTGCAGGAGAACAATGCTTTGATGAGCAACTCCTGGACTGTTTGTATCTGATGTTCTGCCACAAGTATGTGACACACATGTCAACTGCTGACTGCAGAGAGGCTATGAAAGTGGACAGCTACCAATAATAGGATACAAAGACCAGAAGACCATGTTAACAGTATAAAATTAATTTAATTGTAATTACATTACATTTTGTGATGATGTACTGTGAACTCCTCTTATCCAGGAATGTTGGAGATATCTAGAAAAGCTGTACAGTGGAAGTAATTCACGGAAATGTGTTGAACTTGCTTCAGCATCACAGAGGATGCTGGTGCGTGGCCTCCTATAAGCTATCGTTTCAGTGTTCATTAGTTTTAATGATCAGAGGGGTCTCATGGAATTGTCAGGAAGGTGCCACATCTAAATTGGTATGTGGAACCTCATCTGGAGAGTGTCAGCAAATCCACGGGACATTAATTACTGTATGCTCCTCGGCATTGTCTCTCTACATTGTCACCTCATTCCCTAATGCCTGATTGGATTTAGTAAGCTTGTACTGTATATATAATAATAACCATATGAGCATGTCTGCCTCGCTGCACAGATAGGGAGACAAATGTATTGTGATGATAAAATTGAGGGCTCCTTCATTTTGATGGATGTACAATAGGATTGGTAGCAATAGATGTCAGTCAGCCAAAGGGCACATAGAAGTGGAGCTGAATATGTAATCAGACAGATAATAGAAGCATACAGCAAAGAGGTAGCAATGCCACAGGAGACATGTGCAAATGGATTCAGCGAGGCAAAGAAAAGAGTGCGGGAGATAAGGCTGACCAGGGCGAGGAAGGAATGTGAGAGGCAGAGAGCAACAGGAGGGTTATTTTTAGCCAGTGCCACGAATATTGCTGTGTTGGTTTTGTTGGACCGACTTACTCCAAAGCAGACACTGGGCATAGCAGATCGCAGCAGTGACTCACTGGTTACTGACTGGCACCTGAAACCAGGTGACACACCACTGCACCGTCACATCCCGTTACCTCTACGACAGCCGCTGCTGACGTGTCACTTAGGCCTCTGCAGGAGCGGGTTTAGAAACTTTTGGAGGTTAAAGAAGAAGGGCACATTAGGGAAAGGAATAAGAACGTGTCAAGGCTCAAATTTAAAGGAGACCTATTTTGCTTTTTGTTTTTGTTTATTCCTTCAGTGTGTTGTATAGGTTATTGTGCATGTAAAAGATCTTGAGAGTTAAAAAGGTCAAAGTCCGCAGAACAGGAGCTCCTCTCTCACACAGAAAACACTACTCCTGAAACGCCTCATCCGTAGTCCCGCCTGTGATTTCTTGACATCACACTGTGTCACCATGTCACACATGCGCATAATTAATGCCTAGCAGCTAGTTTGGCACGTAAGAATTAATTTAGCACAACTGCTCTGTCGCTGTTAGTGGTGTTGGGTCAGGCGTGTGTAAGCTGACCAATCAGAGCAGACTGGGTATTTGGTAGGGGGACCTTAAAGAGACAGGAGCTGAAATAGAGTGTTTAGAGAAATAGAGGGAATACAGGACTGCGGCACTGGACAGTTTGAGAAAACTAATGTGTTTTTTGAGCACTAAAGCATGTAAACCTATTCTAGTTGTGACCCAAAATACAAAATATCAACTTGAAAATGTGCATAATAGGTCTCCTTTAAAGCCCTGATTCTTGGAAATCCTAAACATTATTAATAGTTACATTATGCAACTTAGTGTACTTAATGAATGCCAAATAAATGACTTAAAATAATTTAATATTATAAACAGCTATTTGCTTAAGCTGCTATTTGTAACTCAAAATACAGCAGTGATTTCCAAAGTGTGGGACATGGCCCCTTGTGGTCTGTGAAGGTAGCGCAGGTGGGCAGCGAGAGGTTATTTACAGTTAATAAATACAAGTTCTTAATTTTTCAATGTTGTTATCAAGTTAAAATTACAATAAAGTATTTATGAATTAATATTTACATGTCAAAAAATAAAGCATCAGAAGTTGTAAAACAAGAGAAAATTAAAATACATGTCATTCTTCATATTTCTTTGTCTTGTTGTTGTTGTCTTGTTCACATTGTCTTTGGCCCACCTTCACATAGAATTGCCGTGTTTATTAACCTTTTGTGTGTGTGTTGATCAGAGCTGTGATTGAATGCTTAGATTGGCCTCAGAGGATTTTCCGATTTCAAATTGCACCGTGTCATTCTTAAGTTTAAGTGTTCAAGTTGTGATGGTTTTGTATCTCTTTTAAGTTATTTTTCATCTATTTGTGGTCATTTGATTGACTTTCCAACAAGATTTACCGGCACAGAAGTTCTTATACTAACAAGCAAACCACCCATCACCTTCTGTCACCAGTGTCAGGCCCTCAGGCTGCGCCCCTGGCCATAGCTCTGGGCTTCTGGCATCAATAATTCAAATTGAACTCAAGTTGATTAAGTGACTTATCGCCTCCTACTTTGGTGCTTTGAGTAATGTTTTTATCTATGAATCCTACTCACAGTGCTGAGCATTATTATGCCCCAGGGTTGCCAGGAAATCCCAGTGTCTCCATTTAAAAACACCTTTTTAAAAGGACTAATTATCCTTTTAGATAACTAAATCAGATCAAAGAAAGAAGAAACACGTGAAAAAAAACCTCATGTGTCGTGTAAGAGGATGAATTTAACCTCAGTGTAATTCAATTAAATTCTTTTAATTATTCGAAAGCATTCTTGCAGTACTCACATCTACAATACAACATAATTTCTTGGCACAGTAACCTTGAGATCATCAAGCGTTTTTAAAGCTTGACCTCATTTAACCACTGTTGAAGGAGATTTTGATATCATAGCCTTGTGTTGAATATCAACATCCATCAGTTGGTTTTTAGCTGACACAGGGTCTGCAGCCTTATTTAAGATTTATTTTCCACACATATCTCTTATGTAGCTCAGCCATTTCGTACCTTTCACACGGCTCTTGGTTTCATTCCGAGGGCACAAATCCGCATTAGGAGGAAACCGGATGGAAATAATTGAAACAGGACTGTTGTGAACATTGAACAGTCAAGTTCAAATGACATGGCAAATATTGGACAAGACTAGAATTAGCTACAGCGTAGCTACAAATCTGCCTTATTAACCTTCAATCCCCTTTAAAATCCAGACAGATATCAAACCTGAAACTGAAGAGGGATTCATTACAGAGTCATCTAAATGACTCTCATGTAGGACTACTGAAAATCACTTATAGGGATAAACCTGTGGTATTGCTTTAGCTTTGATTGTTTCTACAAAAAGGATGACTTTCTCTGAATCTGAGGGCTGTGAACCTTTGGAGGGGTTCTCCTTTTGGATGGAAATGGGAAGTATTTGCGAAGTATTCATATAAATTAATTAAGTACTTATAGCACACTGTAAAAATAGTCTATTACAAGAAAAAAGGCCTGCATCAAAAAACGTACTAAGTATGTAACAGAGTATAATGAGGACAATGTACTTCATGCAGAAAAATGTCCCCTGTGACTGTACTATTATATATCATGTCATACATTCATTGTTACTCATGCTTTAATGGAAAAGAAGGATTTTACTGTTGCGGTTAACTTTATGTATTTTTTTATAGGACTGCATTTTTTATCATGTAGCAAGGATTGTTTTTGTTTTTTAAAAGAAATATAGCAAATCCATATTTGTATATAAATTACTTTAACCATTGATTTTGAACCAATTGGTCAACTTATCATTTCTGTTGTATAGTGTTGGGAAGTTTAATTTACAAAAATATATATGTATTTAATAAGCTTAAAAGTTTATAAAGTCACTAAGTTGCCAAATAAATGTAGTGAAGTAAAAGTGCAATATTTTCTTGGGAAATTTGGTGAAAAGGCATGAAAACAAAAAAACCCTCAAATAAAGTGATTGTACCGTTACACTGTACTTAATTAAAGTACTTGAGTAAATGTACTTATTAACATTTCACCACTGTCTATTTCATCTTAAACTTAATGATACATGAAAAGTTGATGTTTTAGAGATCCATGTTTGTATAGGATAGTAATGGTTGGAAAATGAATGTATCGGTATAATAATAAGACGTCCTCTAGTCACTTACAAACAGCAAACTAAATGCACTTCGCAAGAAGGTGATTTATTGACGTTATGAAATATAAAATGGGACAATAACAACAGGCACTATTTGTTAATGACATCTGCAAAGACTAATGAGCTGTCACACTCAATCATATTGATTAGTGTACTATGAGTTTGTATCATCTGTATGTGTTGCTAATGATTAAGGATTACCTGATCCATAACTGAGATGCTAAATGATCATTTGTTTTTCCATTGTGGCAGCATTGATATCTGATAATCCATAAAGTCTCTTAATTTATTCCAAACACTGACTCTGAGTACGCCTCAACAGAATCTCTAAAAGCCCACACACATGCAAATAATCCACGCACACATTGTACACCCCGACCACTGATGATGACTCAGTCTTGCCCCAGAAACCAGCGACCGTGACAGTATTTTTCCCAGCAACGGGCAGTCACTGGGCGGGGACGGTGTGTCTGATAATCATTTCCTCTCCTTTACCTCTTTCCTGTCTTTTACCTTTATGCCCTGTCCTATTCCATACTCTTTTATCCTGTCCTATCCTATCCTTCAGTCTGCCCTTCGCCATCTGTTCATGCAGTTTTCTATCTTTGGTTGTCCGGTCCTGCACTGTTCTGTCCTATCCTGCTGCATATCGTCCCATCATGTCCACTCCTGTCCTTTGTGGGCTCATTTTCAACCGTTTTGTCCTAGACTGTCCCCTCCAGTCCTGTCTTGCACAGTTCTGGCCTATCCCTTTCTGTTAGGGCAACCAACTGCTTTTGGTATTCTTCTGGCCAGTCCTATCCTGTCTTGTCCCTATTTCTTCCCTTCATTTTATATCCTATCCCTATCTTGTCCTATCCTAGACTTTCCATTCTTGCCCTGTTCTGTCCATTTCTGCAAAGGTTTGGCCTATCCTGTCCAACCTTGCATTGTTCAGCCCGAAACTTTCCTATGACTGTTCTGTCCTCTTCGCTTACCCTATCTGTTCTCATCCCCTCCAGTCCCTTACGTACTGTCCTGTCCTAGACTGTTCAGTCCTGTCTGGTACTCTACTACCCTGTGCCGCCCCCTCCCTTAGGATTCACCATCACTGTAATGCCATCTCCTCTTAATGCACTGTCACCCTGGATGCAACATGTGTTTTCACATTAAAATGTGAGTCATGTCTTTATGTTTGTGCTCGTCTGCAGCGACCGATGAGTCTTTGTGTGCATTCCTAATTGTTTGTGTGCGCCGCAAACAGAACCTAGCTGAGTCACCACAGCAGATCGGCGGATTATCCCTGTGTCAAGGCTGGGACTGTCTCATTCTCCTCAGTCCACGGGCTTACAGAAATTCGATTAATGACAGATGGAGTGGATGCAGAATTGTCCTGTTTGTACCATGAGTCATCTCAAATGACAACTGGGAGAGGCAGGCAGTGTTTTCCGAGGAACTTGCTAACTTTGCAGATAAGCGTTATGTCACAGAGGCGGCACTGAAACTGGGTCAGGCCCTTTGCACGATGCTCTGTTTTTTCTAGCGCTATTATGAAATACACTCAACAGAGGAAATCGTGTCAGGGACTAACAGCAGTGGTGATATAACAGCTGAAATCAAAACAGTAAGTAGTTCCTCAATGAGGTCATGGTTTTTTGGACAGTGCATCTTTAATACCAGTTACATAGCGCTGATTTTGATTTTGAGTCCCTTCCCCTCATGAGCAAGGTATTATAGCCCTGTGACACACTGGTGAGGGTCAGTCAATTTACTCCGCCTCATGCGAAATCTCTCTCTCTCTCTCTCTCTCTCTCTCTCTCCTTCTCTCTCTCTCTCTCTCTCTCACACACACACACACACACACACAACCAAACCATCTCTCCATCTCTAAATCTCCCTCTGGGTAATCAGTCAGTGTGTATTTTTAAATCTGTCACTAATCTCTATTATTGGCATAATGCACTGGACAAGGTTGGCGTTCATACTTTGGCTACATCGATTGTTTTCAACACAAACACAAAAAAATCGGAATATTTCAAAACTCCGAACCAGACACTTTCTCTGACTTGCGCATACACTTATACACAAGCCTGTGGGACCTCCTGAGACTGTAAAGTCGTGGGGATGTTACACTGACACACACAGATGACAAAACAGATGCCACAGAATACATCAGTGGACTTGGCAAGAGTTTAGGAGGGCTGAAAAGTTATCTCTGTGGAGCGGGAGAACAGTAATCATCGAATGCTTTAAATGCTAAAACAATCTAAATAAAAGGATTGACATTTTGTGCTGTCAGTTCTTTATTCTAGACTTGGTGCTTGACTCAATTTTATTCCTTCACTAAAGTCCTTTAAGAAAATGTATACATATATATTTATATATATAATGTATGTGTTTTCTGTTTGTGTAGGAGAAGCTGCAGTCCTTCGCCTTCCTGGTGTTTGTGGTGGTCTGCATTTTGGGATCTATCTACCTTTACTTCGTCCTGCCTGAAACCAAAAATAAAACATTTATGGATATCAGTCAGAGCTTTGCCAAGATCAACAAAATCCCTGTCCCCGCCCCCGCCCAAGAAATGGAGCTGGTTCTGTCCATGAAGCCTGACGTCAACGGAAAAGCCCAAAATGTCGCTAAGATTGAGAGTTCCTCCTAGCTGAACGAAAAACTATGACTGCAGAGAAACAGGGTTAAAATATAAACTGAAAGTACTTTGTACATATTTATTTAATGACTGTGATCAACAAAATGAAAATTCATGCTTTGGTGCAGTTTCAATATGTTGTAGGTGTGTAGGTATTTTGTATACATTTTGTACTACTGCAATATTTGGGAATTTTGTAGTATTTAGTTTACAGCAAAAATGTGTTTATGTCTTGTATTAATGAAACCCAAATTTCATGTTCTGTTTACCAGTTATAATACTGAATAGAACAAAATGCATTGCAGGTCGTTCAACGGTTGCAAAAGGGGTAATAATGTGGATATAGGCGGCTGTACTCACTGCAATATTAAACCTTAACTTTTCAAAGCGTTTTTATGAAACACTAACTGATGTTTTGGTGATTTGGGGGTTGGCGAAAAAATGCTGTAAACAAAAAATTTTATCACCTCGTAGAGATATTTACACATCCAGCACATTCATAGCAACGTGAGTATTTACTTTGAGTCATGTTTTTGTCCATCTGACAAATGTAACTCCGATTTTCACTTCTCCACCAACTCACGAGGGAAATGTCCGGCTCTTTCACTGCTAATGGCTTCAGCTAGTCACTGACATCAGGTCTTTAATCTTGAGAAGGTAACATATAGTGGTTTGACAGAGTCATTTTACCAAAGGAAAATCTGCTTTCTGTGGATAAAAAATGACTGGCGAGAGCTGATCATTTTGTTTGTTTGTCAACCAAGAGTGCCAACTTTCACCTTACACAATGTCCTTTAAACAATTGTGAATGTAAAAATATTTAAATAAATATATTATGGCACCTTTAATTTCCAGACCAGGCCAAAGTGTGTCTGACCAACCGGATTCCGATTGAAGCAGACGAGCCGTAGCAGCATGCAACATCTCTTTTTATCTGTCAGATCTTATCCCACATATGTCATCCCTTTCCTCGTCCCAAAACAGCTTCATAATGAGAGGGGGGCAGCCATGTGTCTGAGGAGAGACATATTTTGCAGGATTAACCCTAATGCTGATGTCTCGGTTGACTTCCTCATAAGAGAACAACAAGAGAGAGAGAGAGAGAACCCAGAGAGCGCAGTAAAGCTGACAGGGACAGTTTTCTGGAATCTCTCCAAATCTGGAAAAGGAGCCAGGGCTACTTCCCAGCAGATGGCGGGAGCCAGCAGAGGAAGTGATCTGAACAGAGGCAGACAAGCGTGGCATTGGATAGCAGTCACAGTTTGCTCCACAGTGGGGTGTACTCAACATTTCAAAGTCGACTGCCTGGGGGCTAGCACCCCACCCGCACATATAGAAACACACTCAGACACACACATGTATGTGTCATGCGATGATAAAGGGGGTGTCCAAGTATTCAAATGGCACTGAAGAAGAGAGGTGGGTCAATTTGAATATATCACTGCTCTCAGTTTAATTTCCTGATCTTATCCAGTGTGTTGGCGCCACGGATTATATTCGTGCAACTGGCAGGCAGACAGGGAAGTGGGTGGAATAATAATTGGAAATGTTGTCTCATATAGCTTTGCTCGAGCATGTTTGCGGCAGCAGCATTAGTTAGCGCGTAATTGGCAGAGAGATTTGCTGGCTATTAGTGGTCAGAGAGTAATTATGTTACCTCACAGCTGCAAAGACATAAATAGTACATTTTTAATAAGATGCGCTGAAGAGTAATGCTGTGTTTGATAAACAGCGTGTTTGTCCAGCCACTTAAAAAGGCCTATCCTCTCAGGAACTGTTGTTAAATTAACTTCTCATTATAGAAAGTAAGAAGTGGGCGCAGTGGGGGATGATGTCTAAATCCTGCAAAGCGAAGCTGCACAGCTAACTGAGGTAGCAGCAGCTAGTTAGCAACAGTTAGCAGTTACTCTAGCGATATGCTGCCAATGTTTGTTTTGGTGCTAAATTCTTACATATTGCACCTTTAAAATTGTAAAGGCCTCTCCTGGCTACAGGTTGTCAAAGGGTTAGGAAAGGGAAAGGGGGATCATTTAATTTCACACATCCCAGATTTTAACAACTTTGCAAAACATGGAAATCACAACCCATAACAGATTTCCTTTCTTTCATATTTATTTAAGGCTAAAGTCGTACATTTAATATTAGAGGAGGTTAAAAGCCTTTCTGTCCACTATCTCTGCTATGTCCTAATTCCAGCAGCACCTTCACCCACTGAATGAAGAGTGTCCATCGGACCCTAAAGTAGGCCACTGGAGCTGAAGAAACAAAAATATTGTCTTTGTGACTCCCTGCCTCACACAGCCAATATCTGTTTCATATTATCCGAGTTTACTCAGCAATATCAAACAGAGGATTAAGGGTCCAAATATGGCAGTTCAGTATTGCAGGGAGGGATGGCTGTATCCCATGAGCAGTAGCGTGTTTTTCTGAGTCATCCTGGCTGACAGCCCCCACACCAAGAATGCAAAATAATATTTCATAGCTCATGGTGACTTTAGATACATAGCATACTGGACGTGTCGCCCAAGTTGTGACAACTTAAAGAATGGTTTTGAATGTTTACAGCAATTCCCTGCGTCATGCAACCTGCAGATCAGGCAATATTAACTGTGTTTCCTTGAGGGTTGAGGTTATCTACAGTAACCACAGTGCTCTGCAGTGACAGGAGGGTGGTGTCTTTACTGTGCAGGTGTGTCACTACAGTGATGAATGGGCAATTTTATGCTGTGCTGTCTTTCCCCTTCACATAGCCTGCCTCAGCACTTGAAATTTAACAACCGTACAGGTGTCTTTGCTGTGCAGAATCCTGCTTGTCTGGGCAGGTTTACCCGCTGCTCATGAAAAGTACAGTCAGAATATGCAGATGCTTTTTTTGTACAGTCATCCAGACAATAAACATTATTTATGCTCCATAAGTTTGCTACCTTAAAAGAGTCTCAGACTAAAAGCATTTTATCATGCAGTCGTGGGAGGCAACATGATTTATGAGTGCTATTCGTCTTTACCATATTCATCTGCATGCTAATATTCACCTGCCTGAGCTATGCCTCATATTCAGGATGATGTTTACTTGGAACAAACATAAATCCTGGTCATTCATCTATCTGTAGGTGCAATTTTAACATTAATCAAGTCTTTAATCGTGCGTATTCGCAGGCATGTGTAAGACATCCCGGCCACTATCTGTCATTCCTGCCATGACTGAGTCACCTCAGCAGTGGAGGATTAACCCACTTTGGTTTCTGCCTGCCTGCTGCATTCACCACTCTCTGCTGGATTAGGTTTCTCCGTCTGATCGCCAGTGATGGAAAACAAAAGCGACAAGCAGTAATCAGTTTATCCACCAAATAACTAGTGTCAGACCTCTAATTTCACTTCGGTGTGTAAGTCATCATTATGTCATCAGTCATCATTTGTTGTTTTTTTTCTACAGTCTGCCTGGTCAACGGTGATTCAAAGCACACTAGTGTGCCGTGTCCCAGTTTCTTTGGGACTAGACAGCAAGGTTTGTCAAACCTCAGATAAGGAGCTGATCTACTGTATGTATGCAAGATTCAGGGCCTCATTACAGAAAAATAATCTGATGCAATTCTTAACCTGTTGTTATTCCTGTAAATGTATGTAAAATTATCCTAAAATGCCTAAAACTGTTGTTGAACCATTTTGGAGTCCAGCCATGGTTTTGGGCAAAAGTTACAGGCTTATTTTTCCCCAAGCTGTCAGAGCCTCTGACAGCTTGGGGAAAAATAAGTGCTTCTGGCATTAATCTATAGGAGTTTAAACACACAGAATTATTTATTTAGTTTTCTCGACTAGATTTTTATTAGCTGAAGAACACAATCAGTTCCACATCACATAGTCTTACATGGTCCAAGTTCAATTCAATAACAATATCACTGAAAAATGGCACTTAACATTTGTTTTTCTGAGGAGAAATGCCGTTACAGTATATGACCTCAATACCCCTGTCTGAGAGTAACTGTAAACAATCATTACAGACCTTCTTTTCCTTATTTACACCGAGTTCATGCATATAAAATAGTCAAAAACAAGTGCTAAGGTGGAAAAACAGCCTGATCAAAGAGTGAAATTCAAAAAACATCAATTTGCATCATTGTCAAGGTTTAGGGCTTTAAAAACTGACATAATATTTATATTACTGGATTTGTAATCACATTGGTTACATGATGCATCAGTCTCCATCAGCAACAGTGTTTGCTTCTCCAACATTTACAGTTCAAGTAGCCTTTCAATATTTCAATGTTCATGTCATCTGTAACAACAGTGGTGCTGCTTTTTTAGGCACAAATGTCTTTGTGACCAAAACATTAACCTGTCATAATAAATCAATCACTGCAGAGGTGGAAAGTGTGTGCAGGAATTTAGTCTTTTTTTTACATTCACAAATCCAGATAATACCCAGGGCACTACTGTGAATATAAACTTCAGTGGTGTATGAGTCAGCTGAGCAACATGATACAATCTTTTACAGTCACGACTCTTGTTGCAAAGTAACTTTGACCTGTTACATCCCAGCCTCCCACGTCTTCGTCTAGAGGCACTTTGCTGTTTGCGTGGTACATTCATCCTCGGATTCTCTTCTGCAGACTGACCTGAGACTGGAGCATGTGAACCCTGTCACCCGACAGGGAGGTTTTGGGGGGAATTCTTGATGCTGTGAGAATTTCAACTTTGTTTGTGATGGCTGCAGCTCCGAGCCCTTTGTTGACATTTGCACTTAATAAAACAGTGATTTGGCTAAAGGGCCCATCTACTGGTAGCTCCGTTAGAAGTCTACTGTGCTCCTCAAGCACCTGCTTTCTCCTGCACTCTCAGCGGCGGTAGTTTACACAAGTGAGCTTGAGTATCTTAGACACCCTCAAGTAAATATCGAGACAGTGAAGAGATCATCAGAGTGTTGGAGAGAGGAAGAAGGTGGTCTTGCTTCAGTGAACATTCACGTTCCTTGGTTCATTACAGGCCACATGGAAAATGCTGTGAAGGAATAAAGATAGCTTAGACAGTGTAAGAGTGAAAATGTGATGTGTAAACAAAATCGTCTAAACACGGGTTTAAAAATAACTAATATCATAAGTTTGGTATCTTGTTTACATATATTTTGTGTTAACAGTAATTCTATTATCAGGTATTTCAGCTACTGGAGCTGTCCAGGCAGCTGGCAGCTCATGGGGAAAAGTGGAAGGAGAAAGAGAAGACAAAGAGTTTGAAGTTTGCAAGTGTGGTATGAGTTGACTGTGCTGTGTTGGAGCTCACTCTGAGAAAAACCGAATGTGTCAGATTAATGTATTCCTTCTCACACACCCACGTCGCTTACAATAGCAAAAGAAACTTTCTTTAAAGAATCTTGAGCCGTCTGCATTAATCAAAAGATAGCTGATTAAAACGTCATTTCTTTTCAATGGAGCGATACTTCAGACACCGAGTGAAGTCTCTATTATAACTTCAAACTTTTGTCAGTCAGTGTGATACAGTCGGAATAAATGACTCACAGTTCGTCAGCCCAATTACATTCTTCTAAAACTTGCTCCTTGTTACAACATTATTCGTGCCGGAGCCTAAATGCAGTCTATCTGATGTTTAAGTAATTTACACTTAATAATTAAATTGAATTTGTAAAACAGAGGTGTACAGGGATTAGTGTCTCTCACAGTTCATATCTACAGTGATGCAATAAGTCAAAATGTCTTAAAATGTGTGGATAATTTAGTTTAAAAATATGTAAAGTCTCACTTATATTGCATTTGTAGTAGGTAACTATGTTTATAATTCCCTGGTAACTGCGATATTTTATTTTGAAAGTCTCATGAGAATAGTTTTGTTTTTGCAGGTGGTTACCTCCTGTGCAGTCGGGCAAGGGGAGAGTGGAGCCAGACAGTTTTTTGACCTCTTACTGTGGAACAATTTTTGCTTTAGTCAATAATAACCTTGAAATGGACAATTTTTCTGTAACATATTTTCTTTGGTCGAAGTAAACTGTGCTGTCCTGTGGATTTTTTTTAACTTTTTTTGTGATGTGGATGAAGATGAAGGGAATCGTCAGAGCATCAAACTAAAGCTTCATTCAGTGGAAACCTACAGCTGTATTAAATGCAGCATTTGTCTAACAGAAATACAGACAATTCAGACAGTGGAGCCTCAACTGACTATAAAGCAAAGCATCTCTGTGTCTCTGAGTGACGGCCAAAACATATGGGGCACAGACAGGTTGTGTAGACAAAGTGGAGCAGGGTTTTTTATCTGCTACAGAGACTCCCATCTTCGTAACTTGTGGTTGTGTGCCAGCCATGTTTTCTGAGGAGATTTAAAGTAGGATACTTTGGAAAGTGGGTTGAAGTTGAGGCACTTTAAAATATGTCCCTGTGTATGTCTCTATGAGCCAACCCTTACCTGACAATCAAGACCTCCAAATCCCAACACATTTGCATCACTCTGGTACTCAGTGACTCTATCAGTTTAACCACAGGATTGTGGTTACACATGGATTTGAGTGATTTATCTTAATGTGCAGTGTATTGCCTCTAATGGAGTAGTTATTTCAATCATTTTTAAACAGGTTGTAGCCCTACGTAGAGAAAGAAAACTAGACAAACCATGTAAAATAGTGTTAAGTGTGGCAGCTTCAGTTGATCATAATGGACATGCTGTGCTGTGGGCAGGCTGCAACCAAAACACTGTGCTGCCTGAGTGCCCCATGTATTTTGGCCAAAAGACAGCTACTTTTTTACAGACTCTGCAAACAGTCTTATCTTTGCTGGTAATTTTGCCATATTTTGATCTCAGGACACTTTCCAGCTGTGTTTGTGGCAAAAAAAAAAAAAAAAAAAACATATCCATGGTTTGCAGAAACATACACTGCCAACATTTATTCTGGCAAAATTCAAATGACAGTTATGACATTGGATTGATGACCCTCCCTACAGGAAATTGGCCAACCTGAACATAAAGTCAGGCTGAATAAAGGGAAAACGTAATTCAACACCACTGACACCATTCTTCTCAGTGGGGCAGCCTGTAAATACTAATTTACATACTCAGTCAAACAGGGCAATCTGTTTCCTCTACATGAGGAAGAGTGAAATCTCAGTCGGCAACTTCTTGAACTGATGACAAGATGACAAGTCACGAGGGCTCCATCTGTACTCAGAGGAGCAGGTGTATACGTAAGCAAGTTGTTTCACACTGACTTCACTCCCTAATAAGCTCTATAGGCATGAAGGGGAGCTGAAAGCCAGATGCCTGTACTCCCTGCCATGACACCCACACAACATGATTGAACACGTATGCATCAGTCACCCTTACAACAAGCCACCATTCTGTGACCCAACAACCTGGGGCGTGAATGCAGAATCCACTGCTCCGCTTCATGCCTGATTGACCTTGTATAGTACAGGAATGGCAACTCAGTCAGGCAGCAATATGGCACCTTTCACCACTTTGGTGGTAGAAGAAGGAGGTCGTCACGCTAATGAGCCAGTCAGGCTAATGAGCATGCTGCTAGTGGCAGACAACCCTGCTGCTCTTATTGTACAGCTCTGAGACACACAAACCTCAAGACCTCCAGCCAGCAACAAATCCAATTTGTAGGTTCAACCAAAATTCAGCGTGGAAGAAGGAGCTCCTACAGTACAAAAGCCATCTACCCCACACAGTGAACCACATAGAAAGGATCCCTTGGGATTATGTATGATTATGTTTGCCACAATGGAAGTCCAACGCCATGTTCAGTGCCAGTGCAGGAAGTAGTGTCCCCTTTGTGCAACAGAGCGGAAAGTAAAGGCTTGTTCATACTCCAATAACGACACATGCGCTTCTATACTGTACATACTACCTTCAGGGGCATACACAGGTGCGTTGCACACATGGGCTCTACAAAAAACAAAGTCTAAAAATAATGAGCAAACAATATATCAGTAAGTTCCACGTGGGACACAAAGCCCAGTCTCCTGGGTGAAAGTCCTGTGCTTGACCCATTCAACCACAAAAAACTACTCCCATTGTGGACTTTGTGGCTTTTTCGTCAGTTGCAATGATGGCCCTGGAACAACACTAATTATGATGTTGCAGGAATGAAACCATACAGTGATATCAGATCAATTTAATTGCGCATAACATGTTAAGGCAAAGACCACGACCTGCCAGAGAGAGAGAGACTTATTGATGAAGCACAGAGTTTTGTCACTCTGAACCCTTTGTACTACTGGCTGAACTTTGTGGGTAACCTGTTGCTGGGTTGTTGTGGGAAATGAGTGTTTTGGAAAAGTACCAGCATTTTGTCACAGCCTCAGAAAAGAGCATGCTGTTAGTGGTAATAGTGAGCCATAAAAAGTTTCTGGATAAAGACAGATTGCAGGATAATGGATAAGCGGCACTCGCTGCAACAGAGGAGAAAAAAACGCAACATTACTACGGTTCTTTCCTACATTCTTAACAGCAGAGTTGGTCCAATTTGTGAAACGCTGGACATGCTGAAGCTACAACAGAGTGTAACCAGAGGTCTCCAAATTTTGGTTCAGAGCCTTGGATCTGTGAAGATACCTTACCTGCGAAGTGGCCATTTCAAAATCAGTTTGGACAAACTGCTCGCAGCACCTGTGGAGCGACACTGTGTGCGCAAGCGGTTGATTAGATGTTATTGATGGCAAAAGTTCAACGACTCTGTGCTTTGCACTCAAACGTTGAGAATAGTTCAACTTCTTAAAACCACAAGAAAAACGTGAAACACGATGCAAGAGAGGAGCGCACAGAAAAAAAACTGTGGTATTGCAGGCAACACATTTCAAGCCACTGCTGTGGCCAACGCTGTTTGTATTGTGGATCAGAATCATTGTTAGCTATGACGTGGAGGATAATATGGTTTTCCACGTAAGAAAAAAAAAACAACTATGTTTGTATGTATAATGTTGTCACAGTAGCAGTTCATAAAGACAAGCAGAGAAAGTCAACAACAAAGTTAAAGATAGCACACAGACAGACATGCAGCAGCCTCCCCCAGACACACTCTGACAGGCTTTTGTCTTAATCACTTTTTGTGCAATAAATTGCCTTTGACAGTGTGTGGAGAAATCAAACAATCATTCTGGAGATGGATCAGCAGATGGGTGATTTTAAGCTTTTCCAAAGTTACTCTGGCAACTTATAAATTATCCAGATGGCACATAATGTTCAAAGGATTCAGAAACAATGTTAAACAAGGGTTATAAAGTAGAAGTGTTGCAGTTTCTCACATCCAGCTGAAGTCACAGAAATTCCAGCACCATCAGTGTTACAGAGTGGATTGTTGGTATGCTTTAAATGAACTGCATTGTTATTTAATTTGAATTGACATTTATTTAACTGGGAAAATTCTCTTGAGATTGAATTCTCTATTTTAAGAGAAAGGGGAGAATAAGGATGTCAGACAAACAAATGCAGAACCGACATTCACAGAAGGACAGAGAGTAGCAACATGTGGGAACAGTAATTTAACACATTAAATGCATCCATTTAAAAAATCATAAAGATTTAGTATACAGGTGCGCTAGTGGCTCTGTCAGGCTGTTCTTAGGCATTGCGAAAGGAAAGATTCTCATTAATGACTTGCAGATAACTTGGACTTTGAGCTTTGGACTTGGAAAGGCACTGTTGAACGAAACACACTGAAATGCACAGTGAACTTGAATGAAACACACCATTACCTTGAACAAAACACATCGAAACACACCGTTACCTCGAACAAAACACATCGAAACACACCGTTACCTTCGACGAAACACACCAAAACACAAAATTACGTATTTCTCTTGGTGTGAACATTGTGGGAAATGTTGGAAAAATAAAAATACACAACTAAACAATATACAAACCAAAGGTCTAGGTGTTTTTAGTCACTTTAATGCGGTAATGTTACATTTTATAGCTTTAAGCACCAAGTGGGATATAGTGGAGGTTGTAGAAAAATCTGTTTGTGAGTTGTTTAACAACTTTCACGTGATTTACAAGTTGGAAAGACAATAACTTAAATAGGACATTTATCCTCTGGGCACCAAGGCTGTCTGTCTTCAATGTCATGACAATCCATTCAATAGTTGTTGACATATTTCAGTCTGAACCAGAGTAGATAAACAGACATTGCCATCAATAGACCCCTGCTGCTAGCTTGGCTAGAAATACCTGTTAAAAGAATTACACCTGCCCATGTTAGTGAGTCAAAATATCAATCACTTTGTGTTTAAAATTAATTAAGGTGACGTGTGTCTGTGATTTAAGTGGTTTGCAGTTCTTTTCAACCAGTCCGAAGTTTTCTACCAACTTCTTTACACACCTTTGGAGTCCTGAGAGTGCAGGCTGGTAGTTTGGCATTGATGGTAAGTGTATATGAGGGATACACTGTTAGGACACTGAAATCAAAGCAAGCAGGACCAGACATGAATCATACTAAACCACAGTTCCCCTCCAGCAACAGCATGTAATAACTAATCACTGTCTGTGGATAGACTTCTATCTATACATAAATATTTTTAGCAGTGTAAAAATTAGGCTTTTAGGCGGCACATGAGGGAGACAGCTGCATTTATTTGTCACTTCTCTTGCAATCACAACATCGCAAGAAAGAAAAAGTTTAACAGCTTGTTCTGTAACTGTCAGAGAGTAATCATTTATTATGGTGAATTAACTCTCGATGTCTTCTCATTATAAGAAACAAGATAATGACAGGTTCATTTTAAATTTCTTTAGATAATTTTCCCTTTCTCACTGCCCCGTATTCATTGTAAATGCGAACCACACACATTTTATAAACAAACTGTCGCTGAGGGTGTGTGTACCTTACGCATACTTCAGACTGGGCGTACGCACAGTTTTTTACAGATAGCTGTGGTGGAAATGATGACTTGAACATGAAATATAAGGTGAGATATGTAAACTTAAAACATTGTTTGCTTAGGTTGTTTGCACATTTAACTGATTGTGTTAATATTATGAGTCGACACAGCGTTCTGAAAAGTATCCCTCAGAGACACATTTATAAACTAACTTAGCTTATTTATGAGGGATGAATGTTGTAATTCTTCTTATTCACATTGGAGTCACTGTTTGCCTGTTAATGATCTTTTTGTTTGATCAGAAAAGCACGCTGCAGAGTCATTTAATATGAGCTCTGGCGTCATTCTGGAGGTGCCCATCAAGCTGAGTATTATAATGCTGGCACATGCTCTCATGCCACATGTCCATTTTCTCATGATGAAAGACAAATTTATAACTGATAATAGCACGAAAAAAGGACACTGGCAGTGCACAGATAGACAAGAGTCAGTGGAAGAAAACCGCAAATATCACAGCAGTTTATTTATTTTCTCTCGTCTTTATTTGAATATTTGGTGTTAAAGTAATCCAAAAGTAATGCAAAGTAATCAAGTTTATTACTACATATTTTGATACTTGAATTAGGTTACTGACTACATTTTTTAAACAGGTAATGAGTAACTGTATTGGGACACATTATTGAATTAACCCTCCCAATGCTGGTTAACACTCGAAAACTTACATGTGAAATGTTTTTCAAGAAGTTTTATTTTGAAAGTCTGACTATATTTATTATTGGTAACTTGACTGCGGAGACCGGCACACTCAGAACTGACACTAGAGGGGTCAGTAGAGCGCAACAGCTGCCAGAATTGGCGAGTTGGGTGTGAGAACATGTTGAGATTAATATTTGATCATGCCTCATCGTACTTTCTCCTCCTCTTGTTCATCACAAGTGCTTATGCAAACGGGTGTTTAAGGGTATTCGTCGATCCATTTAAAGATAATTGTGGGAGTGGAAATGAGGCTCTTTCACATGCACCCTTTTCCACAATGACTGAGAATTATCAAACCGACTCAGCCGTTCGCACAGCTTTATCAATAGATTAAAATAATTTCTGTCTTTGTGCTTACAGATTTTTATGCATCTGACCTCTGATTTCCATTTCGGTGTCGTCTCTATCAGTCAACGTTTTCCCAAAGCTGCAGACCTGACAGGACCAGAGCGTTGGAGCTCATTAAGGAAAGACAGAATCGACGCCTGTGGCTGAACTGATTTAAAGCCTGAGCGACGTGTCTTGACTAGGAGTGTGTGTGAGCGAGTGCATTTCTGTGAGCTACAGTATTGTAAGACTGTGATAGGTTCGGCACTGATGAATTGTGGGACAGTGGCACTTCATTTCTGATGAGGATTTAACTAGAGACCTTTCCTGACCTTGATGTCACCTCTCGAAACAAATGATCTCAAATGTCACTGATGTGGAGGACAGAGAGGTGGACCCTCAATCTTCTTGTCATTTCTGAAACCAATAACAGCTGCAGTGCACTCAGAGCTCACACTGAGAGAAGCATGTGATTCTCACTCACATGGTGGGGTTTCCTCTTCAAATAATTCTGAAATGATCACCTGTCAAAGTATAGCAGAGTAGCTTGACACTTCATCACACAGATCCAGTCTGTGGTTTGTTAATTGTTAACGGAAGGGATGGCCCAGTTGGAGCACTCACCTGCCCCAACACCACCAACACACACTCAGACACATCTGTACACCTCCCAAAGAACATATCTAATTATACAAATCCATTTTATCCAATCATGTTATTTCTCTCCCTCATACATCTTTTTTTTACTGTGAATTAAAGTAGTGAGAACATTTTTTTTTTATTATTATTTTATGTAGTGGAATGAGTTTATTCGGACAGGGTTTTCTCAAGTCTCTTAACTAAAGTACACTAAAAGCAGAGCTGTTCTAAGTTGCATGACCCCTTGGAATGTCTTACCATCGTAATTCCTTGAAGGACATATAATGAACAAAAATTAGAAAGTTAAAGTTAGTTAATGTATGAAAAAAAAAATATTCTAACTCACAAACGCTTTAACCATACAGGATTACTCAAAGTGTAATTAAAATGTTCAGTATGTTCTGTTTCACTCTTTTTCACTCAAGCAGCAACAAACTAGTAAGGTGCGGTGATGGGAGATGATGCCTTCTTCACTTCACCAGGGTGCACGAGCACTTGGTGAAACTGGGCAATGTTGGATTTTTTTAGAATGGCCATACAATGGACTTATCAGTCTTAAATTTAAGGGATGTAACAGAGTGTCATCCCCTCAAGATCAATGTTAGGAAATGTGTAATTATGCCTCTCGGCATGATTGATATGTGTGTAATTAAACAATATATCCCAATATGGAGCTGAAGCTGAGGTCATTCAGGATACCATCATATGTTATGAAACACTTTAAAGGGGACTGTGTATCTGTCTATCATTCATCCTTCATTTGATATTCAATTGAGAATCGAAAATCAGAAAATTAAAAAATGATTCATGCTTCATACTTTTGATTTCATGCTTGGATAAAAAATAGGGAATGAAAAAACAGGCCACAGGCCGAATTTGATTAACTGACACACACAGAAGGTCTGGCTCATGAACTGCTCTGTTAACGGTAGTTTATGAGCTGTAGCTTTGCGGATAAACACACTGATCTCTTAGGCTGTCGCAGCTGCAATGTCTCTGTCAGGGAGAGCGGCAAATAATGAAACAACAAATCATTCTTTCATTTTCTGATTTTGGATTCTCAATTGAATATCAAATGAGCAAAATGATACATAGACAGAGACATATTCTCAGGTTCATGATTTTATTTTGGGTTACTACTAGAATAGGTTTACATGCCTTTGCTCCTGTCTCTCTAAGGCACCCCTCCTGAACACCCAGTCTGCTGTGATTGGTCAGCTCACACACGCCTGAGCCACCACTGCTCACTGTGTCTCCGGCCGGCTCTGTCCTGTTTTCAGCTTCCACTTCAAACGTGAATACAGGCATAAATCATGCAAACGTGTGACATGGTGACTCAGTGTGATGTCAAGTAGTCACAAAATTAAAGGCGGGACTACTGACGAGTGTGGGAATAAGAATCAGAATCAGAATCAGAAATACTTTATTAAGCCCGAGGGTAAATTGTTTGTGTTACAAAAGAAAGAAAAAGGAAAGAGGAGCTTCTGTTGGTGCTTACTCTGGGCTTTTTAACTCTCAAAACCTTCTACATGCACAACAACCTATATGCTGTAAGACACTGAAAGAAAGGAAAAAAAATGAAAAAGCATAATAGGTCTCTTTGTGTGCCATTTTAATATAGAGACAACAAGGAGGGAGATAGGAGAAGGCAAACACGCCACAAGGCAGTACAAAGGAAGGGGAGAGTGCAACACGTTCATAAATACTGTAAACATCAATGTAACGATATGTTAGTGGTTACATGTGACATCCATGTCTTCGTGGACACCATTATTTTCACAGCCACCATCCCAGTCATCAACATCGTGATCATTATCATGGCCATCAGGAACACCAGTAGAAATCCCGGTGGACTGGGCAGCTGATTGGCCTGGAGTGTCAGGCCAGTGTTAAAATTGATGGTTGATGGTGACTGATGGTATAATCTCCGTCACCACATGCGATTGGTCACATGCACATACACATCAACGGAGCGACCAGTCAGTGTGTGGAAAATCGGCAGCACAGGAGAGAGAGAAGAAGAGAAAGAGAAAAGGTATCATTGAGAGGGAGTATATCGAGGAAAGTGCCACTAAATGCTGTAAATTTACAGATATCCTCACGAGTAGGGGACATGGTTGCTTTTTAAAGGAGGGAAATACATAGGAGCACAACATATCACAACCACCTTCTGTGTTATAAAAACTTAATCCTTAATAACTTTAAAAACTTTGGGCTCAATTGTGTTAAAGGCATCAAAGAAATCAGAGAACAAGGTTCTTGCAAAGTGAGTCGCATGCGTCAAGCACATTATGAATTATTCATTAACCTTTTTTCCATTGCAATTAGTCAAGTTTTTGCTTTTACTGGTACACAAACCTTGCTACCGCAGCCGCATGTAAAGACTGTGCAGTCCCCATTCATACTTATTGTGCCAATAAATATGAGTCACTGCAGTGGAAAACTGCTTCAGAAGCTGAATCACACATGCAAAGCTGGAAATTACGCGTCATTCACCTGAGCTATTCAAATTATTTTGAGTCAGGCCACAAAGCAGCCGTCTAGCACCACATGAGGAACTCAATTTTTGAAGCTCGGGGAACAGATTTATGTGTGTCATCATGTGAGAGTCGTTGCAGTAGTGGTTGAAGCAGGTGGATTGTCGCTGCAGGAAAAGCCTGTTCATGCAGTCAGAAGCTGCTGACATACTGTAAGTGAAAAGAGGATTACGCAGACATGGCTCAGATGTGCACTGACATAGAACATCACAGTTTGTGGTCGTAAAGCACAGAGCCATGGTCGCTGTCACCCGACTTCCAAAAGTTGTTATTTTTCAGCAGGATTTTCTGTTTATGCTGAAATATGGTTTTCAGTTCTTATATGCCCGATTACTGTGGTATACATTACAGGCATTAATTTCTCCACTGTAAAATTACAAACTGCACCAAGTTGACCTGCTACAAGTTGATTTGCTACACAGCACAAATTGCACAAAATCTACTGAAAGTCTGCAGTGGGAGCAGATACTGAATTCCAAGTTGGTCTACAAAACACCTCATGACACAGTTATTACTATCACTGTGAGAAACCATCTCATTGTTACCAACACAGGGACAATAAATGGTTTATGTTTTCAGAGATGACCAGCAAGCTAAACTCAAGTACAGACGTGTTTGGAATTTAAACCTACTTTACTTGGTGTTTTGCCTCTTGGGGGCAACACAGCAAGCCTAGTATAGGTGAGAAGGATGATGACATCAGTGAGGCTGAAACAACAGTAAGGCTTGGGGCCGTGAAACCAAAAGATGAGCTGAAAGACACTAAATTGTTCCATAGAGCTAAGGGGAACTGGGGAGTCGGGTGATAATGTGAGACCTGTTACAGTATGTTATTACGCTGTTTGACCCATTGTTAATATAAAAACATTGATTAGTGCTGCAATCATGTTGCAGCTTCTAGAAGATTATTATTATTATAATTATTTCGGAACTCAGGGCAAAACACAGAGTAATGCAGGGCAAGACAGAAAATCTAGTCATGAAATGGAGACATCTGCAGTAAATCAGCAAGAAACATAACGAAACACCACAGGATTTCATGAATTTTGTCTTAAAACAGTCCTAACTGATTTGGAAACACTGAATAAGTGTATCAGTTTAATAAGTTGAAAGGTTAAGGGGATGCTTTCAGAAGTTCCTGTGGTCTAATAGCTTATGCTTACTTTGTAATTGACCTCACAGTCATCCGTACTTCCAGTGAAGCCACGCTACAGTGGAGATGGTACAGAACATATTTTCTTACTGTTCTGTTAGAGGATCACATTTGCAGGATAATCTGGGTATTAACCGAGCAAGGTCACCTTGGTCTAGTCTACATCGTTCTCCAAATTAAATTTTCCTGCCTCATTGTTGAGAGGAAAGTAAATATGACAGATCTTTTCATTCAAACCATTGCCCATAAAGGGAAAAGACATTCAGCCCATCGTGAGCTCTTTCTGAATCTCTTCAGGGCGACCACAGATATAAGCCTTTGAGAGCAGAAACTTATTTGAAGAGAGCTCTCTGAGAACATATCAGTAATTAGAGCGAGGGCACTGTGGGAGCTGATGAACTGGCGGTGAGGCAGATTTTCAGACTTTATAATATATGGATGGTGCTTTCGGGTCTGAAAAGTGAAGCCAATATGGCGGCCATTTACCTGGAATATTATACTCAGGGTGGGAAACTTGAATGCTGGGATAATCCTGCTATTATCCTGCTGTGCTCCAGGTTGCAAGCTATATAAATGTATGGAATCTGACACATTTGAATCATTTCACCGCTTCCTGATTAACCAGCAACTGAAAAAATGTTGGATATTAAAAATCTGGAGGGGCATTTTGCAATATTTCAGAAATTGGAGCTTCCCATCCTGCGCGTGATGTCAGAGGAAAATGTCGTGTCAGAGGAAAATGGCCACTGTGCAAATATGAGGAAGTGCCTTAAACTTTCTTTCTTTCTAATCGCCAGCAGGCAGCAACTCCACTGGCTGCAGAAATAAGTCTGATTGTATGTAAGCTTATGAGAAAATGACCCTACTTATAATTTGATTCATTACCTCAGTAAACTTTTTCGCAATTAGTTTATGGTCTCAATCTTTAGATTCAAGTCTTCTTCAATACAGCAGGATGTTCATTTTGTAAATAACGGTCCCATTTAAAGTAAAATAGACAATGAAGCAGGGTATGCTTTAGGTGTGGCCACCTTGTGATTGACAAGTCGCTACGACAGCGTGTCGTCTCTTTCTCGGCCAGACCAGGATGTCATCCTAGCTCCACCCTCTCATCCAAATATGGTCACTTATGGCTTCAAAAAAACAAAATGGCAACAGCTGTAATTCCAAATTCGAGGCTACAAAACAGAAATCCACATTGCCGGGTTTATACTTGTTTGTGACACGTGTAATTCTGACTTATCTATTGATCTCATCATGTTTTTTTTCCAGTGCAATTCTGCTGTTTTTTGAATATTTCTACATTTGCTTGTGTTCATTTGAAGATAGGGTACAATAAAGTAATTTTAACAAACACTACACAATGCAAACATGCACTTAATGCCAAAAGTCCAATTCATGCGAAAGTGCCAGACACTATGGATCTGTGAATTCCTGAGGATAACCATCTTAAATGCAATAAACTATTGGCTGGTGAACGATGTTTCTGCAAATGCTGCTAGATTTAAGTGCTGCCATAATGCCCATCAAACCGACATTTTCAAATGAAGTGATACTTTATAAAAAATCCACAATTTACTGCTGTATGAAACTCTGTCAAATCAGGAATATTCACTGAAATAATCCTGATGCACAAACACATTAATTATAATTCTACGCTGATTCAGAGTCAGAGAAATGCATGTAGGTCAGCGCGTGGGTCTGCTGGCCTAATGGAAGAGAAAAATACCGTTCATCTCTTGAAAAAGTTTCAAATGACAGGGTGCCAGTACACCATCTGTACAGCTGCTGATTGCAGCAACCTACAAAACAGAAGGTTAATGTGGAACTGGGCCACGAATTTCCTTCCAGGTCCACAAATAGACTGGCTGATGTTCAGTCAAGGGAGTCTGTCACATCTTTATCCCAGCAGATGATGTGCTTGTGTGCAAACAGACTTTTATGCTGTGACTGTGTTGAAGGATTTTATCAGTTTCAAAGTATATTTAAGCAGCGACCATCAGATCATGAACTGTCCGTTGTAAAAACATCTTGAGTTAAAGGTCCCTAATTGTATCAGATGAGTATTATTCGCCTGCTGGAGCACCATCTGACTGGTAGCTCTCACAGTAATTACACTGGATTAGCCTTTGTCTACACGCTTAATCCCTGCCACATGCGACGTGCCCGAAATGACAATTATTTTGTTCAATAGTCTGTTACAAATGCACTAAATAGAAATTCACTCTGTAACTGGTTTTGTGCAACAGTACTTCTGAATAACACAGAATTGAAAGTATATATCCATATCCCAATGTGTGCCCATCTTTCTATGACAATTAGGAAACTCCATCTGCAGAGGAAGATGGTTTGATGTGATAGTAAACAAAAACAACAACAACTGAATGGACCTTGTGGTGACTCCTGATGGATGAGTTTGTTTTTAAAAGCATCTACATCACCATTGACAAACAGCACTGTTACAGCACTGGGATTCATATTTAAGACAGCGGTGTTACATTCAAACTGTGGGGGGCGCCAACTCACACAAAATGTCAATTTCTACATATTGTTGCTTTATTTTATTGTACAGCAGCAGCATTTCAATAACAACAAACAGAACGCATACTTGTGAAATAGAAAGGCTGTGTGCAGATTACAAACAATAAACAATTGGAATGATCACTTTATTTAATTATACATTTTAACACTTAATTTAGAAGTTGAGCTCACATGTTACATGGACTATGACAGTATGAGTACAGCATTATTAAAAAAAATTGTTGAGACACCTGTTTAGCAAATTATTTTTGAGAAAACAAATACAAATCCTCATTCCTATTTCCCCTGTGTCTGTTTGTTTGTTAGTTGGTTGGTTGGTTTGTCAGCAGGATTAAGCAAAACCTACTGAATGGATTTCCCCAAAACTTGAATGGAGGATGGGTCTCAGCCCAGAATAGACCCCACTACTTTTGGTGTGGGTCCTAATTAAGGGACAGATCCAGGAACTTTTTTTCACTGTCTTTAACATTGCGCGATTACGAGACAGATTATGGCATTTTTTAACAGTTTCCTTAATTTCTCAGGATGATGTGGATCTTTAAAAAGTCACTTAGTCAGGTGGCTGTTATCTATGAGTACATAAGGGGCTCTGGGGGCCTTGCGCTCTACTGAGTGCCATTCTATTTTTAAGTGTAAGTCTTCTCATTTTGAAATCCAACGCAAAGCCATTATTCCTCTGAAAAAGCTATTTCCTGCAACAATAAAAAAAGGTTTGAGGAGTTAATGCCCTGGACTTGGAAATGGTGACTGGCAGCTCAACACCTGGTATCAACAAAGAGAGACTGATTATATGAAAATGTGCCTGGAAGGGAGGGAATAGATGTGGGTATTAGCCAAGTTATAAAGAAAATTGAGGCAGGATTTTTTTGTCTCCTATGGTAAAGGAATGTGGCTGCAGCTTAGGGCAAAGGAGTAACAAAAGAAAGTAAAACAGACCTTTTCATCTGGGCGTGATCAACAGAGCAGCATCATGACAATAATATACAACCTAAGCCATGTGTTATCTGAGATAAAACAGGCACTAAAAGTCACACAACTTGGAATACAAACTTTTTTGACACAAACAATTCTAGTGCATCAGTCTACTTTTCCTTCAGCAGGCTCTCGGGCAAAGCTTATACATAAATTTTGACATAACAGGGCAATGTTTTCCAAATATATACCTCCCAAACTTTATATCCAAGTTTTATAGCATGTATAACAGCACAAACAATCAGATAGCAGACCTAGAATGACCCAATAGAATAAAAAAATACAGTTTCCTCGGGTAGTCTAGTCAGCATGATAACTATTAGAGCTATAAAGTCTAACAGCATAATTTCATAGCACTTTATAGCAATTTAATACCACTGATATTGAGTTTTAAATCATACATACTTAATATAGGTCTTTCATATTCTATCTTATCTTATATGTCTTAGAAAAGGCTCCAACAGATTTTCAATATTTTCATCTGAATAATTTCTCTCTCTGTACTGCCTTCATCTAACCGGCAGGATACTCCACCTTCTGCGCCTACAGAGGTTACTGGGTATAATTTTTGACCTTCTTGAAAAAAAAAAAACAAAAACAGCCTTTGAAGTCAAAATATGATACATTTTGATAACATAAACATGTTTTCATGTTTCTATTTTGCTGCATAAGAACATGGAAGTGCTAAAAAAATACATAGTGTCCTCCAGTTCATATAATAGAAGTACATCAAAGGAAACTAGGCCGTCTGTTTGCTTTTAAAGACATCATGTTACTTTAAGATATTTTGCTAGCACCACATTGAAAGAAAAGTAGAGTCCAAAGCCACACTAAACTAATATGTAGTCTGTCACTGCCCTTTCACCTGACTTCCTCCTTTGTGCCAATCATAATCAATTTGGCCACTAGAAGGCCATAGTAATTATGACTTCTCACTTGAGCATAAACATTTGCCATTTTGGAGCGGTTGCAGAAACAACTAACACTGTAGTTCTTCTTCTGAGGACACTAAATGCTAACATTAGCATACTCACAATGACAATGTTGATATGCCAATGAGGTATATTGTGAAGCCTGTTCACCATCGTAGTTTAGCTTGTTAGCATTCCAACAGTAGAAGAGTTTATTCAAACAGATACAACCCTTTCTTAAAATGAATAAACCGACAGCAGTTTGATTGATCTTCCAACACATACTCATCCCTAAATATTTGTGATATCACCATTCCCAAAAAAACACGACCATAGCAGCCTAAAAACGACCCGTGCACCGGGCCTTTGTTGTAGGGTTGTGGTTTGGGGGTTAGGCATTGAAACTGCTTGGTTAGGTTTGAGAAAACATTGTGGTTTGACTTAAATTAATTACATCACTAAAGGAACTTCACTTACAAACATAGCTGCGTCACGTACATAACTTCAGCTACGTTATGTACGTGATGTAACTTATCGATGTTAAAATTACTTACCATTGACTGGAAATGAACAGCAGTCTCCTGGGTGAAAGTCCTGTGCCTGTATGACCATACTATCTGTCCCTGACCATTCTTTCTGACTCTTCGTACCACTTCTCCTCACTTCCTCCTTTGCTGCTGTAATAATTACTATAGCCACTAGAGGCCACTGCCTATAAGCTGCTTTCATTTTGAACCTATATCATCATTCTTCTGATGACATGTTGGATTTTCCCTTGACTGCACACACAAAAACAAGTTCTTGAAAAAGAAATTTGAAAAAACAGATCACAAAGTACAACTGAGTGTGATATTTGGTCATAAAAAGAATAAACAGAAAAATTATAGGCCTTATAAGTATGACCCACTGATGTTGCCAAGAGAAAAGTCTGATTATTTCATCCTCAGGAGAACATTAACATGTGCACCAAATCCTTTGGCAATCCTTTTAATAGTCGATATATTTCACTCAAAAGCAGAAATGTGATCTTCTTGGTCATGCTAGAAGAAAAGTCAGGGCTTCAAAAAAGTCAGAAGGACCAAATTGGACCGAACCAATAGGCAGAGCAACATTGCCATCCATAGAGCCACATCAGTAGCTTGGCTAAAAAGACACACAAACATTATCATTGACAGGATTGTGTAAACTACATATTTATGTAATAGAATATAATACAGTTAAGCCTATTACAGTAATGTAAGGACTGAAATATCAACCCAAATTGAATGACATTAAAATGAAATGAATGTTCCCATTAATATGATCTGACTAATAATCGTTGCTTCTTCAAGATTCACTACAAAGTTTAGTGTTTGCTTAATTATAAGGATCATTTTGTTCTTATTGCTAGTAATCCTGCTTCCACTCTTTCCCTATGCTGTGCTACAATGCATGTCCAGAAAAAGCCCCACCAACACTGCAGGGTATTACTAAAACGCAATTTCTTCAGAGGAACAACGGGGGGATCTTTGAAAATGGATCTATCCCCAAGTTTTCAATCAATTCGCTGCGGGGGCTCTTTCCAAGGCAGAGACTACATCACCAAGATTGCTTTCCTGCTCTTTCTGATTGTGTCTCATGTGAGCAGATGCTCCTTCTTACCTGCAGGGATTTATTCAAACCTACAAGAAAGCTAGTATTCTCCTTCGCTTTACCACATGAGGTATAACAGTCAGACGATCTCCAACTGCTGTGTCAAACGAGAGCAATTACAGGTGGTGGAACAGCGGGATGTTGAAATGAGACTACACATCGGGGCTGGGAAAAAAATAACAGATATTCCTAAGAGCAGTTTAGTGTAATGTAAGTAATGAAATGTAAGTTTACAGTCTTCTATTTTAACAACAATAATAAAAGGTTATCCGCTTTGATGGCTGTGTGTGACACCTCTAAGGTTATCCAAAAACTGAAGAATGGCTGTGTGTAGACCTCAGTTGTTTCCTTGCCTTTAAAGTTTATTTAACTCAGTTGCCTTGGATATATGACCACTATATTTAGTTAATTTAAAGCAACATTATATTAAAGCAACACTACACAATTTTAAAGTAAATTAAATTAATATTAGATTATAAAGAGGAAATGAGACATTCTTTTTCTTGCAAATTGAAAGTTTATTTCTTAACCAAAAAAAAACAAGAAAAAACAGAAAACAATGCTGCTAAAGTGCCTGTAAACGGCTCATCAGTAGTCCCGCCTTTAGTTTGTTGACTTCTTGACATCACACTATGTCACCATGTCACACATTTCCATATATTATGCCTACTGTAGACTCATGGTGGTAGTGAAGCTAACTGGAAGCTGATAACAGGACAGGGCCGACTGGAGACCCGGTCAGCGGTACCTCCGGCGTGATTGAGCTGACCAATCAGAGCAGACTGGGTATTTGGGAGGGGGAAAAATACCTATAAAGAGACAGGACCTAACCTAGAGTATTTCAAAAAGAGGGGGCTATAGTGCTGCAGTACTGGACAGTATGAGAAAATGTATACATTTTTTAAGCATTAATACATTTAAACCTATTATAGTAGCAACCCAAATTAGAAATATGAACCTGAAAATGAGCATAATATGTCTCCCTTTAAATTACCTTACTGAGTCAATTCACTGACTTTATGACTCTTCATATTTTGGCTTTAGCATTATCCTGTGCTTTTTCGCCAGAAGTGCATTATGTAGCTTTCGGGAAATTGTTTACACACACTTTAAGGTGAGAGGAAGAGTTTAATCAATGTAGGTATCATTTTTACAGTACTGTCTGAGTAGCACTGCTACAGATACGAATGAATATTACTGACACTATTTTTTAACCTGGCATTAAAGAGGTGAAAAGGACACATCCTGTTACTTCAAATGCAATTCTAATATTGATTTGTATGTCACATTACTCATCTGTGGTAGGTCATATCCAATTACCAGAATCAAACTACTTTATTGATCTACGATGGGGAAATTGTGCATGTTACAGATGCTCCTTCTAGAATAGAAAATATCACGCTGTAGATACAAACAAGATTTAAATAGAGGAAGATAATATGACAAGAGTAAGTAACAATACAATGTACGAAGTACTAAAAATAAAGTACTGGAATATAAAAAGTACTAAAATATAAAAAATAACTAAACACTATGTACATTGCTGTAATATGTGACAACTTTTAGTACATATAAGTACATATTAGGGGTGTTAGGTAGTTATAATGGTGAGAACTCATACAGGAGAGAAGCAAGTCAGTTGAGTTTGTGGCAAAACCTTTTACAGTGCTTACTTATTGTTTGTGTCTCCTCCTGCAGATGATAATTCATTCTCAGTCAGAAAGTAGAGCTGAAGTTAGAACTTTTCAAAATGGACCGGCATTGTTTTGCAATTTGTGACTTTCGATCGAATAACACTTTTAATACGTTTTCTTAAAAATTGTGTTAAAATCTCATCTCGTTCTCATGAACCCAATATCGTGTATCGTCTTGTCTCATGAGCTGAGTGTATTGTGACAACCCTAGTATATATATACACACACATCTTGAAGTAGACTACAAAGTAATAGTCTCTCATAGAAAGCACCTCTGGTATTGATTAAGTGTTAATGCTGCTGTGGCCTGTGCAGTTCATTTCCTCTCAGAATTTGGAAAGTCTCTCAGGACGCCTGGGCCAGTCTTCCTGAGGGATTAAAGGAAAACATTTTCCTCTGGTCAAGAGGGCCTCAACACTGCATTGCTACATTTTCACCTCCAAGATGTGAGTTTGGACTGCTGTGTGGGGCCAGAGAGATTTATTATGGGAGCTGCATATCTCATTAACATTGCCTACACCTTTGTGGAGCTTGGCAACAGAACAGAAATACACAGTTGTATTAAATGTTGCACCTATTGTTACGCATTCAATCGTGATGGCTAGTGTTATGCACCGTGCTTAAGGATAAATTGCCAATTTAAGGACTTTCTCTGAGTTAATTCTGCCCCACTGGTCCCTGCACAGCTATAATGAGAGCTGTCTCTGCTCTTAACCCCAGAGAAATGCTGACACGAGCAGCTCCGAGCCTCTCGTGGGATTGTTTTACCACTAAAATAAGTGTTCCTTAAAACCTGGCACACATTCAATAAAAACTAAAAAGTACTTGCTCTAAACTTTATTGACACTGATATAAAGTGTCATTGTGAAAACAGCTTCTGTGCAAAATTCTCTTGAATCAAATGGAGAAACAGTTGAGTTTCTTTTAAGAATACAGGAGTAAAAAAAACAAAATGAAAAAGTGCACAATGTTGGCAAATTGTACAAGAAGAAATCACTCTCTGGAAGGTGTCTGGAGAGTCTGTAGCAGTGATGAATAATAGATGAGTTGTATTTCTGGCTTTGTTCTGATGGAAAGATAGCAGCAATTACACGTGCCTTTGCAGTGGAGGGCAGAGAAGAGGAAGACCCATGCTAATATTAGCTCAAGAAGCGAGGCGCTGTGTAAAGACATCAGAAAAACATTTTGGGTGTCCCTGAAGAGATAAGACTCCAAACATAACCACCTTTATGTCCAACTTCAATAAAACCAGCACAGAGACAAGAGGACTGAGGAAAAAGGACCGAGGCAATGGCTCTTTCAGTACTGCATGTTACCCCTGCATCCATCTCATTAAACACTGATAGAGAGCCCCTACAATAGATAAATAACCACCCATTGATTAGAGCGCTCAGTAAACTCCCCAGTGGTGAGCAGGATGAGAAATGATAAGTTCAGTTTGTCAGCAGATCCTTCAGTTAACACTCAATACAGGCAAGATTAAGTGAGTGAACGAGGGAACATCCTTTAAGAAGAATAAAAAACCAAGCCTTGCTGAACCTGCCACGGTCCAACATTTTCCCTGAGCTTAAATTGCACAAGGTCAGCAGAATTCATTTTTGGCAAAGGATGACTGACAGCTGGTTACTGACAGCTAGGTGTAGTTGTGCAGCTAACGATGTGGGAGACAACGGAAAGAAGAAGGCCATTAGACTCTGACTTTTTTTCAAAAGGGAATAATGTATTGGAGGCAGTAAAGTGTGCAGATCCTGTTGAGTATTGGCAACAAAGGAAGAGCTCTCCGGTGTTAACATTCAGAGAGACACGTGTCAGCAGACTATCAACAAGCATTTGAATTCTCTCTTCCTGTGCTCTTTCTTCTTCTTTCTTCAAGGTTCAACATGATGTTTTTGTCATTATTCAACACAGGGTTGCGTGACGTAATGAAAGTTTGTACACTCCTTCATGCTACACAAACATACAACATAGTATAAACAGTTATTTATGCACAAATATACATAAATGTGTATAGCATTTCTATAATTTGAATGAATTTGAATGTTCACATTCAAACACATGCCTGTGAGCACCAAGCATTCATGATGTCCACCTCTCCTCATCCAGCCAGAGTCCTGCACTCTCTCAGGTCGGAACACGTGACGTGCAGCAGCTTGATCCTGGATGCTGTGGCGGAGACAGGTCTCTGTAAAGATGTAGGCACATCCGTCTCTGATGTCCTGTTGCTTGGCCAGCCTGAGTCCCATTTGTTCATTTCATTTTCCTGCAAGCATGACGTAAGCCAGGAGCATCCTTCAAGAGGCAATATATGGATAAGGACTGAAGTTTAAAACATTAAAAAATTAACTGAACAGAATATAAATAAATGGCAGTTTTGTCATTGTGTATTGTGTTACAGAAAAAAGAGAGAATACAGAATATTGCATAAGCACACAGATCCATCTAGTGTATAAAATATTTCTATTCTGTTCTACTTTTTCAATGTATTTAAGTGTATTTCATTGTATTCTATCTTATTTTTCTCTTAGACAATTCCTACCTCGCATTGCTACTTTTGTTTAATCCTACAGGGGATTAATAAAGGTACATCTCATCTTTTCTCATCTTATCGATGATACGTGTTTCAGCAATAAAGCTGGGAAAAAAAACAATAGCTGCATCTGCATGTACCACCGTTATTTATCTTACTCAAAGATATGATATTTAACATTTCCCCAAATTTTCCAACAATGTTTAAACCTAAAGAAATACGTATTGTTTTTCGAGGTAATGGTGCATTGTCGTTATATCCCTTTAACATCCTTTCGTTGCTATGACTTCCTGTTGCTATAACATCAGAAGATACATCAGAATGAGAAAGGAAGTCGGCGAACTAAACATAATGAGGATAAAACTTTAATAAATTACCTCATCCTTGCCTGAGTCTCCCATGATCCCACGCTACTTCACAGCATCATCAAACTACTGTTTTGATTGAGAAACACCTAGTGACAGAAATGGCATGCTGAGCATGTTTATTGTATCAGTCATCACTTTAAATGAAGTAATCCCAAAATAAGACATGATTCTGCCTTCAGGTATGACTTCAGTGTTGTCACAGCATCATCTGAACTTTTCCTAAAGCTCTATATCTAGTGAGAATTTTGTCAGAATAAAGTTGTTCATAAAAAAGGGCAGATTAAATAATTGAATTCTCTAGTTAACATCCATTTAAAAACTCCCTCAGTAACACAGGATGTCTGTTCTCTGTTCGTTGTTGTCTTCCAGCTCTAAGAATAAATAGGGCATCTATAAATAAGCAGGCGACACTGGTAATGAAGACAGGTTGCACACAGGTCTGCCTCCCACAGGAAATCCAGACTGAGGGGAACCCTTTTTTTTTAACTCACATCTCCCTCAGTCTCATTGAGAGCTCATCTAGAACATGCCCACGGCACAGAGTGAGACCTCAGATTGAAGCTGTTTGAAGTTTTACATTTAAAAGTCGTGCACCTTGACCCCCATTAAGCCCTCTGAGCACAGAGCCAGAAAAAATGTTACATTCGAGTAGAATTTTCAGTGATGGGAAAAGTAGTGCGCAGAGCTCAAAGGGTTGGCTGGCATACAGGAAAGAGATCTGTCGGTGGAGGGCATGAGAACAGCTGCAGGTAGTCTGCTGTTTAATCTTGATGTACAGATAAACTGACACTAACTTTAAAGGAAAAAGGAAAACTTGTACTTAAAGCTTAGATCCTAATAAATTAAAAGTGTTATTAACAAAGGATATAACATTCAAACTCATAGTTTGATCATTTTTGGATGTGCTTATTTACTCTCTTGCCCACAAGATAGAAGATTGTCTACATTAAGTACAGAGCTGGAGCCAGGACCTTTGCTTAGCTAAGGATAAAAGCAGTAAAAAGGGAGAAACAGCTGGCCTGGCTCTGTCCAAAGTTCAAAATTACTACTAAACCTTAATAACTAAGACTTTACACCAGTTACCTGCTGAAGGCAAATTTTTGTCTATGGATGAAATAACTAAGATGTAATACATTAAAAGGCCTTTAGCACTTTCGCAAGTGTATTTGGGGATTGCAAGGCTCGGTGTTCCCACTATTTCCTTTCTTTATGCTAAGCTAAGCTAATCACCTCATAGTTCCAGTATCGATACTGTAAGTATCCAGTAAGATAAGTTCAACCAAAAAATGTCAGACTCCGGGTAATACTTTCAGTGAGTCTTATAAAGGGAAATGCAATTCAAGTAAACAATGACACGATTAATCAAGTCATTTCTGATTGCTGGATATTAGGTGATAACATAAAAAACAAGTGAGTGAATGAGTATTCCCTGTTGTATCCTGAAGTCCATAGACCTAAAATAAGTAGTCATACTATCTAGGTCATAGAAGATTATCCCCCCTGTGTAAGCAGTAATGGGGTAAATATTGCTCCTTTGGAACAACTCTGCAGTCATTTGGAATAAGCACACAAGACGCTGCAGAAAAAGGCTGTTCTGGGTTATTTAATGGTCATTTCTATCTATTGTGGGACACTTAAAGAGCACTTCTGTTGTTTTGGGGAGAGCTGGAACAAAACTGTATAAGTGAACTCCAGCTGTGTGTTACATACCATAAAAAAACAGAACAGTGGACTTGGCCTTTGTCTGCCATTCTTGTCGTAAACAGTCCGCCATAGCTCCAGCAGTGTGTTTAATAGACCCCACGTAATGAGTGATGGGCGGGGTCATCACAGGGTGGGCTGGGTGGTCAGGGAAGGGCAGATTGATTGACAGGTAGTCAGTTTTTACAGCTGCCAGAGACCATGGATTTTTCTGTGTGTGTGTGTGTGGGGGGGGGGGGTTAATCATTTAATATTTTGAATGCTGTCTGGATGTTAAGAAATGTTATACAAATATGATAAAAAATACTTTCCCCAGCTTTAAAATAAGAGGCTTGCAGAATGCACCTGGTGGCTTATTATATGGTGTTGTGCTAAAAGACTGAGGCTAAGGCTGCATGTCCAGCCAGAGAACGTGTTGGCATGTCCCAGGTGGATCATCACCAGATGATGAACCGTGTTGATGAAATGGAAATAAAGGTGCAGTATTGTTTTTGTACTGCGGGTTGAGCTAGTTAGCACTAGTAATATGATCATGAAAAAAACATGATCAGGGTATTATTTCATTCTTGGATATTTGTAATTCTGCTATAATGTAACAAGAGAAGATCATTTGAGGATGAGGACTAACTGATGAGTTTGGCTGGAGCTTTTCTAACTTGTAAGCCACACAAAATATGTGCAAGCTCCTGATAATCTCCTTCCTTCTGGAAGTAACACTAGCATACTTTTTCTTTGGTGTTTTGTTTTTGGAAAAACTGAAAAAAAGACACCACTGATCAAAACACTTTTGAATGTCTTTTGGAGGGATGGTGTTCTTCCCTCCAGGAAGTTAGATCAGAGACTTGGAGAATAAATGGTAAGGAGCACTGAAGCTGTTCTCGAGGCTTAAACATCTTACTAGGATACTTTTTTGTTTATTTTTTCTTTGTCATCCATCTCTATTAGAAGGCAACTGTCAAATTCACATTATTGTTTGACGTTTTTAGCTCCAAGCTAAAGTCATTTCCCCCATTGTCTCTTACCTAAACTGGGATCAAAGTGGTTAAAGACAGCTGAGCTATTCACCTGAAGGTGAATCCTGTGTCGTATCCATATCGTACAGAATGCTGGCCAATATGTATTTCATGCTCATAAAGGTTGTGTTCAGCATAAAAGAGCAGGATCCCTGTGGATGATTTTATGGTTAACTGTGGATTTCTTTAGTCTGACTGAGAGAACTTAAAGTGTGTTGTTAAAAACAAACACCAAACGGACAATTATGAAGTGATGTTCCACCACGCCGGGCCGCACCAGCTCGAGGAGCTGTCACATTGATGCAGTACACTCAGACAAAATGTTCAGAGCACATAATTCCCCTGCCTCTACAGATCCTGGCACTCAAGTGAGGTAAAAAAAAAAAAAAAAAAGTGTAGGGTTCCTTTTAAAAGCCAGCAATGAACAGAGGGGATGTTTTCTGTATTTTTATGGAAAGTTGCACCAGAGGCATCACATACAGCCCTTTTGATCTTGTGAGTTGTGTTCCAGCGCTGCTATGTGCGCTGTGTGTGTGTGTGTTTGTGTGTGTGTTTGTTTGTGTGCATGAGTCCGTGCATCTCTGGAAGATGATAAGCCAGGGATTTAGGCCATGGTTTTCTAGGTTATACCTAAAAGCCACCTGTCTGTCTAAAACACAGTTGGATGATTTAAAAATATTAGTACAGAAATAAGTGCTCATGTGATGGAGAGGAAATCTCTCTCCCGCTCTCTTTCTCTACGTATCAACCCAAAAAACAAGATTATTTTTTCAGCCTAGCCTGCCTAAAATAATAAGCTGCAGCGTTCTGCTGACTGTTGCCGACTGTCCATCAGTAATTCTCTAAGTTATTCATGCTGGATTAGCACCCACCAGGCGTATTTTGAAGAACACACTGACGAACTGCAACTCTAAGCTAAGAATCCAGCCGCTGAAATCCTCCTGTAAAGAGACAGAGCTAAATGAGCCCATCAGGAGGTTGTGTGGCAGCCTGAGGCGGGATCTGTTTCATTATGGGACTGCTGCCATTGCATACAATTCAAATGTAGACTTGTTCACAACAAACTTTTCATTTTGTGTGAGAGTTAAACTTGGATGCTTTACTTTTGAGCTTGCCACTAATGATAACTGCAGGGTTGAAAATGTCCATTCTATTAGATATTCTCTGCCATTCTTGAGCTTGGTATTGATTATATATTCAAGGCGAGAAACTCAGTGGAAATGGATTGACACAGAACAATTTGATGAAAGAAAAGCTAAACTCGGTGCAACTCATTATTCCATAACTTTTGGGGAAATCGCAGCAGCAGTCAAGGCATTACAGCACAATAAAGCAAAATTCAGCTCAAGTGCAGAAGAATGACATTTTGTCAGCAACTCAACCCGTTACCTGGTAATGGACTTTAATGGAGAGGGATCTTTTGGCAAAGCTGACAACTTGCAATACAATAACAGTTAAGATCCACACACAGACTGAAGAACACTTCATTCAAAAGGAGGTGGAAATGCTAGAAGTAATCACGGCTCTTGATCCAGAGAAAAACAACATATTAAGATTCATAGAAAGTTTCAGATTCATCGACCTCGCTTGTCAGGCCTATGAGATGCTGGACAGGAGCCTTTGGGACCTGATGAACAAGAGGAGGTGGACACCATTGAGACTTTACGAAATTTGCCCAGTGATTCACCAGCTACTAGTAGCATCTGATGTCAGCGTGCTTCAGAAAAACTTGTAACCTGATGACATAATACTTGTCAATCAAGTAGCAGCACTACAAGGTGAAGCTGACTGACTTTTGTCTGGCGACCCCAGTTGACCTGTTGGAGGTTGGGAAAGTATTCCAGGTTTGTGAACACAGGGCTCCAGAGGTGACCTTGGGCCTCCCATTGTCTGAAGCGATTGATATGTGGGGAGTCGGATGTGTCATGGCATGTCTGTGCTTTGGTCTGCACCTCTTCCCTGGAGACTGTGCGTATCAGTGGATGAATACTATGGTGCAGCTGCTGGGTCAGCCAGAGGACCACTTGCTGAGAGCTGGAATATACAGCTGGCAGTATTTCAGTAAGGAGGAGGGCTCCAGCAGTCCAGATTGGAGACTGAATTCACCAGAGGAATACAAGGAGGCAACAGGTCTCAACCCCCAGATTTCTTGCAATTTTTTCAACATGTACATGGATTTAGAGTTTGCAGCACAAAGATGCCAACCAAGCAGACGCTTGGAGACGCTCCTGAGTATGAAGATACAATGGCATTTTTAAGCCTCCTAAAATCATGTCTACATCTGATTCCTAGCAAGAGAATCACACCAGAGCAAACCCCTTCATTACAATGACACACCTGGTAAATGGTAAATGGTTGTGTATTTCTATAGCACTTTTCCAGTCTACTGACAGCTCAAAGCACTTTACAATACTTGCCACATTCACCCATTCACACACATTCATACACTGATGGCAGAGGCTGCCATGCAAGGTGCCAACTGCTCATCAGGAGTAATTTGGGGTTCAGTATCTTGCTCAAGGAGCCTGGATTTGAAACAGTGACCTTCCGATTACTAGACGACCCCCTCTACCTCCTGAGCTACAGCCGCCCCAAAAAAGTAAATGAAAAAGGCACTAACTCATATGCAGGTGAGGCCCATCAGTTCAGGGGCGTTTGCCCCATATATTATTCAGATGAAGCAGGTGGCTCTCTCACCCACACTAAAACTGACATGGAGCTCAGAGATGACCAGCCTTTTGACTTAAGTGATGGACTTGATATTCTAATGCAACTGCCATTTGACAGTTGGTGTTGAAGATGTCAGAAGGGGAGAAAAGCAGAATCTGTTTCAGACCACTGGTAGAGTCTGCAGCAGAGTGAAGGCGTGCATATAGGTTTAATTTCTGAGAGTAACTCCTGTGTACACTGGGGAGGGAGTCGTGGGCCACAATGAATTTAATGTCTAATCACACCACAAAAGAGACAAGAGCTATCTTGCGTGCTATTTCCTAACTGGGCTTGTTAGGTATAGTGGTCCACTATATATATGACCATATATATATATATATATATATATATATTAGACAATCAGTAGGGCAGCATGGTGGCTCAGTGGTTATCACTGTCGCCTAACAAGGTCCTTTAGGTGTGAAGAATGAATGTTCTCCCCATGATTGCTTGGCTTTACCCCTGGTGCTCCAGTCTATCCCTTTTAAATGTTAAGTTTTGCACTCATAAGATGGGTTTTCTGACTAACCAGTTAGCAAACACACTGTATAACTCACACAGCCTTACTGTGTTCATTTGTAGTGTGGCAGACCGAGCACATGCTGCAATTACAACACTTCTCACACTGAAGCACATGGTGTTGCAAAGCACATACAGTATGCGCAGTGAGCTTGTTCAATCAGTTATGGAAAAAAAAAATATATATATTTCTTCGAGTTCTGAGGTTGAATTTCTTCTCCAAAACTGTATATTGCCCCTTCAAAACCGAGACAAAAATAGTCTGTTTTTACTGTCATCAACAGCCTAACAGAGGACTCATGAGTCAGAGTGAGGAGTTTTGCTTCTAACCTGGAAATTTCTCTGGCTTATTGCTCCTCTGATTTATTACAGTCTTTTTGTGTGAGATGCTAATTTTATGCCACTTAATTTATGGGTTTGTGCTGGCACAATACATTATGTGCTGGCACAATACACCAGAACAAAGGCCAACAACAGACACAATGCCTTCTGTCACTTTACACAGGATATACAGTATGTGCACACACTCACACAGCCTCTCACACAATGATCTAATATCTAAGATATCCTATGTAACATAATCCACAATCAAACTGTGAAGCCACAGGAACAATTCTCCATGTGAAAATGAATTACTGGCGAAAGAACGGCATAAACAAGCCTCATGTATTCTTATTAACAATAGCCCGATAAGATGAGAAACAAAATCCCTGATGTGTGTGCTCCACCGAACACTTTAACATGTTTTTTTCATGACAGATACAATACAAATACAGTATATCCCTCCTGTCAGTCCACTGGTACATATGAAGACATGGACTGAAGCCACGAGCTAAGTTAGTCCTGAAAATCCTTCTCTATTTTTTCTTCCTCTTGTGCCCGGGAGCTGTTTGGACCGTGCAGAGTAAACATGAGATTGACCTCTGTAGTGAAGAGAAAACCACTAGATACCCAGATTAGCAATGCAGATTTTTCCACCGCAAGATCCAGTGGCATGGCTGTGAAGGACACCTACAATCAGCGTGAATGGATTTAAATTGTATTCACACTCCTCTCATTCATATTGCCGACCAAAGGCTTTTCTCAGCACCTTAGCCAATCGTCACCTCGGCCACTCACAAGCGCTGCCACATGTCACTTAAATAAAGCAGTGATAAAATTCTAATTTGTTTCCGTAATGAATGGAAACTCCAGCACACCAAGCTTCACCACTGAAATCCACTGATATAATAAGAGTTTCAGTGTGCAGAAATAAATCCACACTCCCCGCTATTCAGTTCTTTGAAACTCCTCAGGATACGAGGAATATTAATATCCTATTACAGGACAAGAGACCTCCCATGAATGTGAAGGTGCCCACATCTGCACTTCACATTCACATTTAGATTCAGGGGATTTTGAACTAGATTACAGAGAGGCAGGCATGATCTGAAGCTCAGCCTCATCCCTGCATGCAGTGCAGCAGGAAGGATCTCTCAGAGCTCAGAGAGCAGAAAAGTCTCTCAGAGCTGCCAGGAAAGCTGTAATGGAAGTTCACTCTCACATTCTCAAAGACAACGACTGCAGAGAGGCATCCTTAACCCACCGCAACAGTCAATCAAATTCTTGTGCAGTTCTCCTCTCCAGGTATACCTTCCAGATCCAACTTTTTTTTTTCTGCTCTGCTCAGTTGAGGCGCGTATTTATTTTTGCAGTAGCACCTGCCTTCATGTGGTAGAGCCTGAATGTAAAATATCTTCCTCATTAATGTTTGGCACCACAGGATGACTGATTAACTTTGGGAAAACATTTATACACACCTTGCACTTCTGTCAACGTGTTTCGGAGTTATAATTAGTAGGAATTATGTGAGTATATTTGGCTTTCTAAAGCGCAGCAATTATGCACTGCTAATGTATGTCGACATTGCAGAACGGAGATGTCACCAAACAGAACTGTTCACAGAGCAGTTTGAGATGACAGGGCGTGACTCCAGGGAAGGGCCTAAACTTTCTGGAGCTCCTGTAGAATGCTGTATAGGATGTGCCAGCGTGAAACGATACGAAGAGGAGACAGACTATTCTCCAAGAAAACAACAGAATCAGTTGCAAGTGCCCCAAAATGACATGTTTACATTCAAAACACCAGACTTAATTTTCTGTTTCAAACAAACAGTTAATGTTTTTTTTTAAAAGCATGACCACAATCATTCTGACGCTTCGGTTTTCCCAACTAATCAAAAACTGAAGCTTTGGGGTGGCAGCCGCAACCTAAAATCCCAGTGTCAGCATTACGAGACGAGTTGGGAATGACACTAAAAAATCTACTTTTCTTACAAATAGGAACTTAAACATAGTGTTTATTGTTGTAACCCACAGTCCGTCTTCAAAAGAAAAATGACCATATAGGGTCGATGGTGACAGCTGCTTATTAGGCCTCATATTTACATTTGTTGACAGGCAGCGACCTCTAGAGGCCAAAGGTATTATTACTGAAGCAAAGGAGGAAGTCAGGCAAAGTAGTATAAAGAGCGAGAAAGTCAACACGCATTATTTCAACTTACAAACGGAATTAATTCAATTAAAGTTATCTTGAGTCAATCCAGATGTTTTCCTAAACCTAACAAAGTAGTTTTCTTGCCTAAACCTAACCAAACTGCAAGTGTACAACGAAGGTCCAGTGTGCCCGTTGCTGCTTCGATGCAACGGTCATGTTGTTTTGAAAACAGTAATATATGTCGTTTTGGGCCGTTTAGGTAGGATGTGGATTAGGATGTGTTGTGTAACCATGACGATGAAGGTCCCCAAACTTTAACAAAATAGTCACTCTACCGAAACTAAGTCCTTTTTGTGCCCAAACTTGTGCCCAATCATTAAATGTATTTATTTGTCAACAGTGAATAGTAATGGTTTTAGAGGGCTCATAGGGACAGATAGGGGCATCAGATCAGAAAACTCCTCTATGTGTCATTCTGGAGTGTCTGGACAAACAACATATTTCGTTTTCTAATAATGGAGGAATTGTTAAAGAGACAGGAGCTAATACAGACAGAGGGGGAACGCAGTGCCGCTACACTGAACAATATGAGAACACTGATGTGTTTGTTGAGCACTAAAGCATGTAAACCTATTCTAGTAGTAACCAACAATAAAATCTATTAACCTTATATAATATTTATATATTATATATCATATATAACCTCATATTTCGTGTCATAGGATCCCGGAGAAACGTAATCTCATTTTTGCTGCACTACTTTTGTTGGTACAGCTAAATGGCGATAAAGCTTTGATTGATTGATTGATTGATTGATTGATTGATATATCTCTTTTAAACAAATAAGATAACAGATATTACAAGACTTAACATTCGTAACGTTCTTGTTGTTTTCTCACGACTGTTTGAATCACGTTATATTTCCAGCCCTAATGTGACACTGTTTGTTTGATGCCTCTGATATATTGAGTCTGACTTCCCCGTGACGTCCACTGACTGATGTGGCACCCCACTGACCCTCCAGACACTTCATTTGATGAGAAGCTCTTATCTCTGTCAATACACAGCCCTCAAATGAAGAGTTACATTAATAGGTTTTGAAGAGACGGCATGTCAGCCACACTAAAAATGATGGACTACCACACACACACACACACATGCAGACACACACAAAGTTACTGATTGTGTTTTAGCAAGCTTTGTCTTCTTTCTCGCTTTTCTACCTTTCTGTCTTAAATCATTCCAGTCAGATTGGGCCCACAGTTGCAGATCAACATTCATTAGAATGATGTAAGGCCAGGTGTGCTTTTGAGTCATGAAATCAATTCTGCCTCTTCCTGGATATTCTGTTTAACTCTGAGGATTGATCCGCCCATTGAGCTTTAGGGGGTGCTGCTTATCTCCTTTCTATTGCCTCGTCCAGCAGGCCCTGCTATATAACCTCATTGTTCACTCATCACCTCTGGGCCGCTGTGTGGGTCAGTGTTACTTACTCACGCTGTTCAGTTGTCTTTGATGCTACCTGATCTTTACAGTGGACATCAGGGAAATAATATGCTTCTGCGAGTGTAATTTGAGTGGAGTGTCCCTCGCAGCCTGTTACTAGTAACCCTGTAAGACAGCAGGATGCAGAGATGAAATGACGGCCACAGACGGAGTTTTCAGCCTGCAGCCTGCTCTCCTTTAACCTGTGGCCTACTTTCAGAGAGACAGAAAATGATGCTGCGTCTTTGGGTGGATTGTTCACACAATTTGACACGAGAGAGAAACTTCAAAGCCAGCAGACAGGAGGTTGCATGTAGTTACATCACAAAATTTGATTTAAAATAAAGAATATATGCTCAATTTTGGGTCTCACGTCGTTGTGATTGACAGCTGGCTGAAGGTTTGACAGAGGGTTGCACAGTCATACTCACACACGTGACCTGATGCCAGACGATGTGTTTATTGTCATTCTCAAAGTTGCATGTTTTGTCAATTTGTAATTAGTTTTTCATTAAGTTCTGTTATAAAATCATTAAAATATAGGCGAGCAGAATGGATGGATCTTAAGCAGCATCTGCAAGGTGCTGATAAGAGCGATGTTCCTTGGTGTCACTGCTGAGTCATCATATTCTCGCAGAAGCACCAGCAAACAACAGACATGATAGAGTATATGAGAAGCAGCGTCAGCACTAAAGAAAGTGGTAAAGCAGTAATGTTTTCAAACCTAGCTGCACTTTAAAGAACTGTGGGATTGATCTAAACGATGAATGTCCAAGCCTCGGCCCCGGTGACAAAAAGCCGACAGCAGTGATGGACCCCGACAGGCTGTAAACATAAACCTTGTGAAGCTGAATGATAGAGTCGTAGTGACATGACATACCACACATCAGTCAGTTAGAGCGGCGGCTGCAAAACAGCCGAGCTTTCCATCGGGTGTTTCTTGACCTTCTTGCTGGCTGAAAGTTTAGATTTAGAGCGTTGAGCAGCTGAAGTTTTTAGGTTAGTAGCAGTGAGGCTTCAAAGGTGAGTATTCAGTAAACTGTGGGAAAGGATTTTTATTATGGTCATTTTCAGGTTCATAATTTTATTTTGGGTTACTACTAGAATAGTTTTTTTATGTTTTCAGCAAAATACATCAGTTTTCTTCTCACTGAACCGTGCTGCAGCGTCGTATTTACCCAGGGCACTGTTTGTCAGGAAATAGTTAACAGCACATAACTCTCCACAAAACCACAAATTGTTTCTTCAGAAGTGGTTCTCCTGAGGCCGTGATCCCAGTCTCACACATGCATACACGTGGTTTACACCTCGTTCCTCGAGACTGATGCTTGTGTTACTACTGAAGCTCTGGAGAACATTAGTCACTGTTGTACGCTGGGTCAGTCTTCATCTAATTACAGGCCGCAGGAAACAGGATCTGTTAAGTGTTTACACATTCGGCACATGCTCACATGGGTTTGTGCACACATCCTCACGCTTCAATTGAACCTCAGCCACACACAGAAACAAGAGGATGGTGTCATGTTGGGTCACCGTGCAGCCGTAGTGTGTCTCTTGGGAATTGCTCTAGAGGGCATGAGTTTCCCTAATTAGAGTTTACATTGCAGCTATACGTTCTCTTAATGGTTTCACAGAGACACAATGACCTCCAAACAAACAAAAAAAAAAGCTTTGGTCGTACATTGGGACATAGATATTGATCTTGATGGATAAAGCTTGATTTGTGGGCATTTGTTTGAGTGTTAAATGAGATTTTGGATAAAATCCCTGAATTTCAAACACTATGGTAAAGCTTAAGGGATTGTTTGGCGTTTTCAAAACAATCCAAGGGGATTAAAAGAATCAAGGTTATCAAAACAACTGATGTCAAAGAAACTCAGAGACATTAAGAAATGAGAGAATCAATAATAAAACTCTGAAAGCTTTGAGGGCACAGACATAAAAGAGGCCAAAAGGGATTCAAATTGAAAATAGATCATTGGAGAGCAAGAATAGCTCAAACTGTCAGACAGACACAAGGTCTGTGAACATGATATCGAATTCCCACTGGTAGCATAAAGACATTTCAAGAATCACAAGTCACGAAAACCACTTGAGCGAAATGGTCTCTTCTATATCTCAGATCAGATCTTAATCAATAAAGTTAACATGCAGGGTCACCTTGAAACTCTGTTTCTGTTTAAAACAGATTTCAGAGATGAATGCGTGTACCTGGAAGAAATGCCAGCATATCAGATGACAATATGCTGATTCACTGGAAGGTGGGTTGAGATTATGAGCATGACATTGTAAAGCCTTGATCTAATGGGCAGACAAACCAGTGATATTAACTCAAGCACTCAAGTTACTCATTCACTGTGTTGATGAGTGTTAGATGAGAAGATTGAGACTCATGTCTGTGTGTTAATTATGCAGCTGAAGCCAGGAGTTGATTAGCTTAAAAAAATGCCTAAAGTTTACATTGCTGTCAGACAGCCGCTGAAAGTCCGACCCAAACGTGCAGATCTCAAATGCGTCCTTAATGTGTCTTGGGGACATTCACACCTGTACTTTGAGTTGTCCACTTGTGAGCGGATCACTCAACACGCAAGTTCATACCAAATGTGAACACCGTAAAGTGTCACATCCTGCAGCAAGTTATCAAATTCAACCCTTTCACCGCCTTTATGTTAGTAAGCAAAGTTTACAGATAAGAGATTGGTGTTGCTCGTCTTATCTAACTCTGGGCAAAAATAGCAAAGTATTTGTTTAAAACATGTGCATGGTGACAATGAAACAGTGTCACAGCCTGCAGCAAGTCTGAAAATTGCATAATCGGGAAATTTGTGATCTAGAAAACAGGATTTAATAGAATATAAATGGTTAAGCCTATTAGGCTATTCCCCATCATTGACTTTAACGTCATACAAGCATAAAATGTGCTTCAAGACTGCTGTTCCCTGACCTGCAGTCACAGGTTCAACCACACCAACAGACACGTTACATTCTGCTCTGATACTCTTGAGCCAGACACTTAAGCCCCTACTACAGCCCGATCTGAACTAAAAGGTCAGCTGAATGCATAATGTGCCCTTGAGAACATTTGAGGTAAGAAAAGATTCCCCATTCAACAAGAGGGGACAATTGTCCAATAATGATCCCCCAAACCCAGATGATGATTGGAAATAGGATTTTGATTGACCGGATAATTCAATCTTCCTGCCAGGAACTGGCAGCTGATGAGATATTGAGTTTATACAATTAGTTAAATTGACAAGAAGTGAATGAGGAGCAGTGAAAACTGCTTAGCTACACATCAAGTCTGTATATCTATAGAGCACAATGAAATCCTGTTCTATAAAATGTATTCTGTTGCAGTGGAAAAGCCCAATGCCACTTTCTACCACATCCTGACCAGCTGATTTAATGTCTTTTTGTTAGAAAAGGTTAACTGTTTCTGAAGAGGCTCATCTGCCAATTACTACAAGAGATGGCGGCCTATTGTCTCATATGTAAATTCTCTCAGGAACCCATCTGATTGCCTCCAGCCTTTGAAGTGAGCACCTTGAACATCCTTCTTATTGTACTTCCCTCTATTTTATTTGCTTTTTATGTATTTTGTGTCGTTCTTTTGAATATCTTTTTTGGAGGAAGGCGTTGTTTTATTTGTGTTTTAAAACAACAAGTATTTGACGTATAACACCGGTATATGAAAAAGAAGGACAAAATTAAAAACAGCACATTTTGACAAAAATGCTGAACAGAGAAGCTGAATACACATTAGACAATGAGAATAAAAATAAATGTAATGGACTCAAAACATGTAAAGATGTGAACTGCAGAGGAGTTATTGGCAGTATCACTTGGAGGTGGAAAAGTTGTGGAGGAGCTCAAAGATACAAACTGGTGCCTGTTCACACAATGCTTGAAAATCAAACATATCTTAAAATCAATTCTGTATATACGAAGGGAGGCGAGTACAGCAGGAGTGTCTTTGTTGGATCTGTATTGTTACATTTTGTAGAGAAATCCAACTAACCCCCACGCAAAGAAAAACATTTGAGGCGCAAGAATGTTGTGTAAATAAGGACCTATTGAATGAGGACAACAAAAATCAGCTGAATAGCTAAATTCCGCCTCCCGCAGTTGCTACAACAAGCGGCAACAGTTCCTCCAATGGCCACTTGAGGCTGGCTCCAAAAGCAAGTCAGTTCCCATAAGATCCTATGTTCAATGGTCCAAATTTACAGCAGAAATAAAGATGTTCACAACATGGTAAACTCTGGCTCTACCCACTATTTTATAGTCAGTGTGTCAAGCTGTCCATTCTCACTTGACAACCCAACTGCCAGAATAAATGGTCGCAATATACGTTTCTGCAACCAGGAATATGTTAAAACTTGACTTTTTTTTAACATTTCAACTTTTTTGAGGTTCACTTTTCTAGTTTACATTGTGATAACGCTGTGCTTATGGTGTGGTTAGGTTTAGGCACAAACATCATTGGTTGGGGTTAGGAAGAGATCACGTTTTGACTTAAAAATGCCTGCTTTGGTTGCCACAAACGCTGCAGATGTCCCAAGGTCTTGTTCAAAACACTGTCTTGGTCACCACAGATAAGGCTGGAAACAGCAGCTAACGTTCAAGTCGATAGACACATTATTTAAAAAGTTTCGTACACTTTGCTCTTCTTTTGACTTTTGTTTCAGAAAAGCTGAAAAATGAGGGGAAAAAAGCCACACTCCATGCTCCTGAAATGGAAATGATGTCTCCTATGAGAGTCCCACATCAGCTATTAAAAACCTGCTGTGTCTATAGTTACCGTTGCTGAGCTTTGATTGGATAGTCACTGTCAGTGGGAGAGGTTTAGCAAACAGTAAATTGTATGCCACTTCTTTTTTTCTGTGCTTTTCTGCAGCACTCTATGTACTGTATCTTTCACGTACAGAGGAAGTGCATTGATCGTGTAATCTTACAGAATTTATTGTATTGATGTCTGTCAGCAGTTTGTGTTTTATCTCTGTAAGCAGCTCCACTAAATGAAGACATAAAATGCAGAGACTCTCATCACTGACTCAGAGTGACGGTGCAGCTCCTGAAACTTGAAACCATCAGGTATGAGTTACAGGCCTCGAGTGAAGGAGCCCTGCAGTTTTCTAATATGACAATTTGATTTCTGCTTGAGTTTTCTGATTGGATTTTTGGTGCTGGACTATGATAGAGCTATGCAGTAATTGGATTGTTCAAAATCATCACCTTGAGCAGACTATTGGACTGTAACTATTGCCGTGTTTGACAAGTTATCAAGTCTGTACAGCAAAGTCATATCGAAAGTGATTTTTCCCCTTTTATGCTACAAATGACATTAGACAGTACAGCAATGAAATTCATTTGTCAGATTTGTGGTGACAGTCTGGGCATTATGGGCCTGACAAACGCTTCAATCTCAGTTCAAAATTGTCATCAAACAGCCATTTGTTTCTCTGTGAAACATGACCTCATAAATGTCAAAGCTGCTCTCACTCTCATCTGTTAGGCACCATTAGTTGGTGCATTAAATTACCGCAGGCTGAATTTCTATTTGTCTTTGAATAAAAGTCTGTAGCACTGCTGACATTATCAGAGTAACAATGCACCAATCAGTTCCTCATATGTTCTCTTTGATAAATAGTTTTGGAAAGAAGTATTGGAGAGTTTGACCTCTATAAGCCCCAAACAAGTATTTAAATGAAAACATTTCAGAAGTCCAGAGGGGAAATCACTTAGAAACAATCCAAAGACGTGTGAAACGTGACAACCCGGGGGCCTTTTGTAAGAGGTCACCAGCCAAATAGGTTGGGAGCCACTGGTTTAATATTCGACCATGCATTGTATTTTATGCAATTTGTCTGTAAATTCTTGATCTAGAAAGTAGCGGTCAAATAAATGCGATGGAATAAAACTACAATATTTCCATCTGGAATGAAAGGAAGTAAAAAAGAGAAGAATCTCAAAATGTCACACATTTTTGGGCCACATGCAGCACGAACAAGCTGAAACCACCTCTTGACATGGCAAATAATCAGTGCTTTGAGAGTGGTGAGGTTGAACAGAAACAGTTTGTTCCTGATGAGAACAGCAGAGTCAGGTCATATTCTCTGGTTGTCTGATAATCCACCTGAGCCTGGCTGTACAACATTTTATTATTAGAGCAAGATAAGTATTCAAATATAAGAATATAGTGGTTATCTGACCTGAGGCCAGCAGCAGGTGAGACCTTGAGCTGCACTGAAAACTGTCTCACCTTTTCCTGACCTTGCACAACTCCCAATCACCACTGTGTTCTCTCTAAACAAACACAGACACACACACACACACACACTCCCCTACACTCCACACAGTCACACACATAAATATCTGCTGCTGTGTCAGTTCGCGGGGCTTGCAACCTGATTCTTCGGTTCTAGAAGGCAGCAAAGCTCTAGCCACTTCCCACCTACCTGTCAGTGATAAAACATGGCTGATTCCCGTGTCGTCACAGGTCAGCGCTCAGAGAAGCACCACAGATTCAGTTTCACCGCCTCGAGTCTCTGTCCACTCCCCAACCACTCTGCTCCTACTTCAGATGATGACACCGTGTGAGAGAGAAGGCTGTCTCTTCATTTTGAGAGGGGATTCTCCAAGAATAATTCCCTGTCGGACATTCAATTTGCTATCTGACTGCAGGACCGAATGAATTATTTATACTCAACGCCATTTCATAAAAAATACAGTAAACTTTTTTTATCTGCCATCTTTGCCATATTCTTGGATCTGCTGCAGGGACTTTTAAAGCAGTCTACCGCCTTCTGTGACGTATATAGAGTGGAAGAACTTAACATTCCCGTCAGAGACCAGTTTTAATTATTCAGTCTGAAGATAAGGAAAGATAAAGGAATAATAGGGTATATTTTTCAAACAATAGATGATGAGCTATTTTTTTATTAGCAGAGATCACCCAGTCACGAGGAAAGCGGGATGCACACGTGAGACAATCATCTTCCACATTAGAGCATGTCCTACATCATTAAGGACATTTATTCCCCTGTGACTGTGTGCGTGGCTGCTTAGTAAATAGAAAGACATCTCATATACTCTCGCCACTGAAACAAAGTCGTTTTTTTGTACGTCTTGGGAGTATTTTTCAAATGTTCACTGAGTGTCAGGGGTCGCGGACGGTATTGTTGCACCTGGGCAGGGGCTGACAGTGGACAGTACAAAAATGCCTGATAATGCAATAAAATCAATGATCATGTCAGTGCGGTGTATGAGTTAAGGTTCACATTAGTGTACAATGGCTTAGTTTGAAAAAAAAAAAAAAAGGTTGTATCTAATCAAGGGTTTAAAGCAGCACCCGGCCAGCATGCTAAGTGACCCAAATCCAACTCACACATGATGTTGCGTGACCGACAGATGCATGCAGGGTCCGGCTTACATGCTAAATGTTAACATGCCTGCTGTGGATGCTCCAGCGGTGGCGTCTGTGTTCACTGAGGATTGGAACTTAAACCTTCAGTGAGGTGTGTAAGGCCTTTAAGCCGTTTTTCTGAAAATAATCTCACAGTCACATTGTGACTGCAGAGTCTCATTTCGCTCAAAAACTTTGAGGAGGGCAGTGGAACAAAGAGGATAAGTGGACTGCTTATTGAAGTGGGACAGAGAGGCTGAATGGATTGATTAGATTATTCTTTGAGAATGAAAGAGCAGAGAAGTTAAGCCAAGCGCAGATTGCGGAGGACTTCACGCCACATGAGACTCACAGAATGACGTACAAGCAGGTGATAACCAAAAAAGCACACTTTTGTTTTTTGTATCTCTCTCTCCACAAGATAACTGGAATCGATGCAACGTGATCGCAGGATTTTGAGAGTCTATCTTGCCAGGATTCAGAGCGTCATATGAGGAACTCATGGCAGTATTTTTAGTGTTTCTTCATTGAATGGAAAAGGTGTTTTTGCTCTTCTGCCAACTGGCTTCAAGGGTTTTATTTACCGACAGGCTCAACTCTCGCTCTTCTACTGTTGATCTAATTGGTTGAAGTTAATTAGTTTGTCCATTCACCTGATGTATTTTTTCTAAGGTAATTGCTCCTTTTCCTAAGAGTTTCGAAGGACAACTTCCCACATGCTTTTGAGTGAACACTATCCCTCGACAGCATCACTGTCGCAGACGCACAGGCAGCCAGGTAACTTAACAAAAGGCGAACTTTATTAACGTAAAGCTGAAGTCCAATAAATCCAAAATCCAAAAATGTGGCAGCAAAAGGCACAAAACAAAACAGGAGACAATCAAGAAACAAAATCAAACAAAGTACAAACCAGAAATAATGCGAGGAATCAGGAACCAAAAGACACCCACAGGACCACAAGGGCAAAACAGAACGGCAACAGGAGACGCACGACAAACAGAACAGACAAACTGACAGAGAGAAGGGACGACAAGGACATAAATACACAGCGGGTGATTAACTAACGGAACGCAGGTGAGGAGTGGAAAGGGAGGGAAAACACACAAAGGGATGAACTGAAAAGTAAACAAGACATGAGGACAGAACTTTAAAATACAACAGGAAATAACTAAACCTCAAACTCAAACCATGACAGTCAGATTAGATTACATTCTAACTGACGGACTTTTTACTTTTAACTGAGTAAATTTTTACACCAGTACCAGTACAATATTCTCGTGCTTTCCATCCCTAAGTATCTGTATGTAAGTGGGCAAATCGATCAGGAAATGTGTTGTTTGTCCGTGGATTCAAACTTGATAGTAATTACCCGATGACTAGGGGAGCCAGAGGAAACAGGATACAATTTGATTGTCAACCTCCCACATCTACAAACTGCACGTTCGGTTGTGTCAGTGCCTTATATAATGATGATGACACCCACATTGGTCCTATGGCACTGAAAGGCAATTAGCAACAAGCAGGGAAGTATCTCAGATTATAATTGCACGCATGCAGGCAGCATAACCTGCAGACTAATCAGCCTTTTGATTAAAACGGCATTCGAAACAATCAGTGTCTGAATGTGCGTTTGGCAAGACGTTTTTTACATGTCTGTTCCTGTAACCTTCTCTATACATCTCTGGAGGATAGAGCGCAGACGTTGACTTACTTTATGTTGTTCTGATTTAGAGTGATTGTTGTGGAGCAGCTGTACAGCTGTGGTCCAGCACACAAACGGCTGGCTCTCTGACAGATGCAGAGAATGAAGAAAACATCAAAAGCAGCATCTGTTCACCTCATCTCAGAGTCCCACGCTGAACCAGGAGACAGTGTTTCTGAAGCTTTCACAGACATGTTTGCACAAATTCGCCAAGCTCTTTGTTATCAGCACTGCCTCACAAAAGCGGGGTTGAAAGCTTAACAGTCCAATGGCAGCATGTTGCACTGAATAAGCCGCTAATGCCCTGTGATGCATACAGTACATGTTACTGGCATCATTGTCAACCTGTTTCTGTCGAGAGCGATAATGCAGGACATTAACCAACGTGCTCTTTATTGTGAACAACTCACTGAAATATGTTTCTATGGTGTGAAATCACTGATATCAAACTGAGGTGATGTGACTGCATTCATAGCCACTTCCGGGACGCTGCTGAAACACAGGATTTGTCCGGAACAGTCGCAATCTGTATCACAGGCATGACATGGCTGGTGGAGGGCGCACACAAAACAGCAGCATGAATGAAGTAAAGGCAGAGAGACAATCAGATTGATGTGAGCAGCTGATATCAATTGGCGTCCCCACATAATGACAGGCAATTATGTGTGAGAGGATTAAATGAAAGGATGGTACATGAAAAATAAATGAAGGACTGAGCATGCAAAAGAGTAGTTCAGCTGTAAATGGTGTAGAGGTAGAGGAGAAAAATAAGGAGAAGCCGCATTGAAAGGGTGAAATCATGGATACTGCAACTGCAGGCCTGGTGTGTCACGGCCTTAACGCCTCTTTCCACATACGTATGTGCACAGAGGTGAGTTAATCGGAAGTCCATTGGGAATCTCCTTGATATCCAATGTGCCTGCGAAACTCCTCGCGTGTGTAATGTTCCGTACCGAATTTGCCTCGAGTATGTTCAAAAAATGTAACTTTTGCCGAGAGACAGTATGACAGTGTGCTAGCTTAGCTAACAGGCTGCTAACTAGCTAACACTATTGGTCCTGTTCTTGTCCCTGTAGTGCTCCAACCTCATTTTCCCCACGACAGGGTGGCGAAAAACAGACAGAATTTAACCTTTCACCCATGGCCAAACTAGAGTCTATCCATATACGGATATTGAGATATGGATCTACTCACACAAGTCACATACGTATGTGAAAACTAGGAGTTGATTTTCATCACTGCTGACACCTAAATGACAAGATGGATTGATTCAATAGAATCATAATAATACTTTAAATTGTAGAAAGAAGTCACCATCCTTTCAACTTACAGACAATCAAAGTGTTGTCCGTTCTTCCCCCCATTATTACTACCTGGAGTGCACCCCAGGACTTAATTCTGTAGTAAGGGTTCTCTCTCATGACATACACTGTGAGTCTGCACATCATCTGTTAGGACCTTTATGTACGTCATAGCACTGCAGCCTACTCAACAGCAGTTGGAGCTTGCTTTAAATGTGTTCACTGAACTCCTGATTCCTGATCCATAACTTGTTTCATGTTTAAAGTCTTCCCACACACTGCTTGCAGCTGGATTATACAATGATAGATATTTTTTTGCACAATGCAAAGAAATATTGCAGCTATCATTGCTGGAGCACCATCAGTTAAGATGGAGATGAGCTTCAAAAGGAGCAACTGGCTCTTTTAAACAAAATCAACAAAAGTGTGGGAAATATATGTGCACCATTTTGAAATGCAGCCCCTAATTCCTTCCTTGGTTCAAGATGTTATATGTATTAACAACAATGTTTAAACCCAGATAAATCCACTAGTTTACTCAAGGTGACTGTGTATACTTTCACGTTATGGAAGTCGGCGAACAAGACAAAACTTAAGATGAATAAAACTTTAAAACATTTCCTTATCTGTGAACATTTGTGCCTGAGTCACATCAGATAGATTTTCATCAGCAGTGGTGGTTGTTTAATGGCATATACATCAACAGTGAAGGAAAGGAACATATGTGTTTATTTGCATTACTCATGTGGTGTTTATCCGCCGCAAACATTGTGTCTGTGTGGTTCAATTCAGTTCAACTCTCAGTGAATTCAGTAACCTACTCACCAGAGCCTCTTGCTTCCCTCTCTTCTTTTCCCCTCTACTTTTTGTAACGTTACGTTCACGAAGTAAAGCATATTTCCCCTCCAGCTGCAGTCGGCAGTCAACATAACAGTATATAAACACCCGAACACGGAGGTCAGTTCAGCAGAGTGAAGATAAATGCACTTTTTAATCCCAAAAGTTTCAAAGTAATCTCTGAGCTTTCCTCCTGTTGGTAAATGGTTACGGATCAGAGCAGAATCCAAAGTGACTCTGGGTGTTTATTCTCCAGAGGGTCTGGCTCCTGTCCAGAATCTCTAGCCGGCTGTAAGCAGCTGAACAGCGGCTCCTGCAAAACGACAAGAAAAGGCTGCTGAAACACTTTGAGAACATAAATCAATGCCTTTATGATTAACAGAGTGTAGTAGCAGTCTTTCGTAAAGCACAATCATGAGGATGATATTTGTGGTTTTGAATGAAATATCTCAACTACAATTGACCATATTCACGCTGCGGCCATTTTCCTCTTACATCACGCTCAGCTCAAATATTGTACTGCTGTGTTCCAGGCTGCAAGTCCTGTAAACATGGGGAATCTGACAAATAGTTATCATTTAATGGCTTCCTTATTGATCAGCGACTGAAAAGATGATGGATAGTGAAAATAGGTAAAATAAATATGGCCCGAGGTTCACCAAGCCATATTTCAAGGTAAAAACATATTTGAGAACCGATTTGCTTCTGTTAGACAACAACTAACGTTAGCATTCAACCACTTCCCATCTAACAATATTGTTGATAGTGTTACACAATACAAAAAAGGCATTAATTAATTCTAACAAATCAAAGGACATTTTGGAAAGCCTGTTAATAAGACGCACTGGATGTAGCCGGTGGCTGAATGCTAACACAAATGGGTTATCAAATATGTTATTTTACCTTGAAACATGGCCCAGTGTCAATCCAGATTTTGACTCTCCATCATCTTTCCAGCTGCAAATCAATCGGGCAGCGGTGAAATGATAGTGATTAGTCAGATTCACTACGTTGGTACAACTTGGAACCTGGAACACAGGTTACATTATCACAGCATTTGAGCTTCCCAGAGGAAAACGTGAATATGGTCTTTTGGATTGATTGCTATTTGGTGCACACCTTCATGTAATTTTAATGACGATAATTCCTTTCATTTAGCTTCAGTAAATTGATTTGTGACTCAGTACCTGCAAAATTAATAACATTCCCATTCATTTTAGCCGTACTTTGACATTGTCTTTGTGTGCATGTTAGCATGTTGACATTAGCATTCAGTCCAAAGCACCACTGTGCCTAAGTACTGCCTCCGTGAGACTGTAGGCTCTTGTTCATCCATAAATGGGGTCTGCATTTAAATCCCAATAAAATAATTTGTATAACTGTAACTAATGTGCTGTTGCATCTTCTGAAAACAGATTGTCCCACAGCAGGTGATCAAGTCTCCTCTGTGCAGATTCCTTCTTCACCCACATATTCCCTGAATGCCAATAAAGGAATGCTGAAATATTTACAAGAAGCCTGCTGCAGCCAGAGGACGGGTCGCTGACGAATACCTAATCGACTGAGTGAATGTGGCGGAAGTTAAATTGAAAATTACACTTTGTTAATTAAAATTAGTATTAGAACCTGAGGAGTAATTTATTAAAAGTGGCCGAGCATAATAACTATTCTGGAAACTGGCATATTGTTCACAAAGTCAATTTCCTTAACACACTCAGCTGAGTAGCTCTCAGTTTGGTCTCTTCAAAGCAGTTCTGACAAAGTCTCCTTCTGCTCCTGAATCAGATCTGTCCCTCATCACAAGTGGAACACTGACACAATGACTCATACAGGTCTGTTCTGGATGATTATGATAATGAATCATTGTGCTTCATGGCAGTAATGTGTGCTGTTAACCTGAATGAGCTGACCTGCCTGACAGGAGGTGCCGAAAGCATTTCCTTTGACAAGAAGGCAGCTGACCTCACACCCCCAAACTGTGAAAAGTAAGTAAATATGAAAAAGCACTGTATAACTATAGATGTATACTGTAGAGCTGGCACCAGCAGCTAAAAGATGTGCGGTTTGTAAAGCGGATATACTTCACAAAACATCGTGCAGGTGGAGAATTGCCATGTGGAATTCTCTCACCCTCCTCGCACCTCAAAGTTTTCCATTTTACCAAGATACAGGTGCACAGAGCAACCCACAAACAGGTTTAAACTACAGAGGGAAATATCCACCTTATTCCTTAACCCCTGGTACGAATTATGGGCATGACTTCTAGCATGCCCACTTAACCGGAACTGCTGTTTTCTATGCTAAAAGGACGCTAATCCCAGTTTTTAGAGCGAGTCATAAAGATCTAGGTTAGCGACTTCATCAAGTGAATACTACTAACGCTATTAGCTCCATTAACTAACACGTCTAAAGCCTTGAAAGTGCCGGTTCGTCAGTTATTATGATACTTCGATTCTTATGCTAGTTCTGCCAAGCACATGACGAGGCAACCATCATCGTTTCCCCTGTTACCTCCCCAGGAAACTTGTAGACACCAGCATGACAAATGACATGATATATTTTGTGGATTAAACATCAATTTTAGAGGTAATGCTGCTACGGTAAAGTCATATAACATTTTAGAAAGCATTCATGAAACAATGCTGAACAGCTTATTTCACAAAACATCACATCACATCATGATGTCAGACACCTCTATGAGATAAATTAACAGTTCAAACTAAATTAAAACAATCAGTCATTATTAACAGTCTGAGTTGACAGACAGACCTCTTGCTGTTCAGCTCTTGCGTGCGACTATGTGGACATCATGACCTGGTCATATGAACTCCATTTCCCTGCAAAGCAGCGATCCATTAACAGTGTAGATGATAGATGAAAGTGAGGAAAATGCTGACTCAATGAACTAAATATCCCCACGTGATTGATTTACAACCACAGGATGTGTGACAGTCAGTGACCTACAGCTCTTTGTACTCACACAGATTTAGCGTCGGTGTATAATAGCACTCTCTTTTTATACCTTGTACAGTGAATAGTTCCACCCTTCACATAAAACACTGTAACTATGCCTCATTGCCTTCACTCTCATATCGAGTCTGTGTGGGTTATTCGCCCAGTGGTCCTTCTGATGAAACAATTCACTGACAGGCTATTAAGACCTGAACACACAATTTTCAACCTTTGGTCTCCATTACCTATCTGATTACTTTTCATCTGATAGAATAGATAATAAGAGAATCAATTAAGTACTTTTCTGTGGTTGATTCAGAAGTGCATGCATTCGTCAAAGATAAAAAAAAACAATTCTTGTAATTACGACTCCTGTATCTCCAGTAATTATATCATATTATTTCCTGCAGAGCATCTCATAATTAGGATTCGGCATCTATTCATTACAAGAACACTGTCTAACAACTTAATTTCATGATTATAAAAAATGCTTTTTTGTGATGATGAGAAGATCTGTCAGATTTCTGTGGTGAAGTGCTGCTGGTGACTGTAGTGGCAAGTAGCTTCCTACAGATCAGAAACTACTTTTGACCTGAACAGTCGCAATGATTTAAGATTCCTGTACAAGCTGAATGTTGACAATATATCTTTTTTAAGGCCCTGAAAGATTGTTTCAGTCAGCGTTGCTCCCCTATGTAAATCAAAATTCGATGACAGTTGTGGGTTGTTTGCTCACGTTGCCAGAAAACTGCTGATAAAATCTGATCAGACCACATCACACACAGTCCTGATGAGGCAGATTAGCTGAATTACTGACCGGATCATACCTAAGCACTGGCATATTCAGAATATTTAAGTTTATATAGAAACAAAAGGATTTAAAGGGGAATCAAGTTAGAGTCACCTGCTTAACTCATTATGTTAAGTCAGGTGATCACTGCTATATTCAGTAGACGATTTGAGACGGGATGACCAAAATGCATCCCCCTTGTTAACCTGCCACCCCCCTCTCCATTCCCTAGTAGCAGAGAGAGTACAGGGGCAGAATATGTTTGTCTAGTCTGCCTGACTCATTGATCGTTTATCTAATTTGATCATTTATGAGTTTTATGCAACTTAGAGCTCACTAGTAACTGGTGAATCAAACAAAGCAAGTCTATCCCTCCCTTTTAAAAATTAACAAATGCCTGCTGGCTATAGTCACAGGTTACTTCGATTGATTATCACCATGTTTTCTTCATAATTTATTATATATTTAATAAGATTTTATAATTATGGGATATAAAAAATCAACAATATCTCTGGATTTTTTTATTCTTTGCTTCCCTAATTATATATTTGTGTTCCTTATTGCTTTTTTTTTGTATTATTTCATTTAAATGCAAAGGTCATTGAGGGCAGGCCCTTATTTACAATGATGTTTAGTAAAAAGATACAAAATCTCAAAGGTGCAATATGTAAGAATTACAGGTCGCCCTGCAAATGGTTGGTGCTTATACTGCTTTGCACATGAGCTCTGGACGAGGACGGGACAAGGGCTAGTCGGTTAGCACCCCAAATTCAGTGGATATCTCTGCAGCACAATACTTAGACATCAAAATTGTTATTTCTTTACTTCGTGTTGACAATTTTTGTCAATTTCTGAATGTTTTTAACTGGAATTATTGCATATTGCACTTTAAGAAATACAAAAACGGGGCCATTAATTAAAAACAGGTGTATGAATATGAATACAAATAGAGAATTAATAAAAGATACAAGAACAATTCAGCTAAAACAGGTACAAACTGTTTAAATTCACCAAATGGTAAGAAAGTGTTAACTTTTAGGATGCTCTGTCAAGAGTTACAGGCAGTTGAGGGAATAAAAACTGAGAGCAGATTTTGATGAGGACCCAAGGACCACTGGAGCAGAACAGATTAGTATGGCGGCAACCTCATAATAAGGGCCTTATAGATAAACAAATGCAAATGTCTGTCAGGTCTCACAGACAGAGAAGACACGTGCATTTGAGGCTGGATCACAAATTGATTTCTGCTGAAAGTGCAACAACATTTTATTTTCCTCCTTAAAACTTGATGTTCATGTCCTCGTACAAAACATTTTGCTTTTCACAGATCATTTCAATCAATGTCTCCTCCTCTTCATGGCATCTTTGCATTATTAAATAGCTCACGCTGAAAAGAAACGAGAAGATGTGAGAAACGGGATGTAAGGAAAAAACAACAAACCCTCCGAGCACTGTCCTTGCACAATGTAGCCGGACAGAGTAGAAAGTTTAATTATTCCCATTTGAGAGTTCGGTTTGGCCCAGTGGCCTTACGGGAAAAGAGACACCAGTCTTTCTTTCCGTTCAAGTTCACTGAAAGTAACTTAAAACCCGAGACTGCGTCAGAGATAGGAAACTGATGGGATGGCAGCAAGAGGTGAAAGGCGTAGTTTCAAAGAGCAGAACGTCTGATCTTCAAGGCTCCGCTGTTTTTATACAGATATGAAACAACGGCTCGGTGATCTGAGCAAAGCCTTTCCTCTAACGATGCAAGTCCAAGGCCTCAGCTTCTGTTATCATAGGAATAAAACATGCGATCATTAAATGTTAGGCAAAGTTGAAAGATTCTTTGTGTAAAGTGGGATATGGAAGTGTAGGTTTGTGAGGAGGGCACATGAGGAGGTGGCGCGACGCTTAAATCGGCGAGGTGACTCCCAGGTCAATAGTGGACTTGCTAATAAACCAGGTCAGGCTTGATTTACAGTAATTAAGGGGTTCGTTTAGTCGCTTACGATAAGCTCAAAGTGGTGTCACTCGCCCTGCTCTTCTGAGAGGTGAACTAAACAGGAAGCTACGCTGCCTTTGTGCTTTTCCTTAGATGACCAGAATCATTTGAAGCTAGAGGAGGAAGGAGGCATGCTGAGGAGTGAAGGGCAAGAGTGAGACAAACAGAATAAGGTGTGTGTGTGTGTGTGTGTGTGTGTGTGTGTGTGTGTGTGTGTGTGTGTGTGTGTGTGTGTGTGTGTGTGTGTGTGTATGTGTGTGTGTGTGTGTGTGTGTGTGCGTGAGGATAGAGACAGCAAATACAGATTCAGAGCAAATCTCTTCTAACAGTACTGCAGTTTTGAATGTGTGTGTTGCGTGTGCGTGCATGCACATGTATGTGTGTGCAGGAGCAAAGGGAGTGATTTTGATGAATGTGTCCTGACGGATGGTGTAACCCCCCTAAGCCTGCCTCCACTTCCTCTCCAGCCCTCCTGTCACGGCTGAATATCGAGGTCAAACCACCTTTCATATCTGTTCCACACTGCAAGGACACAACACGGAGCACATAAACTCCCCAACAATGCCGCTGCTTTCTTATTTTTTTAACTAATTTTGTCAATGATTGTGTAAAAAAAATGATATTGTTTGTTTTCTTTAAATAAACAGCAAATGGAAATAATCTTGGAAATACTCAGTATCATCATGCTGGTTTGTAGTTAAATTGGATTAGCAGCGTTTCCATGCAGACGTTCTGCTGAATTATGGAAATTTGAAAAGCGGACCGTCAATTATTCCCTCCACACGAGGCCAACATTTGAAAAATTCAGCGTCCAAGTGCACCAAGCCTTCAAGTTTGAAAAAAATCGCACCAGTTTAATCACAGCCTCACGAGTCGTCGCTGAGACATCGCCTACATTTCAGCTCTGACAGACGCAACCTGATCCACAGACACTCCCGTCCTCTCACATCTGTCATCTCCAGGGGGAAACTCTGATCAGCAACAGGATGGAGGTGGGAGGTGAACAACACTGAAGCACCGGTTGGGGGTTTCAGTGAACAGGCTTTCATCTTGATGTCATCCAGGTCTAATATCTCTGGAGGGTGTGTGAAATTTGCCTCTGACGAGGTGAAAACAACAAATTGTCTTAATTTCTGGAAAATGCACCGAGAGAGACACTTTACAGGAGAGCAGCGGTGTCATCACAGCCCATTTACATGCCTACGCCTATATATCACAATTCCTCACTCAGCTGCTGCATGAGGCTTAATGTTTAATATGTAGTTAATGCATATAAATGAAAAACTGTCAAATATGGCTGCAGTTTGGCCAAAACAGGCGGGTTAACAAAAAAATTTGCAGGACCTGAGTGTGACCATAAACTTTGCAAGGACACATGTTTTATATATTTTGTTGTTATACCGTTATTTTTGCTGATTTTGTCTGGTCAGTGGGTATCAAAGGGTAACTTCACAAATTGTATATTCGTAAATGCAGTAGTCCTCCCCAAGACCTGCAAACACACTTTAATGTGTAAAATCGTTGGAGTTACACTTTAAATATTCTTACAAGGCCGTTGTGGGTGAAGGTTTCCACTGTATTGATTGTGGTGGTCTTTCTCCAGGTCTCTGCACCATACAGCAGCACTGATTATACATTGGAGTTGAAGATTCTCATTTTTTTTTTCCAGCAATATTGATCTCTGGATGAGGACACAACTACCAGCAGCAGATGAAATTGGAAGAACATGATGAAGATGGATCGGACTCACACTACGAACACCGGTGTCAAACACCACAAGACAAGCTTTGACACATAACCCTCAAGGGAACAGGAACATCTGGGGAAGGGGCTGGGATACAACTGACATCACATAGAAAAGACAACAAATAACTGAGAACTCCAGAGGTCCATTGTCGATGGTCTGTACCCAGAGAGCGGAGTCAGGCATAGTAGGTAAAAGTAAGTCATATTTTGAGAAGTTATTATCTGGGAGAGACTTCCATTTGTCAGCGTTCTGGTATAAAAAGTAACACAGTACATATACTCAAGTTGGTAGCTTTCAGTTCTTGAAATATTTTACCTGAGTTTTTCCATTTCATGCCAATGTATGCCTCTACTCTGTCACATTCTAAAGCAATACCTTTTACTCCACCACACTGAATGGAAAACAATAGTTAGTTGTCACTTTTCAAATTCTATGTAGGCTATAAAGTTTATAATCAATATTTAACAGGACTATATATAAGATTTTTTGTTGAAAACATTCAAAATTTGACTAAAATTATCATCAGAATTTGAATAAATAGCCATTTTGACATTGTGGTGTAGTGTTGTAAAGATATCTCCTGAAGTTAGCATGGTAACCAGCTAGCCCTGGCTGTCCAAAAATCCTGCGTAAATACCCTAACTCACCTGATCCCCGAGCTCCTGGTCTGGGCCGCTAACTGCACGGCTAACTGAGCTAACTACCTAACTGCAGGTACGGTTAGAAGCAGTTAGTGGTTACTCTGGTTATATGCTGCCCCTATTGTTTTTGTTAGTATGAATTTGACAGGTGGCCAATTCTTACATATTGCATCTTTAAAATATGATGCATGTTATTGTCCAACAGATAAAGTGGCTAAAATAAAAAGCTGCTCAGTCATCCTCCTGGAGCCACACTCTTCACATATATTTTATAATCTGCTTGTATCAGATATTTTGTCATTGTAATGTGTACTCTGTAATTCAGAGCAGCAACATCAGTAATGTAAGCAGTGTGCTGTGGAGGGGTTGACAGCTCAAACCAAGAGAACAGGGTGGAAGGTGGGCGTCAGCTGTAGGAAGCGAGAGACAGAGTGAGCACATGGGCCAAGTCCCAGCTGAACTACATCGATCATCTGACGACACTCCCATGCCAGGCAGTTGCCAGCTGAGGTTGGCCAGGACTCACAATAAAGCGATTAAAATGAGCTTCACCTCAAGCAGCTACAGGAGACAAACACAGCACTGATGCTTCGGTATTACAGTCTATAAATATGATATGCTCACAGAGGGTACTTTTACTTTGATACTTGAAGTACATATTGTTTGTAATACTTTTACTTAATTATGATTTTAAAAGCAGGACTTTACATGTAATGTAGTATTTTTACACTGTTGAACTGGAACGTTTATAGAAAGTGATACTCCACTGATGAAGCATTCATGTAAAATTGTTGGACAATTTATATTTTTTAGAGACTATTAAAGTTGATGCTGAAGAACCAAAGATATTGTCTCTTTTATTTCATGGATTCTTCGCCTCGAGGTCTGGTTAACTTACTTGTTTCACTGGTGTAAATCCCAGGGGAGACCAGGGGACACAACCCCCCCTATCCTGGGACAAAGTATGAGTTGTCCCCCTGTTATAACATACCACACACTGACGCTACAAGTCTTCATGTTTGCTGCACAGGTTTCCCAATTGTTAGCTAACAGTTAAGTGTTGTTGCTGGTTAACTGATGTTTGCAGCTATCGAGCTGGTGAGAGAAGCTTCCAGTGGTCAGTAGGGTCTGTGACAGCACTACTGTTGGTGTGCCGCTCACTTTTGGTGTGTGATTTATTTATTTATTTTTTGTTTTGTTTTTTTATTTGTATTCTTCAAGCGACATCACTTGATTGTGTCATATTTGAAGCAGAATTTACATTTTAAACCTTTACTTCACAGATGCAGAAGTACTGTCCAACCATGGATGCAGGAACTAGGGGTGCTGAGGGGGCTGCAGCACCCCCTAAAGCGAGGCTATAGCATATGCCGAATTTAATGTAATTAAGAATTTGTCAGAAACAGAGCTTCACAAAGTTAATAAAGTTTCTCTTAACTCACAAACTTGAGTAATTTTATGAGGGAGTCTGGGGACTTTCTCTCCCTCTTCATCTCCTTGCTGTTGTTGACTGTAGCTGATGTGGTAGTTGTAAATTATTATCAGATACACGTTATCCTGGACATTTAAATTAACTTATTTAATTGAATGTGTTCCCATCAGCACCCTCAACTGTGACTGACTTCTCGCGTCCCTGTGTCCCACACCTGTAAACAGACTCTGATGTGTAAAAATTTGTGTTCACCTTTAAGAGTAAAGGCTCTTAATTCTTCTTTTCACGTGGCAGTGAACACAGTAGAAAGCAAGACATGGGTTAACATGAAAACTTGGGAAAAACTCTCGCAAATTGAGTTGTGTTGTGTAGGATTAACTATCTTCTTTGTCGTGCTGCACATTCACTTTTGGAAGCAAATAGCCTCCCTGTGGACATAATGTGGACAACAAGGGCCCCCGAGATCATTGGCACAGACTTTGATTTTCTTTAAAACTTTAAATATGCATGTTTTTGCTTTCAGGCGGCTCATCAGTTTGTCCTGCACTTTCGCTCATCTCTACTTTTAAAAACTTTTAGGTCTGTGGGTGATATGTTTATGGGGTTATTCGCATAAAAAGGGTGCATATGTCATCTGTTAACTCCTGTGCCAAGACCTATATAAGATGGGAATGGTGAAGGGATTTGCACACAGTGGGTTTTGTTTTTTTGCTGGCAGAAATACTGAACTGACAGATGCTGTTGGCAGTTCAACAAAGAAGTGGTTACTGAGGTATTATGTTCTCCTGGTATAAGTAGAAAGTTCACATAAAGTATTGATATTGGTTTAGAGGGTTTTAAGTACAAGAACTGACCAAAAACGAATGATACCATGAAGAGCAGAGCTGCTCCTTCTGGGCGTGCTTTGCTCCTTTTCGTATTTCTTTACATATATACGAAACAGTGCTGCTTTTATCTGCAGGACTCAAAACTCATTGTTCCTGCCCGAGGAAACGTATCAGCTGTCTGAACCTGTGGAAGACAGGTCAGTCTGGGGAAATGTCCTGGAGGAGCTGCAGCCAATAAGATGTGCACCACGTAACCACCATCTCCCCAGTTTGAGTCCGCCGGGGACCTCTGTTGCATGTCATCCCTCGCTCACTCTCTCTCCCTCTCTCTGTTTCTCTGCCAACCTTTCCTGTCACTCTCTGCTGCTGTCAAACTGCCCAAAACAAACCTTTAAAAAGACGGTCAGATTTGGGGGAAAAACAACTCAAGTCACTGCTGAGAATGCTGGTGAGATGAGTCAATCTAAAGGTGGAGATCCTCCAGCTCTGCAGAAAGTTGTGAAAAGGAAAATGTCACCTTGACGAAGATACCAGAGCACTCTGTTCCTCTCAGCATGACGGCATTTTATTAGACAAATGATGACACACGTCACTGTTTAAAGGACAGCAGTATACATTCAGATCATCAGGTCATCTGTACAGTACAAAGTTAAAGAGGTGAGAGGTGTGGGAGAGGTGGTGTGTGACATCCAGTTGTGTTGACCCAGTGGCCTCACACACAGTGGCCTGTGTGTGTGTGTGTGTGTGTGTGTGTGTGTGTGTGTGTGTTTTACAGCGACCATTCCTCTAGCTGACAAAGCTGTTGCCTCATTGTGTCAGAGTTATTGATTCACTCCTTGAACTCTTTGGTCATTCAGGACAGTGTCGATTCTTTTTCTGCTTTCTTCAGTGAGCTCAGTGTGAGCTGAGTGTGCTTGATAGAGCAGAACCCTTCAGTCGTTTTTTTTTTTTGGCCTCAATGAGAAACGAGAGATCACAGAAAAGAGTTATTGACTCACACAATGGCTGCAGAATTTTTGGATTTGGATGAGTGAATCGAGTGTAAACAGGCTCACTTTTATGTGTTTGTAGCTGCATGTTCTGCTCCATCAAAGGCCATCTGAGTCTGGATCAAACTGCACACAGTCCATGAGGTGCAGATCAGGTGTGCTGGAGGAGTCACTGGGGTGGGTAAACACTTTAATACTGCATTTTGGCATCATGTAACTTAATTCTCCACTCCATACGGACACATTCCTCTCATGTCTCCGAACTCCTTCTTTGAATAAGCTATAAGGCGCTGGAAAAGACTGCATTTGAGTAGAACTGTCTTGGTTGCACTGTCTGTAAGGCTGCCCTCAGTTTTCATACTCAGTGGATAAGACGGGCACTGGATACACGTGAGGTTTGTAAGCAGCAAAAGGTTTTCCATTGTCAGTTTCCCCCCTCCCCCTGGATGGACAAGAGACACGGACGCTCCGCCTGCGCGTAAACAACATCTTCAACTACACTGAACCTTTGAACAAATGAACACAGACTTCACTTGTCATGTAAATAAACACCTACACATCACTTTTTTTTTTTTTTCAGAACAGGACGACAACATTACATCTCATATATGACGCAAAGCAGGGCGGCTACAGAGACACTGCCCTGCTGGAGTGTCCGCGAGCAAGTCATGAAATAGATCCCGCAGCAGCTGCGAGGGCCGCTGCTCAGTGGCTCCCCTGACTGGAGCTTTTTGGGTGATGGGAGCTGAATGAACGATGGCGTTATTATCAATACATCCATTTTACGCACGGGGGGGGACACGAAAGTTGGAGTCAGTGTAATCCATTAGGTGTGAACGGGGACATCCTGTCGAGGCTGATGTCCGCCTCGCAGTCCTCCAGGTCGCAAACCGAGTCGGTGGCGTTCTCGTTGTTGTGAGAAAACTGTGAAATCCTGTCAAAAGTCTCCTCGTGCTCGATACATTCAACCACGTTGGGGATCATGTTGACGTAGGCGTTCGCGATCTCCTTGTGAATGAGGGTGTCTTGATTATATGAGACCAGCTCGTTGCTGATGTTCACCGTCTCCACCGGCGTGTTGGAGCAGAAGTTGCGACACCCCAGGAGGCTGGCGAAGGCCTTCCTGAACTCGGCGTTGAAGGCGTAAATGATGGGGTTCAGGGAGGAGTTGGTCCAGCCGAACCACACGAAGACGTCGAAGGTGGTCTCGCTGACGCACGGCAGCCCCGCGTCCCGGTCCGTGGCCGGTCTGTCGCAGAACGGGACCATGCAGTTCAGGACGAAGAAAGGTAACCAGCAGCACACAAACACACCCATAATCACCGACAGAGTTTTGAACACTTTGGTTTCCCGCTTGATCGACGTTTTCAAGGTGTTGTGGTGTTGGCACTCTATTCTGTTGCTCCTGCAACTTTGCGCGTGCTCTGCCGCCCTCTCCAAGGAGGCTATTCTTCTAATTTGTATTTGTGCAATCCGATATATTCTGGTGTAAGTCACAATCATAATTGCCACAGGAATATAGAAACTTATCAAAGAGGAGGATATCGCATACTCCCTGCTCAGGCTGGAGTCGCAGTTTTCCTCCACCTGCCGACTCGCGGAGGAGTTGTGCGCCCCGGCCGCGTCGTCAGCGCTGGCTTTGTGCCAGTTGAGCTGGACCGGTATGAATGAAATGAGCACAGACAACGTCCAAGTGATGCTAATCATAACAAAGGCAACACGCTGGGTCATTTTCCTCTCGTAGCGGAAGGGGCTCGAGATGGCCCAGTATCTATCCACGCTGATGATGCAGAGGTTGAGGATGGAGGCGGTGGAGCACATAATGTCGAAAGCGACCCACACGTTACAGAAAGTGCCAAACGGCCAATACCCCGCCACCTCTGCCACAGCTTTCCAGGGCATCACCAGGACGGCCACGAATAAATCCGATAGAGCCAGGGAGACGATGAAAATGTTGGTGACTTTGGTCCGCAGGTGCCGAAAGCGCAGCACCGCGGAGCACACCAGGATGTTCCCCAGCAGGGTCCATAGGATGAGCAGGGACAGCAGACAGCCCGTCACCGTGCGCACCACCATATCCTTCCTCCCGTCGTCTGTTGCCTCTGTTTCGGTGCTGTTCCACATAATCTCTCCCAGGGGTGCCGGCGCAGAGTCAATCCTCTGCACCGATGACAGATACTTGGCTGGGTTCTCCATGTGCCTCTCTTCAAGTAAAACTGCAGTCCATAGCTCCGTGCGCGGTGACGGGCGCAGTTAACAGCCACTCACCGTGTGGTCCCCATTGACCCGCTCGGCTGCCAGCATGATGTGGAGAGCAAAACAGACGGAGAGAGAGAAGTGAGCGCGTTAAAACTGAGCCAAGCGACGTGCCATGTGCGCTGAGGGGCTGAAACGCAGCGAGCAGTGGCGAGCGCATGTTGCAGCCTGTCCGGGCTCGGTCGTCTGACCTGGCTGCCTCTGTGAATCTCTCCAGTCCGAGGTATCCTGAGCGCGGCGTGGGTGAGGAGGGAGTCCCTGCAGCCTGAACACACACTAACCTAACCAGGGCTGCGCGCAGACAGCATCACGCCTCCTTTGTGCGTGCTGTTACGCACGACAGTGCACTGCGTTAGGAGAGGGGTGTGAGGAAGCCGCCAACATTTTGAGGGGTTCTCATCGTTTAGTTTCAAAGTGTGTAATTCAAAAGTCGAAATCAGTCGGAGCTGTCTGCGAGCTGTGGATAGTCTGTGTGACAGGAGTGACAATGTGCAGTGAGATTGTGCACGAACCAAGTTTGTGACGACAAAAGCAGCTACTGGGTGCATTTAAGTTGTAGACAGGCTGTAGACACACAGAGCTGTCCATGGTGCTGAAAAAGCAAACAACCTCGAGCGTAATGCCAAAGCACCAGTTTATCTATCTATCTATCTATCTATCTATCTATCTATCTATCTATCTATCTATCCATCTATCTATCTATCTGTCTATCTATCTATCTATCCATCTATCTATCTATCTGTCTATCTATCTATCTATCTAACTATCTATCTATCTATCTATCCATCTATCTATCTATCTGTCTATCTATCTATCTATCCATCTATCTATCTATCTGTCTATCTATCTATCTATCTAACTATCTATCTGTCTATCTATCTATCTATCTATCTATCTATCTATCTATCTGTCTATCTATCTATCTATCTGTCTATCTATCTATCTAAAGCATGAATGAACCCGCATTTGATTCATACTTTTATTAGCAGCACCACACTCCCATGGCTGAAATCCCCCTCTAGTGCAGAGTAATGCCATTTAAACTCTTTCTCACATATTTTTTTTTTGTATAATTATAAGTGAATTGAGTCATTTTCCGCCAGGTAAAATAATTTCAATGCGTGCGCCTTAATGGAAAAAGCCGATGGGTCTTTTCAGATATGAATAAATCCTTTTTCAGACTTTCACTGAATTCTGGTGGGTGTTTTTTTTTTTTTTTTTTTTTTGCCCTCCGCCGGCTGGAGGTCACAGCTCACCCGCCTCTGCCTGAACAGGTGAGTCACATTCACTCACACTCTCAGCGGGCATGTTCAGAGCCAGGAGCTCTGCGCGCTGCTGCGTCTCCGTGTGTCCGGTCAGCAGCAGCAGCGGGAGCAGCAGCAGCGACGTTTCCGGCTTTGAAACGTCACGGATATTTTTAGACATATCTGCTTGCCTGTCAGATCGTTCTGACGTGACGTCAAAATAATCTCCTCTACGCCCGATGCCAAATTCTCTGGAGTAACCTATAATCCCTGGATGTCATGTCAGGAAGCAACCTGTGTCCGACACACACATGTAAATCTTTACATACAGACAGATGTTACCACAGATGCCGGTGTATTACTATGGGACCATGGCCACAGAGGTTAATCTTTAAATGCGTTTATGTAGAATATTGTTGCTGCAATGACGGGAAAAAAATCACAAAATGAAATCAAATGCGTTATTTTGTGTCAATATTTATGTTACTAATAGTTGCCGGATTATCATTAGTTTAAATAAAGCCACGACATAAAGGGCAAAGTTGTGTTTTTGTGAGAATTTATTTTATTTATTATTGTTTTTTCCCTAAAACGAACTGCGTCTTCACGTGTTTTATGGAGATTTATGCAAGAAGCAGGCATTTATAAGAAGCGAGGGAGCAACCATCCAAGCTATGGATGCCTTAATACAGAAGCGTTCGGACAGTCCAATCAAACTCCTCAAAAACATAAACATGTGGCGCCATCCTGTGGTGCAAAGCGCTACTACACCTGCTGCCCATTGAGAAAATCAGTAGAAACTCCACAGAGATCCTCAGTGTTCAGGAGAGCAGAGAAGGCTGCGACCAGCAGTCAAAATAGTTGTTTTTTTCATTACAAATGATAATATGAACAGTTTGAGTGAAAAGTTGAATCTTTGAAAATTGTCCACGAAATTCTGTGACATCACAAGAAGCTTTGGGGGAGGGGGGTTATCATGCTGGCTGTCAAAAATGTCCACGCTGTCCAGTGTTTACAATATCTTAGTATCTGGTATGTGCGCTTTAATGACAGCACACACTCGAGCTGGCATGGACTCTACAAGTTTGTGCAAAAGATGATGACTCATGTTATCCCAGCATGATTTGACAGTGTTCCACAAAGCTTCCTATGACGTCACAGCATTTCAATTTTCAGACATTTTTCCAAAGATTCAAATTTTCAATGAAACTCTTCATTTTATTATTATTTGTGATGAATTTGTAATTACAATACCAAAAAAAAGCTAAATAGAGGCATTTTGACTTGTTGTCTCAGCCTGTTTGACCCTTCTGTATAACAGATTTGACAGGTCTTGTGTATGAAACAAAAAGAAGACTATTCTTTATTTCAATAAGGCGAAAGATATACATTCATCACTATTGTACACATCATTTCATATGAGCACCATTTCAGTGGAATTACACAAAATCATATCACAGTTTCTGAATGATGATTCTGATCAGCATGACAGTATTTACAGAGATAATATAATATTGCCGTTTGCACCTAGAAAAACAAGGGTTTTACCACACGTTGGCACATAGTGAGAACACATACAGTGGATAGCACCAGGTTGAGAACTCGCTTAGCTGAAGATATACATTGATTTGATATAAAATTGTACAGTACAAGTCGACAGTTAATCTGTTATTTATATTCATGTCACAGACTGGGGTGTTTTTATATTGATCCTTCTGGTGTAAACATACAACCTCTCGTCTTCAGTCATCACTGCAACATTTGATTTTGTAAGAATCTGGCGTAATAATCCTTGAAGTATTCAGATATACAAGATTCACAATTTAATGATAAAATGCACCTGATTCTAGCAATATTAGTGCCTTTTCATGCTAACATACAGCGGAGACCACCAGTCTACTTCTTTTTTGCATTTGTTTCAAATGTAATAATATTTTCTTTAATTACAAATGATGATATCAGTGTGACAATTTCTGTGAAAAGTCGAATCTATGAAAAAAAGCAATGAAATGTCAGAATATCTTAGCATTTGGTATGTTCTCCTTTTGCTTTAATGACAGAATGCACTTGAGCTGGTATGGACCCCACAAGTTTGTGAAAAACCTGATGACTGTATTTGTAATGAAGTTACTTCTTCTTCTATCTCTCAGGGACCGAAGCTTGATTCTGATGGTGTGGTCACTTTGGGTCTGCCTGATCGTGCTTTGGATATTGATAAGGTATTTTAGAGTTTCGTGCACTGCCCCCTTAGAAACCTTTAGTCTAGCAATGATTTAACACTGCAAAAGCCCTTCTTTGCTTCGGCTTACAATTTGACTTCTGACACTTTCATTTACTTTCCTCCCTTTCTGAGGAGGTTTACGTGAATATAAGAGGATTTTAAAATGTGGTCTCAGACTTACCTCACTGTATATGAAGAGTTCAGTGTTATCAGGGTGTAGATGGGAAACATTTTTGTCAGGATATTTGTTGTCTCACCTTGCACTTCTTAATCTAATGCTGATACACAGGACTCCGGTATAACAAAACAGTAGCGCTACCTAGTAACAACATTTTGAACGTAACTTAACATTCAACTTCGACAGAGAATCAGCGTACAAATGGACAATGATGACCCTTAAATGAGTGAGAGAGGCAGGTCCTACTTCTGAGAACTATAGTCCAACTCATAACGATTATTCAAGAATATAGTGCTAAGATTGTCACTATGGTTGTAGCTCAAGTGTTGCATAGTGTTCCATTAAACTACTTGAACTACTAAGAGAAGTAAATGAGAACCATCTCCATATACAGTATGAACATTTCACATGCAGATAAAATACGAGTCAAGTGGAAAACCAGTGTGGCTCCGTTAAATACAGTACTATTACATTATTAGATATTTGAGACTAATAGGTGTTTCAGTGGCTTGGCTGTGGTGTTTTGTGATATACTTTCAGTTATTAAATGTGCGCGGCAGATACAGCATTTTACATGATGTATCAGTGAGGAAAAACTTACTGACGTGATTACAGGACAAAAGGTAGAAAGGTTCTTTTCATCGCAATCTTGAATAAGCCTCACATTATACAAAGTAATTCTTCAAGGAACATGGACTAATAGGTTTGTCTTCCTCTGTAATCCCCACACTGTTTTGTTTGTCTCCACGGCTTGCTTTCATGTCTGTCGGAGTGTGACCCAGACTGCCTCCTGAACGGTTGACCTGCGCTCTGAGACACTCCCCCGTAGCCGATGGTGACAAGTGTTCCTGTGCATGTTATCTGGCATTGTCAGTCATCTGCTATTCTGTCAGACCCGGCGGAACACCTCGAAGAGGGAGGCGACTGAGTGCATGCGGTAGAAAAGGTTCAAAGGAATGGCGAAATTGAGAACTGTGGTCCATATGCTGAAGCCAAATGTCTCCTGTTCCAACCCGTTGTCGTACTGTGGCCGGCAGCCAAAGGCAGGAAGGATCCACAGCTGAAAGAAAGAAATGAAATGAGTTAAACCTGCAGTCATAGATTTTTTTTTTTTAACCACTTGGGGGCAGCACAATGAGCTGTATGCATAACATTTACATATTATCACCCTTATTAAGTTATTGGGGCTAACATGTTGGCAAACAGTTGCCTATTCAAACATCTATTAGACATGGAGCAACAATGGCATTCATTTGAAATGGTGTTTCTGCAAATGTAAGTCTAGCATTCAGTCTTCTTTAGCTGATAAATGCTCCAATAAGTTTACCAGCTAGTTGCTAACTTTGTCTGTTGGCTGTTTGGTGCTGAGCCGAGAGTGTACAGTGTACTGTTTTTGCTGAAAACAGCTGCTATCTATGTCTTAAACAAGGTTGGTGAGAACAGTGAGGGTGAGCCATAGGGCAAGAAGACCAAAACAATGTGCTGAAAGACACTAAAACTCCCTGATGGCAGAATTGGGTATGTGTTTGTTACTATGAGTGACATCAATCAGCAGCGTCTGAGATAAAGATAGATACATTGTTTAGTTTCAAATTTTAGGTAGGCATTCAGTTAATAAATATATGTTTTGGATAGTTGCCATTATAATTGCCATTATTTAGACTTTCTCTAGACCTCAATCTAATTAAATCTACATTTAGTGAACAGTTTGGCAGGTATCCATCTTGAAACCCATCGGCTATCATCTGATGATAATTTAGCCTCTGTAGCCAGTGGATAACCAGATAACGGATAAACAGATATCTTCCATGTGTTTACAGTCTGATTAGCAACTTGAGACATGAAGATGGAGTTGGCATGAAGAGACGACTAATCTCAATGAACAGAAATCTGCGTATGGATGCATATAAACTGTTAAAATGTAACAAAAAGCTAAATCATGGTAAGACAATAGCCAGTGGGTTCCAACATTATATTTCGGTCAATGTCTACAGTCTCTTTTGCTCTCTACACCGACTGTTTACCTGCATGCAACCAAAGCCCACTCAAAGGTGGGCGATCCCACTCAGACTACAAATGGGAATGTTTCCTATACCAAAATCTTGTTCCTTGCCCAAAGATTCATAGAGATATAACAAGGTATAAGAGAATATAATGTAAGCGGTTAACATTTCTGCAAACCACAGATTCATCCAAATTTGTATGTGGCAAAGGCTACGTATCAAATTTACATTTGAACAAAACGTGCCACATTCACATTACATGTTTACTAACTGACTCTCACATCCGGAAGTGGATTGCATGGTGGTGGAGTTACAGGCGACAAGGCTGTCAAACGGGCAGCTCAAGTCTATGTTGCGGCAGATCACTGGGGACCTGAGCATCTCAGGCGACCAAAACAGGACGTTTTGCATGGGAAGTTGGGCCATCTCGACCGTGTATGTTGCGACAGAAGCAGGTGTTTTATAGGAGACCTCTGGGCATTTCCAGCCATGTTTGCGGCGACCACAAGAGATATTTGAAGCCAAACCGTGATGTGTTCCTAACTATTACCAAGTGGTTTTTGTGGCTAAACCAGAGTGTTGTGACAACAGAGAACTAGAGAACTTATCTGTGGTTTTGCAGAAACGTTCTTAGCTGACATTTATTCTTGCAATTGGGTCAAGATCAGACAGGTAGAAATTCTTACCGAAATGTTGCACATTAGCAGGAAGACAGCAATGTTCTTCAGAATTTGCCTCTTTATATTTGTTGGCTCCGCTACTTTGTTTCCCACAGGCAGCGGCACCTCAGATGGTTTCCTCGGACACCTATACACCTGTCCGCTCCCCTCCTGTTCGTTCTCCATGGTGACACAGGACCTGTCTGGAGTCTCATAGGCTCGGTTGATGATGCCGTTGTATGGAGGGGCCAAAGAGGACGTCACCGAGAAGATTTCTGGAGCTGCTAGTATCTCGGGGTCGTCCCTCTCTCGATCCTCTTGCTGGCGATAAAGGGACTCTATGATGAAGAGGTTCTGGATGTACTTCTCCAGCACAATGAGCAGAGAGTAGACGAGGTTGGTCCAGCGGTAAGGAGGACTGCTCTCGGTGCCTAACGCAGCCACTACGCTGCACCAGGACATGAGCCAGGAGCCGATAGAGGACCCAAACAGCAGCTCTGTGTCCAGCTGTCTGGACGGGTTCTTGGTGGTGTCCAGCGGCATGTGGTCCGCTCGGTATATGAGCAGACCTGAAGCACCAGCAGAGCACATGATCACCAGCATGACGATGCCGTAAATGTAGAACATGGAAATGGCTGACTGACGCATCGGGAGGGATTGCTCGACATGGGTGATGTAGACCACCAGGATCCCGATAGTGCTGGCCAGTGCAAGTAGACCCAGAATGGGACCTAAGGTCAGGCCCTGGGTTTTGGTAGCCAGCCTTTTCCGGTTCGAGGAAAGGTCAATGGTCCGTCCGATGTTCTTCCACATGACAAAGAGCATGGCAGAGACGAAGATGTGGTACTCGATGTTGAATGGATAGAGATAGTAGAGGCTGCTGGAGAACATGGAGCAGGTGCTGGTGGTGCAGTTACAGTGAGGCTCTGAGTGCACTGCAAACACAAAGTAAAAGAGATTCATGAGAAATATATCCATTTTCCAACACTGATACATCTTAATCTACGTGACTATTTTAGGCAAATTTCCTACTTACTCAAGACAGAAGTTTTTCTTTCTGCAAAACATTCATAATCACAGGTCATGGCCTCAATTTAAATTTAACAGTGCCTTCTGTCATATTTGAGGCTGGAAAATCCAGCCTTGTCTACTGTGGTCCTTGTTCCTGGAATGATCTGCAGGCCAAGCTTAAAGGTGCAATGTGTAAGAATTTGTCCCCTGTTGAATTCACTCTGCCAACAGATAGAGTAACTGGCACTAGAGTAACTGCTGACTGTATTCCATTACATGACTGTAGCTACTGTTAGCTTGTTAGCTCAGTTAGCCCTGCAGCTAGCCAGCCTACTGGAGGAGTGTTGGTGTTTACACCACTAGCACAAGAGCTTTGGACCACTGGGAGAAAGAGGTTTTCAGGCTCAGGGCTATCTGGTTATCATGCTACTTCAGGAGACATCTCTGTAACACAATACGTACACTTTTGAAATAACGCCAAAATTATTTCTTCACATTCTGTTGTTAATTTAGCTGAATGTTTGAATGTTTTAAGCTAAAATTCTTACATATTGACCCTTTAAACTTGAGGTCCTTATATCTTTAAATAGATGTAAATTTAGAATAATGCAAGTGGTTACTACCGAGTGTAGTTGCTCCACACATGCCTGAATATTGTTGCCTTGTCAGTTAACTGTATTATGAAATGTATTTCATTGTACTTGCTGCTGTTGTGATTTGATTTGTTGTTGTTGTCTTGCAATGTCCTTGACACTGCTATGTTGACCCTGTCTTGGCTCTGTCTTACTTACAAAAGAGATTTTAATCTCAATGTGACTTCCTAGTTAAATAAAGGTTCTATATTTTTATGTCCTACATCGTAACAGTTTGTCTATTTTTTAAGACAGAATTAACAAAACCACATCCATCTACAACCCCAGCTCCAAAAATGATGGGATATTGTGTAAACATAAATAAAAATGCAATCATTTGCAAACAAACTGTTTACTACGCTTGTGTAATAATATCCTTTTTGAATCATGTTTTTGAGAAAGTGGTGAACCATGCCCATCCCTGTTTGTGAATGACTGAGCCTTTTGAGGACACCCCTTTCATACTCCATAAAGATACTATCACCTGATACCAGTGAACCAGTTTACCTGTGGAATCTTCCAAACAGGTGTTTTGTAGCTTTTCACAACTTTGCCTGTCTTTTGTTGCCCCTATCCCAACTTGTTAAAAAACATGGTGCCTGCATCAAATTCAGAATAAGCAAATATTTACAAAAGGTTGATGAAGTAAAACGTTCAATATTTTTGTCTTTTTACTATTTTCAATTCTGCTTGTTTTGCTATGTTTTAAACAGCATCCCATCTTTTTTTTTAATGAGGGTTGTATCAGGACATAATACTAAACTGGCTAAAGGATGAGAAACCCAAAACGTCAATATTAGAATTAGCATAAGAATAAATAAATAGTAGATACTTAAAAAAACAATCATGCATAGGAAACCACAAGTTCGACTAAATGAAAATATGCTCAACATAGAGAATATCAATACTTCATTGTGTAGAGAGAGAGCAGTTAGTTAGTAATATGAATGCTTTGAAAGCCTGGAGGCATTTATAATTATAACCACTGAACCCTAACCCAATCCAATTGTACATGTTTCAAGAGATCCATTTACATATGCAGATTAAATCTGCTGAGTGTTGACATCGTTTTGCTCCGATGCAATCTTATTTTCATAGTTAAACACAATCTCTTCTGGGACCTGCCTGCATTAGTACAAGGAGCATTAACGGGTATCAGAAGCCCACACGTCTGTTCACAAAGGCAGCGTTTTTCAACCTTTATGGGATGTGACAATGTCAATAAGTGCTGTGTATCTACCAGTTTTGACCAGTTCAACCAAAAACTGATATTAAGCTTTATATTAAGCTCCTTGTAATGAGCATTAGTTAATAGGTAATAAGGCCCTTATAAGTCCTTGTAAGATGCTTATTCACATTAAAAAGACTATATAAGCATTAATAAAAGCAACATAAACACGTTAATTGTTAGATTATACGGCATTGTTAAGCACCTATGTTAATGTTTATAACAGCATTACAAGCACATTTATTGAGTTTTACTAAATAACCTAATGTGCCCTTCTTAAACCTTTACTAACTTTTGAGCTTTATTAACAATACAATAATAACAATAAGTTAGTTTAATCAATTAAGTGTGTTTGTAATGCTATCATAAACAAAAGAAACGCATGAGGCTTTCATTAACATTAAGTAATGAAAGCCTCATTGAGCAAGCAAGTGCCTTTAACTGTCTTATTAACATTTATATAATCATATTAATGTTAATCTTAAAAGTACTGAGTACTTTTGTTGTGAATTGGCACTATACAAATAAAGATTGATTGATTGATTGATTGATTGATTGATTAAGTGTAACAGTCTCTCCTAGAATTAGCGGCATGAAGATGTCCAACTATCCAGTTATTCGCAAGCAAAAAGAGCAAAGATAAGATGACAATCTGAAAGATAAACATACTATTGTGTACCAGAAATATCAGATTAATGATCTTCTTAATAATATGATTATTTCGACCCATTGTTGGGGTCCTGACCATAAGTTGGAAACCACCACTCGTCTACACTGATGCCACCCTTATAATTTGGATCACCACAACAGTCAAGCGTGATAGTCAGCTGATACTAAATTCAAAGAGGGTCCTCCAGGCCACTTCTGTTGAGTTGATTTCTGTTTTTTATGGTTTGCCTACCAAGAAGGGAGGCCCTTTTTAGCCACTTCTTATTTTTTCTGCTCCTAGGTTAGACTCATCTTCATGGCAGCAGCCTATAAAAAGTTTCAAAAATGTGTGTTTTCAATCTCTTGAAGCAACTTTCTATTGTACCTCAAGACTCACTGGCTGTCTTCCACTTATTTATTTTTTAAATTTGACTCATTAGCTGGAAACCGGAGCATCTTAGAAGTTGATGACAATGCACTTTTTATACTCCTTGTCCAGCCCACCGCAACACGCTGTGGTAACGCTGCTGCCCCTGGAGATCATCCCAACAAAACCCTGCCGTGTGCTCCTCTCCCACCCCTCATCCCCCGGAGGCCACCACTATGGTACTGCACCCTTTAATTAAAAAGGGAACAGCAGTCAGGGTGCAGCCAGCCTCACAGTCAGCCGGATATGAGGAGGAGCAGCCGAACCCCCCAACCCTAGGTTTAGATGTATCAGTTACTGTAATTGCAGCACCCTTGGGAGAAAGCGGCCTGGGGGACAAAGCCGTCTGAGGTCAAGCGGGGGGTTGCCAAGGAGGGTGGTGGTGGCTGAAGTGTGGGGAAAGGGGCTGGGGAGGGGGCCTCAGCGCCAGCAACGCTGTGTGACTCCTGAAACCTAATAGAGAGACGTTCGACACAAACAAGACCCACTGGGCTGCCGAGCTAACCTCCCTTCCCCTCCACGAACCCTCCTCTCCTTCCTTTTTCTTTCATCCATTGAGGTGAGCTCTCAAGTGGACTATTGTACTTTTCCTTCCAGGTACAAGCCAGCAATCGACCCCTTGGCCCTTACCTATAGTGAGGTTTACGTAGCCCAGGGCAGAGAGTCTCCTCTTGTGGTTGTTCAAGAAGTGCTCGGCCTCTGACATCACACCGTTGCACCACAGGAGGAGGTTGGTAAAGACTGCGTGGATCACACCAAATCTGACGAGACAAAGAGTTGATGACAGTCGATGAGCAATCATTCAAAAGCATGTGGCAGCAGACTTTACTTGATGTGTATTCATGTTCGTATCGTGCGCATTCTTTAGTGGCTGGTGAGATTTTTGTGTAAGTGTAACAGAATTGTTATGACAACAGCTAAAGTCTTTTGAAATTAAATTATAATATCACATATTTCACATACCTCTCAAATGTTTCAAAGCTTTTGATGACATCTTTGATGTGAAACCAGAGAAAATGCACCTGAAACAAGACACAAAACCTTCATATAAAAAGCTTCAGAACACATTATCTTAAAGGTGCACTGTGTAGTTTCAGGGTAGACATTTAATCAGGAAAAAAAGATCTTCATAGACTTTTTTATGCCTAAACAAACAAAACTTTGTTTTCATCACTGAATAAACTGAATAAACAAACTGACCTTAAAGGACAACACAATTTCATACTGTTTTACTTTGTTTATATTTGGCGGACCCTGCCACCTTTCTAGCTTCAAACAGTGTTCTGGGGACCTTATTTTCCTCTGAGAACAGCTTGTTTATTCAGTTTTGGAGAAAATAAATATTTCTGAGTTTGTATTATTACCTCATTAATATTGTAAATGTTAAAATTCTGAGTTTGAATTTCTTCTCCAAAACTACATAGTGCCCCTTTAAAAGTGCAATATGTAGTTCTGGGAAAGAAATTCAAACCCACAAATATTTATTTGATGAATATCTTTCCATAACTGAATTGACAAGCTGTCTTCAGAGGGAACTAAGTTCCCCAGAAGAGTGTTTAAAGTGAGAAAGGTGGCTACTTAAAAAATATAAACAAAGTAAAACAGGATGAAATGGTGTTGTCCTTTAAAGATCAGCTTGTTTATTAAGTGTATTAAGTCATGAAAATTAATCAATGAGGATTTTTATTTTCTGATTAAATTCCCCCCAAAAATTACATAGTGCACCTTTAAAAGTTCAAACGTATTGAATAAACAGCAACATCAGAATCCTTTAAATCCATTCACCAGCAGGATTTATCTCGTCATATGCAGCTACACTCAAGTAACATGGACAATGACAGGATTATAGTGTTGCAGCAACTGTGTACTCGCCTCAGCAACAAAGAGCACATTATTCGCAGGCCTACCTGGTTAAGTGGTGCACGGGAGGGGGGGAAGACACAGTGTCTAACGCTGCTGAAAGATTATCACCTTATTGAAATTAAAGTGGGGTTGTAAACTTACCTGCGCTATGGTGTGAGTTGCATGGATGACAGGATATACCCCGAGCACAGCCGACACACAAGACTGATAGCCAACATAATACCCGATTCGGAAAGCGTCCATGATCAGTGAAAGCAGTGCAAGGAGAGTCAAACCACCTGCCGAGGAATGAAGGAATAAATATCAAGTTGTTATTGCCACTGATTAAAGAAAATAATTATGGCAACACAAATCATTTTCAGGTGTTCTTTAATTTGTCAAACCCTGAGTTCTTCTTCTCAAGATTATGATTTTAGATGGAAAGGAAAAACATGAATTTGCCATTTTACGCATTGGCTCTTGTAATCTTGTGCGTAATCTTACAAACTCACCTCTTATCCAACATGTTGTAGCGTGGACATCTTTCTCAGTCCGCGTGTTCTTCTGTCTGTCCCGCACCAGGATGTACCACATCATCCAGATCAGCTGGAGGATCATGAGGCAAGTGACGAAGGACAGCAGGTGCTCTTCCTTGACAGAGGGCCCATGGTGCGCAATAGCCAGCATCAACGCCGCCCCGATCAGCAGCAGGTTGGTCCCGTACTGACCGCTGAGGAACTCCGCGTTCTTCCTCGGATAGTCCCCCGACAAGCTGCGCTTTAGTTTGGAGAAAATCTTCTTGTCATGCTCGGAGCTGGACGACGAGGAGGAACTGTGGCAGTACTTGTTCAGACACATTATATCCAGGCCGCTGTGCTCCACCATGGTGGGAGACATGTATATAAACCTCAGTGCCGAGAGAAGAGTCAAGTCAAAGCCGCGCGCTATAAGTGTATTTGAGGGAGGCCAGGTGCGTAACCTGTTGCTACAAGGTGGGGATTCAGCCGAGTAGGTACTGTGCCAAACATGCTCATTCAATCTTCAAGGTCCGGCTCAGTGGTCACGCATAGTTTCCATGTCCAGCCTCGCTGAGGATGGACTTGATAGATGCCATTGTCATCTTGTAACCCTGAAACTGAAATATCTGGCCTTGTAACTGAAAATGGGAGATTGCGTTTCAGTCTTTGGTGATCCCGGACCCCCGTCCTCTTGAAACTCCCATATGTTTCAGAGAAATCACTGGGCTCGCCGTGCCAACCATTCACCGCCTAAAGAAGCAAAAACTCTAAGCACGGAATGATCCACAATAACAGCAAAAAAAAAAAAAAAGTGGGGGGTGGGGGGGTGAAAGAAAAGAAAACGAGCTTCGCCCAAATCCACTTCTTCAGAGCAGCTGCCAGCCAGTCTTTCCAAGTCTGCTGAAATCCTCTCAGGGTAGCTATCGGGTGTTAAGCATGCAGGCCTGGATGAGATGAAAAGAAAGATGACATTTCACAAACCTGCGATTTTTACAAGCTGGAGGCGAGTGACCTGTCCTGACAGCACTTAAGATCCAAGTGCCACCTCCTCAAAGCTTTATGTCCGACTTGTTGTTGAGATGTGCGGGTTAGAAACTTTGCTTTTAAGGTGGGAAAAAAAGAAGTATCCGAATTCAAATTCTCAATGGCTTTTTGTGTGTGCATGTCAAGACGGAGAGCAGTGAGACCGTCAGCGCTGAGAGCTTTTATATGTCACCTCTGGTTCAAAAGAAATAACCTGGGCGGATGCGCACAATCAGCATAACAATAGGGGGACCGCTCACACATACTCAGAGGTGATTGGTGTGATGAGTGATGGGAGTGGTGCTCAGGACTTAATCATATCAAATAATTGATTTTTTTTTAAAAGCAAATACGGGTCCTTCTTTGAAAAGAACGCCTAATTATAAAGTGAAACAGGGTTAGTGAAATGGATACATGCAGCGGCTTCACAATAGCTCCTATTCTGCTTTAGGAGTCAGTCCCTCAGGACGCATGAGTCAGCCTAGTCCAGCAACGTGGACTCAAAAACACATTAAAACAACAACACGCCGTTGGGGCAAGTAGTTGAGAGTCCTTATTCGGATATTTGATGGTTAATAAGTGCAGCAGCCATTATTTTCTAAAATCAATTTCCGGAATATCTTTATTTTACGCATATCAGATCAATTGAAGTCAATTTCCTGCAAACCTCTGGGCTCAGATTCTGTAAAAGCACTACTGTAATCTGTTCTGTATGCTCGGTCTTTCCTCCGAGGAGGAGGTTTACAGAGGATGTCCTTGTTACATGCATTCTAAACACACAGGACAGAGAGCGATAGGGACCGTGCGCAAGGAAACGGCGCGTAATTGCGCACAACAACTCGCCTGTGTACACACCGTGATAGCCTCCGCTCTGCCATTGATACACATGTGCTTATAAGTCAAAAAGCGATTCCGTTTATTTTCCTTCGTTTGCACATCTGATATCTGCACATGTCACGTGCAGGAGACATCAGACACCAATCTGGCCCATCAGCCTCTCGCGAAGGACACGCTACAAAAGCGTCACGAGGAGAGACAATCCATTCATGCTCTTGAACAGCACATCTCAGCACCATCCGTCGAGTATCGATTTCTTGATCACTGAGAGTCAGCGCGATAAAGAAAAAGAGTCCAATCTTTTCATTATCAGGCGGTTTGATGGACGATTGATTAAGTCATTTTGATTCAATCTGGAAAGCGCTCCAGCTGTCTGTTGTTTGCATTTCAGGAATACCCCCCCCCCCAAACAAGCTCAATGCAGTTGGAGGACAAATCAATCACAGTGTGATTGACTAAAAGCTTCACTGTCATCTTTAAAAGCAGTTTTTTAGAAGCTCAAGATCAATTTGATGACTTGTTGTTGAGGAGGACAGTTCCATCTGATGCTACTTTATACTTCTACCACACCACATTTTATAAGGGAGTATTGCTACTTTTCACACCAATTATAATTTACTTTTAAAATATGATGCATTATTGTATACTGCAGTTCACAGAAAGCTGCAGGACCTCCCATCTTTTAAAATATGATGCAATATCATGGATGACAGAGCAACAAACTGGTTCAATTTAGCTTGATCAGCTACAAGATTAAAATGCTGTGTATTGATGCATCATGACTGATAACAACACTCTGATATGAGCCACCCAGTATGATTTTTCTGACACTGAAGCACATTTTCTTCATAAGAATGTGTACTTGTGCTTCAGTCAGATTTTGAATGCAGGACTTTATTTGTTTAAGTTATCTTACGAGACAATGGGGGAGACTATCTTAAGTAGCACAAACTTGGATCAACAAATCTACAGGACTGAATGAAAGCACTGTGCAATCAGACAGCAGAAACATGTAGGCTGACTATATGGTACTATGGGCCTACAAAAAACATCAAGACATCTGTAAAAAACATCATAGTAGGAAAAATGCATATATCAATCAAAGTGTGTATGTTCACAATAGAAATAGTATAAATATAAAATAAAAGTTGGTTAGAGCTTAATGTGTCTTCAAGAGCCTGTCCTTAAACAACAAAGAAAGGACACAGAATTAGGCAAAAAAATACATATACAACTCTCGGCTATGAAGGAGCTGATAAAAGCAAACTATAACCTGAAACAACCATATGATAAGGAATTTAGGAAATACACTATGGAAGCCATCTGGAAAAAAGTCACTAAGATGGTACATCTCATCAAAAATAGTCCCATACAGTGAAGGATTATATTTGAGAATTATATATACATATATATATGTATATATATATATATATATATATATATATACAGCTGACTAGCAGCTGACTAGCTGTCTGCAGCTACAGTTAGCTGCTATGAGCTTTACTCTGGTTATATGCCGTCCCCCATGTCTTTTGATTATGAATTCAACAGGTGGCCAATTCTTACACATTGCACCTTTAACTTGAAAAAAAGCGTGTTATATGTCTGTATCGTACTTGTACTTCTTCATCGACCCCCTGTACAGTGTGTGTTGAACAAATATCTATGGCTTTATCAAGAAGTGACAATAATTTCAGTAAGTAGTGAAATCGGTTATAAAAGTTTATTCAGAAAAAAATACAGAATATGAGCAGAAATCTTTACATTCTTCACCACAAACTGCTGAAGAAATAAAAATAATTTAAAAACTTTGTTGGTTTCATAAACACAGTTATAAATGGTGGAACATTAAGTTTGTTTACACAGTTTTCTACATATAAGCACAGAAGCATTTTTCTCCACACAGGACATTTTCTCATGTCACAGTAGGAAAAGCACAGGTGAACATTAAAAAATGAAATAAAAAAGGCTGAATTCCATTTAGCTGTTTCAGTTTGAGGGTCCTGGTGTTGTTCAGGCTGACTCACTGTCATGGCTACTAAAACATTTAAATGAAACAATTGTTACTGTAACTAGTAAACACCTGTTATTACGCAACTGCTTTTCCTACTACAACAAGCCAAAATGTCGTCTATGGACTTAAAACATTCATGACACTCTGACTGCAAAACTCCAAAGTGTCGTTTGCCAAACACTCCACACAATGCATCACAGTTCTTGACACAGTTGTCACTGTTTGTTTTGTAAAACACAACAATGAGGAATCATAAAGTGAGATGGTTAAACTCTCAGCACACCAACACTACAGTGACCCTACAATGCTGACCTGCCCCGCTGTCACCACCTGTGTGACATCAACCTGCTGCAGGTGTGGGTCTGCGACAGGACGGCAGGGGCAGGAGCATGAGAAACCAGGCAGATGAGTTTTAAATGAAATTCAAGTCACTGTTGTTGACCACGTGGTGAACCATGGTCTCAGGAGAAGCCGGTCAGCATGTCCAGACAAGTCTCATCAGATTTACATTGATTTTTAAAATTCAAACACACTTTCAGCACTATGCCAAAATATAGTTGTGTGTTACGGGTCATTTTTATGTTTTATAATGACATCTATATATTTGACATATTGTAATATTTGATTCTCCCTTTGACTCCTTCTTATATGTAGAGAATACTTGAACTTGAGGCAGATGAAGAGCGTCATCATGAGTTCATCTATGGAGCTGAGGCAGGATTCTGCCTAAACACAGGGAGGTGAAGGTAAGGGAATGTGATTGGCCATCGTGCCAACATAACAGTCACTGTACAGTGTGCTGACTGAGGCCAGACCTTACAATTTCTGCTGTATGTTTTTATAATTTTCAATTATTCTTTTATTATTATTAGTCATTTCTAATTTTATTTTTGCAGTATTTTCTACATTTGGAGCATTTTATTTCTAAATCTTGTAAAATATGCACATACAGTGATATATAAGCACAAAATATGCTACAAATCCTAATTTTACAAACACAACTGTTGTTGACTTTGAACATGTATCTTACATTAAATATGTTGAAAAATGTTGGCTGCTGTGTTAAGTGCGTGTGTTTCTAAATGTACCATTATGCTAAGAGTGTGTTTGATTTAAGTGCTTAAGTTGTTTTTGAAGGTGTGTTTCCTGTACTGACACCACTGCAGTGGAGATTGTTAATGAAGTTGTCAACTTGTGCGTTGCTTACGAAATATGTGTATAAAAACTCAACATTATGATGTTGTAAAGTAAAACTTCTTCTAGTATGAAGCATTGGTATTAAATATGTAATGTTAAATGACATAAGACTTCACTTGTTCACATGTTAAGGCCAAATGCAGCATTATTCATGTCAGTAAAAAGACATTCGGTGAAAATTAAAATGACGGCGTATCGTCCTCACCCGTCACATTCATCCAAGCAAAGAGATGAACATGACCACGCCCATGAACTGTGTGAAGAGGATGAGTGGAGTGAAGAAGGACCACACTGGCCACAGTGCCATGTTGAGGCTGCAAGGGAAATACAATAACACTTAAAAATGAGCACAACTTGGATGATCAATCATACAATTTTCAATGTATGCAGTCGCCGCCTACGCTGTCATGTTGTCACAGCCGCTACAGAGGAAGAATGTGGGAGGTTAAACAATGCCAGCATTTTTTTATATAGTGGATTTTGATTTATTCTTGTATTGTCAACACAATACGCACTCAGACGACACGAGAACATTAACCAGTCTGCATCACTCCAAACAAGTTCAGGCTTGGCACTTTTACTAAAGAAGCATCCAGATCAACTAGTTTTGCATTTGACTGCTTGCTGCTTTCTTCTTATGAGTGACTCCAATCAACACAGATTCATGTGTATCCACACATGTTTCTTAAGCATATATACTGGTTTATGATTTACACAAAAGTGGGTAATGCTAGCCCCACACTAAGGCAGATTCTGTTCTACACAAAAATTTACACATTATCTATTCACTACCATGTTGATGGAAATTTGGGTGAAGTGTCATACACTACAAATTAGTTGTTGAGCGTCACAGAAAAACAGCACAGCAGCATTCTCCTAAACAACTGAAGTAGATGAGAACTTGTTTTAAAACCGCCTGCACGCTCTACCCGGGTGCCAACTCTCGCCTAAATCATTTCCAGTAGGCGAGGACAATCTGACACGGACAACCTCCTGTTGAGTGCTACATCAGAATCGGCTTTATTGGCCAAATATGTGTAGACATACAAGGAATTACACTCCAGTTTACAGAGCTCTGTGTACAACACATAAATAGACAAACAGCTAGAGACAATGACAACCAGAACTGAAGCGTAAAGTTAAAGTTAAAGAGTGAAGGATGGTGAATGGTACAGGACAGAACTGTAAAGTCATATGTGAGAAAGGGCACCGGAGCAAGCTTACACAGTTCGCAGTTTATTTAATTTGTTGTTTTACCTGCAAGATGCAGCAATAAAAGCTGCGGTAGTGATGGGAGGAATGGCAGGGTACTCCTGGTCGTAGTGCTTGATACCTTTGAACCACTCCAGGTACACAATGCAAAACATGGCAAGAGACAGACAGATCCCGAGGAGTACCAGACCTACGTTGAACCACCAACTGGAAAAAAAGAACATTAATTAAAGACCTGTAGGTAATATATAAAGACTTCTTGAAGCTATTCAAATAAAAAGATGTATTTACTTCTTGAGTGTTTATAATGTAGGGAGTAGAGAATACATTAAGTGAACAAGATCTGCAAGGAAAGTTTGTATTTTCCTCATAACTCAGTCACCTTTTGATATCATCATTCTCCATGATGTTGCGTAAGAAATCCACGTAGTAGGTCACACTTATGGATGCTACGATCCAGAAGACGGAGTGCCTGTTAAAGCGTGGGAGAGGTTTAGCATCTTTTTCCTCCTGACCTGGAAAGTAACAGAAAAGAAGAGTTTCAAAACAAAGTTTCAGCTCATTCAGCCCCAACCCATACTTTAAGAGCATGCTACATCACAAGTAGGCCTTCAGAAAAGTTGAGATCTAAAAACAGATTACGACAAATGAATACCTACTGAAATATGCTTCATTCCTACTCAGCAAATCACATGTCCACAAAAGTCTGACTACATTCTTAACACCTTTTAACATAAATTAGATTACCCATTTAACGCTAACACACTGCATGACTTAAATAAGTCGCTGAAAGAGTTGCAGTGTAGTATGGTGTATAATTTACTACCAAATATGAGATTTGTCTCGCCTTCACAGAATGTGCCAAATCCCCACCTTTCAGGTTTAAGGAGCTTTTGAGATGAATCTGATAGCTTTCTTGTAGATAATCTTACCTCTCAGAGAGCTATTAATCTCTATAATTTACTGGTTGATTAAATTTATCACAGCCTGTTGCTGGCTGCTGAAGTGCATGCTGGTCTACTCTGTGCAGAGTTCACAATGAACTCCATGCCCTAGACAAGTATTTGGCCTACATCTATAATCAAAGATATGCCTAGTGGTCCATCTTGGACACAAGATATAATAAAGTCGTCCTGCCAGACGGAACTGACCGATGTAAACCGGTGGACGCAGCCATTAATAAGGACAGGATGACCACTCGACAAATGTGTTGTCTGTTGCTTATATTACAGTTCTCAGTTTACACTGGTGGAGAGATGACCCTTGGATTGGGGACAGTGGAGGAGTACAGTTTCCCTGTATTATGTTGCTGAGCTGACACAGCGTTTGCTCACAGTCAAAACAATCAAGAATTGCTGGATTTCTGCCAGTCAGGGCCTCGAAGCTGGACAATTGTCCACTGTACAAGCTGCCTACAACCTCAAAATACCAGATATCTCTCTGCTGTAGTTGCATGAACGGCAAAAGTCTGTGTATAAAGTGGACTAACTCACAGGCTGACAGTTCAGCTGCTTTAACCATAAAGGTTAGCTAGTTAACACTGTTTGCTTATGTTAGCTTGAAAGCTGTACATGTTTGACACAGTGCTACTTTCAGTATGGGTGTCAGTGCTCAACCAGAGCTATGCTAACGTTTCAGAACACTGTGTTACCTCCAGGTGTTACCGGTTAGCTCTGTCAGAAAACTAGTTACAGCTGGCTAATATCGTTAGCCATCATAATGTCTCTGAAGCTTACTCTTCTCGTCTTCGTCACCCGACGTCGTTGTTTGCATAAGAAACTCCGCATCTCTCTTAAATCTATTCCGCAACGTCGCGAGCTCATTGTCATTAAGCATTGTGTCGATGCTGTCATCAACTTACAGCAGCTCTGAAGGCTAGCTAGAAATTAGAGGCACTTCCTGTTAGACCCAGAGTCGCCTTTTCTATGACGCAGAAGAAAGCGACAGTTGTAGTTTTTTTATACTAGAAATAATTGAGCAAAACAAATGTCAAGAAGCTAATGAAAAACATTCAATAGGCTATATATGAGATAAACAAACTTACATTTTAATTATTAAAAAGTATTTAAGAAGAAAAAAGTTAAATAACTGCACTGCTTTTGTGCAAAATAATTTTTCAATTATTTGTAAATTATTTGTGTTGTATTATAGTTTTTATGTAATTTTTACATTATATATATAATTTTTATATTATATATACATCATTGTTAATAAATAAAATGACAAGGTCCCCTTTGATTATAGGAAACAATTAGTTTTTTGTTCTTAATTTACATACACAAATACAAAACTTGGTAAAGTTCTGTTAGTTATTCAATTGCAAACTCAATAGGACCAACGATGTAGAACACACTGTAAAAAGAACTGAATGTAAACATTACATTTACAGTCCTAGTACAGTAAACTTTTGCTACATCAAACCTCTGCCAAAAGGGAAATATTGTTATTTATTTGATTAATTATCTATTCCTACTACAGAAAAGAATGTCTTGTGCTAATACTTGAGATAATTTGCATATTAGGTACAAACTAACCCAAGTCTGTGTGTGACCTGTGTAAGTCCAGCATTAATCAAACTGGACCACCAGGCTGGCAGTAAAACAGACCCACAAAAGGGTAACTGAGGACATTTGAACAAGAAAGTCAGACAGGACAAATTTGCTCTCATCCTTCATAAACTTTGCAGAATGCATAGTAGCTGGCTGTATTCCAGAGTTTATCTTGAATGTATACCTTTACATGGCGCTGGCTAGAATCTGACACTGCTGATACCGTTGTCCCATTTCACTCTCGATCGGAAACTCTTCAACGAGGCAAATACAGGGCACGTGCACTGAAGAAAAGTGAATACTTTATTGTTGTTCTGTAGCAAACGATCATAAACAGGCAACAGAACATAGACTGACAAATGTGAGAAGATATAAGACACATCTTAAACTAATACAATGTAATACAACTAATAGGGCAATTGGACATCTCCAGCATGTAGTCACTTTTAGGGGAAACAAGTGACTTTTGCTCACAAACAGGTAAAGGTTATGGGGTCATCAGCTACTTTGCATCCATGAGTATTTGTTGTTCCTGTGCAGATGCACCAGATAAGAGTGTTACCTCATACTCTGGGATGCCATCCTTCACAAGTCGGGTTCTTACTTTGGGGATTAGTAAGAGAAGTAATATCTGGTCGTGTTTACCACCTCTCTACCATAGCACAAGCAGCATACAATAGTCTCACTGCTTTATGTTTACTGCTTTCTGTGTAATGGCAACATTTAAATGAGATGGTAACTTTTACTGAACACAGTTGGCCAGTTGGTTATCTATTCATTAATCCAGCCCCAGTCATATGGTTGCAGTTTGGTTAGGTTTAGGCAAGAAAACTACTTGCTTTGGGACAACATTGTGGTTTGGGTTAAAATCACAGCGTTACTTCTGTAACTTCCTTTACAAACGTACCCACGTTATATATGTGACGTAACTTCAGCGGTCACCTGAATGAAAGACATCTTCCTTGACATCTTCCCTATATAGACTTTTCACTTTTTTGCTCCTTCTCCTGACTACCTTCTTGGCGGCAGTAAAAGTTATCGAAGCTTTGCTAACTACAAGCAACTATGAGCTGCTGATATAAGCAACTGGTCATGCGTTAAGCAAGAGTGTGTTTTATTACATCCGCCAAGGAGGTTATGATTTCAGCTGTGTCTGTTTTTTTGTTGGTTGGTTTGTATGTCATCCAGGACTTGGATGGAGGATGGGTCTCGGCCCAAAATTGACCCAAGTAACTCAGGATAAATGGACGGATCCAGTAATATTTTCTCACTTTCCTTAGAGATAGAACGCATTGTTGAAATTTTTGTTAATTTTCAGGGGATGTTGATAAAAAAAAAAAAAGCAAGGCTTATTTAGGTGGCTGGTATCTATAAGTGAGTACAGTTTGATGCAGAACCTACATCCAGTGATCTTAAATTACAGTTAAGCAGTTTTGACTGGTTTATAACTAAAGAGTGATACAGGGCTATCGCATTTAATGGATTTGGCTTGATTGAATTAAAAGAGACTTTTGGGCCTTGGCAGGCGGTATGCGCTCTACTGAGTACCATTCTGGTTGGGGTTTTTTTGACTGAGATTCAAACAATAATTGAATATAATTAACATAATGTAAGCGTAGCACAAGTAGAGAGGATCATAAAGTCAGTAAACCGGCTGAATAATCTCCATTACATGTCAATCTAGAGTTAGCTAGCATTTTTTAGCTAACAGGAGCACTAGAAGTTAATGAGAGCTACCAAGGTTGAAGCAGTAAAACTGAGTGTATTGAAATGAGCAAGAGTACATTTTATTACTTTTGTACATACATTCTTCCTTTAAAATCCAAGGCACCCATTTATTTGAAGACATCCTTCAGGTAGCTCTTGCTGCCGTTAAACAAAGTGCAGGGGTGAAACTGCCCCATATAAAACATATGGCCCCACAGTTAATCCTGTAATATCTAATGACAGATAAAGCATGTTGAACTGTTGTTTTGCAACAGTGAATACAGGTTTAGTTTCAGTGTTTCTGAGTATCCTGTGGGGTCTGGATTAAAACAAAAGCGTTAAGTTATACCGAGTCCCACTGAGGACCAGAAAACACAATTTTAATACTAGCAAACTTGAGTAACAGCTTGACTAATACCCAAAGTATGCAATATACAATTACAGGTAAGCAGTGTAATGAATGAGCATCTGTGTTAAACCTGCTGGGATTAGCAGAGCTTCATAAAGCTGGGCAGATTTCCTCCTGTAGCTCCTCCTGTGTGTGTGTGTGTGTGTGTGTGTGTGTGTGTGTGTGTGTGTGTGTGTGTGTGTGTGTGTGCGCGTGCGTGCGTGCGTACACAGGGTAAAGAGGCTGCTCATTCTAGCGGCTGAAAATCAGACAGCATTAAAACTTCACCTGAGGCTGACACCAAGCGTCTTGCTTCTATGGAGCTTCTGTGTCCCTGGCCAAATGAACCCCGTTCGGGGTGCCGAGGAATGTGCATTAGCTTCGTCCCGTGTGAGAGTCAAATTCACCTCAGGTGCACCTCTCCCGTTTCCCTTCCCCCACTCCAACATCCAATCCCACAGATAAGGTGCCATTTCCCAGCCTTACCGTGGGCTTGGAATGTGGAACAGAGCAGCCGTCTATCACAATTGTCATTTTATACATTAAACAATGCTGACACGTAAGGTAATTTGTAAGAGTCTTTTTCGTGCTGACTAAGCTACTGCCATCACTAAAACAACTGAACAGGACACGCAATTCAGTTATAAAATCATTTAATCTTTGAGATTGTCACCTGTACAAAAACATCCAAGGGAGCAGAACAGACAACAATGATCTTCATATTTTAAAAGTCTATGAACAAAATACATTTCATGCGAGACAGATGAGATAAACGTATCTACTTTACAAGTCTAACTCGGTCCTTCAAAAGTTTAAATTTGGGATTGTTGCTGATCTTCTTGTTGAAAAGTGCTAGCACATCCTCCTCCGTTTTATAATTTCCATCACCAGTGAAAGAGTAGTACGCTGCCAAAACCTGTAAATAAGATAAACAAGTTTTAATATCACATTGAACCAAGACGACTCAAATTCTCCAATTAAATTTACAAGAGCAACATACTGGGTCTATAGGTCAAATGGAGTGGTATACAAACAAAGAACTACAGAGTCCACAGAGTAATTAAATCGCTCCATGCCTCACCTTCTTCCTGAGTTTCTTTACTGGCAGTTCCTGGTCAGGCGATGCTCTCAGTACTGCCTTGATTGTTCCCTTCCAGTTGAATTTGCCTGAAAGTTAATTAGAAACATAAATTAGCTGCTAACCGGAGGGAATATTCACTAGTGGTGGGGGAAAATATCTTATATGAATCACAAGTCTCGCTCGTTAGACTGTGTCTTGATGAAGGGGAGTCAATATGGGAAATTTAAAACCTAATTCTCGACATTGTGATTAAAACAACTTTGTAAAACCGGGCCAAACATTTCTTATGGCTGAACCAACTGGATGGTCAAACGTAACATACATAAACGTGTGTCGTGTAAACAGTCTAAGCGGGGGCCACTTAATTGTATCCAATTAGTCATTTGTGTATATTTTTCTAATAATTTAATGAATTATTGAGTAATGGCCAAAAATGTCTTTTGTGAGGTCATTGAGATCTTCAAACTTTGACCACCAAAATCTAACCACTTTATCCTTAAATCCAAGTGCACATTTATGGCAAATTTGAAGAAATTCTCTCTAGAAGTTCTTGAGATGACGCATTCACAACATAATGCATCCAGTCACTGCTATCGTCAGCACATAGGCATAAATAATAATAATAATCAAAAATTCATGTAAAAAGTTTGATGCGTTGATAATAGTTTTAAAACCACATCACAGCCGTCTGAATCAGAATTGAATTGTGAGGTGCCCAGAGATTCAACACCCCTACTAGAGCCGCGTTTCCACTGAATGGTAAGACTCGGCTCTACTCGCATTGCAACAAGGGCGAGATTCTGATCATCATAGTGACACCACGCGAATCTGGCTTGTGACATCACCTTCAACGCGACACAAACACAGGATAAATGGGAGGATATCAAAGTATTGGTTGTTAGTTACTGGAAGGAGACAAACGTTGTTTCAGCTGAAAACACATGAGAGGTTGGGAAACCCTACAGAGGACAGACGGGAGGATTCTGGTTGTTCTGTGTCGCGCAAGTTACCATTACAGCGATGATTCTCTGACCAATCAGTGGTCTGCAGTGTTTTGGCTCAAACGTGAAGTATCACCTTATCACATTGCATCTTGGACCGATTTGATACGAAAAAGGTACAAGGTACTTATCCACATGTTTTACACTAGAAAACCAAAAAAGAGCGAGAAGAGTCGTGTTGAACTGTACCATTCAGTGGAAACAAGGCACAGAGGTCCATGTCCTCACTGTCAACAGAAGAAGCAACACTGACCCCTGGTGGCTTTCTCCTTTTACACCATTCCAACATTTCTAAAAGACGTCAATCAAAGTCAACCATCTTACCTTTAGGAACGGCTTGATCCTCAGTCTCCTCTGACTCCTCTGCTGCTTGGTCAACTGAAGGAAAGGCAATGAAACAGTTACATATGAAGATAAATACTAACACGTTATAATATATTTTAAAATAAATCGTTTAAATTTTGATCTACATTTGGTTACCAAACCAACTCTGCAACGCTACTTATACAAACATTAAGCCATTCCACATTTTCATTTCATTATGGAAATTGCATTCATTAAAAGACACAAAGCTGCATAACTACTAATAACAATACATGGCATCAAGAAACAGATCCTGGGTCAACCTGTCTTACCTGTCTTTTTTTTCTTGCTGGATGTCCCATTGTCAGCACTGTGCCCATTCTGCTCTTCATCTCCATTTTCCTCTCCATCTTCCTCGTGCTTCCTCTTCCTGTCCTTCTTTTTCTTTTTGCCCGCCCGCTCTTCTTCTGGCTCCTGTGCAACTGTCTTATCGGCACCTTTCGCAGCCTTCCCGTTCTTCTGCTGACGGGCCTCTTTACGCTCACGTTTGTTCAGTTTCTTCTTCTTCTCAGCATCTGGATGGACGTTCTGGTTTTCATTTCCATTAGTGTCCACCTTTACTTCAGCTGCTGTCTGTTTGGCCTCTTTAGTCTCCTGGGGGGCTTCAGGAGCCTGTAAGATAATAGGTGGGCAAGGATTGTCAGGGATACTGAAAACATGTGAAACTTGTGACAGAATTTATTACAGCAAGACAGGAGAAGGAAGAGCAGAACTACATACCAGCCATATAAATGCTGAAGAAACACTTGAAACCTTGGAGGTTTGACCAACTGGCTTCTAATACATGCATTACCATTGTGGCAATTATTAATTAAGCGGACACATTTGCATTTACAAATAGCAAAACTGTACCAATAGCAGACAACCTAGATATGATTTCAAATGGGTATGATCATTTAAATACTATCACGTTTCTAATGTACTTCAGAGCCACTGAAGGCCTCCAACCATTCAATTAAGTTCCTTTTGGTTTGAACTTAAATCAACTTAAACTAGTTTTTCACCATATCCGCCCTATGCTGACACACACTGACTAATATGCACAGAGAAGCAGTCAAACAAACAACAATACGAGTAACCTTTCAGCAGAGCAACTTACATTGTCTGCTGCATTTATGATATCCCACACTTCATCATGAAGACCGGTGTTCGCTATTTTAAGACTGTTTCTCATCCAGTTCTGAGGAAAAGAACCAAAAATGAGAAAGGATTAGTTTGTGCACCAAACCCCCACTACACGAACACAACATATAATTCTTTGTCACACAGCGTGATCAATATAACATGATATTGTCAGTGCAGACTGGGGTTATACCAACCTGAAACTTTGCCTTCTTTCTTGGGACGTTATCATAGTTACTGACTTGTCTGAGCACATCCTTTAGCTTTGCACTGACTCCAGGTTTGTTCATGGCTTCATGGACTCTCTGCAGGAGAAGAAACAAGTTAGAAAAACTACTTTCTTTAGGCACACATGCAGAACTTGACATCAGTGGGCATTGCTCGGCAGCATTTTACCTGGAGCCACTGCTGCTGTTTCACATCTCCTTTGTTCGCCTTAGCTTCGTAGCCTTTGCCTCCATACTTCTGATCCTCGCTGATACATTTAACGTGGTTCTTGTAGTCATCACCCCTGTTTTAACATGCACAGAGAAATGACATAGCACGCATGGAGCACTGTGTGGCTAATGCTAAGAGGTTATGTTAGCCTAACGGAAAATAAGAAGAAAGTAGGAACTCGGTCGTTACCAGAAGTCTTTTCCACAGTCGATGCAGGACAGCACCTGGCAGCCCCGGCACATGTTCACATGTTTATCGACCTGAGCTTTTTTCAGCGATTCACCACAACCGTTGCAGGTGAAGAACACCATTTTTAACGACACGTCTGCTTGACGAGGCTGTAACGATAGCTCTGATACAACCGGATCTCCTAACGGACCCTAAAGTCACTATGGTAACTCAACCGAATTTGGTTCAATTCTCGTGCGAAAACGAGACCGGACCGTCCGCAGCGCTGCTACGAGCTAATGTTCACCAAACAAAGCTAGCTAACGTTACACAGAGCTAGCAGATGTGATGTGGAGGAAGTGAAGGGCTATCAAAGCGTATAAAGGCTGTTAGCCGCGATGTTTCACTCGTTTTGCTTTTCCATGCGTAGTAACTTTTTCAAAACACACGTGACCACACCGACATTCGATAGTTACAGTAAAAGTGTTCCGTGTAAAAATGCACACGAACGAAAGTTCCGACCAGGGTGGAAACAATACAAAGTTACAAGTATCACGGTTTTTTTTTATTCAAGAGCTAAACACGTAAAGCGACTTTAATTATTGCAGCAAGTTGCCATGGTATAATATGTTATAGCATAATTGCTTCTAAATATCAAAAATATGCATTCATTTAATCTGCTTCACGTTTAGACTGCGCGGAATACGGGTCGTACCCGGAAGTGGGGTGACGTTTTTACTCTCGAAAAGTGACCCATCATCCAAAGAAAAGGTGGACACCTCAGGTGTAGGTTTGAACTTATCCTATATGACAAACGTGACTGAACTTTAAATGTTGAGGACTTACACTCCCGGTTAAAAAGGTCACCCTTGATGGATTCGGCGCTGCGTTAACTCACCGTTGCAATTCACGGCTGTGGTCGGTTAGCATAGCTTTCTAGTTAGCTTGTTAGCAGTTTGTGTCCAATTTTTGCATGGGTGGTCTCGTAGCTCAGACACAGTGGATCCTGCGCGGTGGTTGAATTGTATACATCAATATTATCACCTGAATAGTGTTGCCAGCACTTTTTAACCTGTTTTTCAAAGACTAACCAGCCAGAGCGATCATTAATATCTCCTGAATGCGAGTTTTGTTTTATGACATGATGTGTCCCCTTTGCTAGTTGCCTTGATGGAGAAGTGTGAGCTGAGTGGTCCAGCAGCTGAGTGACCATGGACACCCTGTCCAGCCACAGCTCCTACCTGCTGCAGCAGCTCCAGGAGCAGAGGATTCAGGGGCTGCTCTGTGACTGCATGCTGGTGGTCAAAGGTGTCTGCTTCAAAGCTCACAAAAATGTCCTGGCTGCTTTCAGCTCCTACTTCAGGTGCCTTTATGCCTTCATATATTTAATAAAGCAAACATCAGTGTATAAGTAATTATACTCTGCTAACAGCATGTAAAAAGTACAACTTTGATCTTTCCAGGTCTCTCTTCCAAAATTCCCCCAGTCAGAAGAATGAGGTGTTCAACTTGGTCATCCAGGATGTCAGTGGCATTGGCCAAGTATTGGACTACATGTACACCTCCCATCTTGACATCAACCAAGATAATGTTCAAGCGCTCCTGGACATTGCTCAGTGTTTGCAGGTTCCAAACATTCAGAGCATGTGTAACGCTTTCCTCAAGCCTTGTCCTCCACCAGTGGAGATCCCGTCATTTTCCCTTCCAGGCATGCTGAGCTCCGAGCACGACTGCCTCTTGGGGAGCGGTCTTCCCCATGATGTTGACCTCCACTGTCCGTCTGAGACCCAGAGGCCTGGCTTCAGCAGTGACGTGGACCATAGCAAAAGGATGCCTGTTCCCGTGCCTAATAGCAGCTCAAACTGTGACGCAGCCAGCAGCACTCATGCACCTGTTGAAAAACAGCTTGTCCATGGCTACAAGCTGCGTAACTTCTACAGTAGGCAGTACTTTAAACAAAGTGCACTTGAGACTAATAGTGCCGCGTCAAATCAAGGCCCATGCCCGTTGGTGCTGGTGGAGGAGCAGCAGCAGTGTCAGCTCGGGGTCACCCAGGGAGGTAGCCACACTCCTGTATGCTCAGGAAACACCGTTCAGCCCACTCCTCCCTGCACATCTGCAGCAGTTGAAAAGAACCCTGTGTCCTCTTTAACACCGTCAGATAACTTAAACACCCCCAACTCTAACTCAGCAGACTCCATGCTCAACAAGCCAGTGCGGCCAAAGAAGGCCGTGTACCTGAAGAAATACAACTACCTCCGGTCTCAGAAGGCGTTGGAGGAGATGTTTGCTGAGTCAGTCAGTGAACCCGTTCTCAGCTGTCCCAAAGAGAGCCATCAAGAGGAGTCTGTCGTACCGACTGAAGCATCAGAAGCTCCCATGGAGGGCCTGAATGCAGACAGGGAGGAGGTGACAGAGACGCCAGCAGAATCACAACTTCCAAGTCCTCCACCTGTGAACCAAGAGGAGCAAAACCCAAAGAGTGTACCAGAGCCACCGCAGCAGACAGGACACAAGCAGTACTGTTGTGAGGTGTGTGGGAAGATCTTCAAACACCCGAGCAACCTGGAGCTGCACAAGCGCTCACATACCGGTACTTACTGTTTATAAATACCTTACAATCACACACGATATACATTTCAGTAATGATCGTGATTTAATTGTCACAAAATTTTCAGACTCAAAACAGTGTTTTTGTTGCAGGTGAGAAGCCCTTCCAGTGTAATGTCTGTGGGAGGAACTTCTCGCAGGTATCGTCTCGTATGTTATTCAGATAAGCCACAGTTATCCTTAGATGGGGAAATTATATTGAGGTATCTAACTGATTTTGTTTTACAGGCTGGGAATTTACAGACACATTTGCGACGACATTCTGGAGAGAAACCGTACATCTGTGAGTTATGTGGCAAAAGGTAAGGATGCTACATGTTTCCATTTCTCTCATTTATATTTCTGTGTAGGTATTTTGACCAGTTTGTTGCTTATTGTATGTTTCAGTGTCCACCTTACTAAGAAAAAATGCTTGATCGTTTCCAAAACTAGGCAATCTACCATGATTTTGGGTATACCAATAATAAGTTTGCTCTTTAGTAGTAATGTCTTTAACTTACATGATGTTAGTTACCTATACCTTAAATATTGATCTGTGTTTTCTAGCTTTACTGCATCAGGGGACGTCCATCGTCACAAAGTGGTCCACACAGGAGAGAAGCCACATCTGTGTGATATATGTGGTCGAGGTAAATGTCTGCCCAAAACAAAACCAACTTTTCCATTACTTACTTAAGCCATCTATACGTAGTTCTTACCTAATGGTCTCATTCTTAAGTCAAACCTTTACAAGTGATTTATATTAGCTGCTTAGTCCACAGGGCCTGCTGGAAAATTGTAAATCATTTTGAATTAAAAGACTGGTGTTTTATTCACTGTACTTGTCTCATTGCTCAGGATTTAACAATTTGAGTAATCTCAAGGAGCACAAGAGGACTCACGGCACAGACAAGACATTCACATGTGACCAGTGTGGGAAATCATTCAACACGCACAGAAAGCTTCTGAAGCACAAGGCTCGCCACGTTGGGGAAAAACCGCACAGCTGTGCCACCTGTGGTAAGGAACAGTCTCAGTCAGTGGTATTTACATTGATTCAACTGTGGACATGGCTGAAAAAAACACTTTTCTAAGGTTAAAATGATTCGTCAGTTGACAGAAATTAAATCTGCAGATATTTTGTAGAGATGCACAATATGGATTTTTTTCAGTTGATACCAATACCAGTAAGATAAGTGAAATTTTGATTGAAATTTGATGCTGGTACCTTGGTATAAATAAATTATAAAAAGGCACGTTTTAACTATTGTTGGACACTTTATAAACAAAATGATTAAACGACAAAATAAAAGGCAGATGAATTGATAATGACAATTATAACAGAGATCTAACCTGTGTAAAATTATCCACGTCATGTTCCTCTAGCTTTAAATACACATGATGGACCTGTGGCATGAGGAACCTTTTCTGGTCATCACACCATGTGCAAATTTTAACTGCTATTTGTGTTTGGTGTATGTTTTTCATACTAGACTCTCTAAGCATAAGATTTTTGTGTAAATCCTGACTGTTAGCGGTCTCTGTCAGTTTCCTTATTCCTTACAAACATTCAGTTTTGTGGGCATTTCCTGCTGTGGGGTGAATAATGGTTTTGACTCTGAATGAATCGATCCCTTTAGAAAGGTGATTTGGCAACAGATAGATAGATGTATAGGAAAAAAAATGCATTAAAACATGTGAAAGCATGTTGTGAACCCCATGAAACTTCCCTTAGTTTTATATATTTGAGTATTTAACCCTTATTATGGATAGTAATTATTGCATAGTGTTTTTCCCTCAATATGTCTTCTTAATGAATGCAGGGAAGTGCTTCGTCGGCTCAGGGGACCTGCAGCGTCACATACGGTCACACACTGGTGAGAAACCCTACATCTGCAACGCCTGCGGAAAGAGCTTCACCCGCTCTGCCCTGTTGAGGAGGCACAGTGACATGCACTGCAAGGGGGCTCCAGCTAACAGCCCGGTCACCGACAACTCTGACCCACCTCAAAGCTCAGATGGAGCGACCTCGTTCCCCAAACCCGTCAGCCGCATTAAGCCTCACGCTGCAGCCCGTGAGCAGCATTTCCCCAGCGTGATGCCCCATGGAGGGTTAGAGAAACCCTCACCGCCTCCTACTTCACCTCCACAGCCAACACCACATGTAGAGACTCCACCTCCCAGCATGCACCTGAGCCCAGCTTCTACCCCCACCCCACTTCCAGAGCTGCGCTCGCTGGTACCCCATCACCTCCTCTCCTCCAGCCACCAGGAGAGAAGTGCAGCCCTGACCGCCACAGAGCACATGAAGCTGGCCAAAGCCCATCTGTCTCAGGAGGTGGTGTACGGTCCCTATGTGGAGAACGGGAATGTGTCAGTGGAGATGGGCAGAGGTCTGGTGGGGAGGCCCTACCTCCTGCCTCCTACAGACAGTCACTGCAGCTCGCTTACTTCTTCTAGCAGGCCCACTAGTGGGTCCCACAGGTCCAGTGAGGGCCAATTTGTCTCCAGTGTCACTCTGTGGGGCCTGGCGATGAAAACTCTGCAGAATGATAACGACATGGAGCAGCAGTAGACTGTTGCTTCTTCTGCCGATAAGCACAGCAAAGCCAGTTCTGTGCGCTGTTCACTGATGTTCACTTAGTTGACTTTTATTGTTACCATCTGGCTCTTTATTGGTTAGACCTGACTTGTCACACAAAGATGGTCGCTGCTTCGACAAAGCAAACATGAGATGAAAATGCTTCCTAGTTTTTCTGAAATTAAATAAATCAGGAATCGACTTGTGTCTTACAGTAGAGGGATGAAAGCTACTGTTGCACTGCTCTTAAAGCTTCAGAGGGTGATGCTTCTCTGGGGTGTGTGTATATACTGCACTGCACTTTAAAATGTGAACACACAGACCTATTTTCAACTATCACTGTCAAATTTTGATCTAGTATACATTCATATAAGAATAAACAGTGTAAATCTTATGTAATGTGTTTGTTATTGTTATTCATATAACCTTTCATTATACAGGTTGGCCCAATGACAGAAGTTGCTTCCTTTTTAATTAAGACCCTGTGTACACAGGACAATAAAAGCAAAAATATATAATATATAAAAATATATGAAAAATACATACAATAGCAAAACATATACATGCAATACAGACATAATGTTTATACTACTTTTTTATTCTTTCTACACTTTTTTTTATCAAGGCTAAGTTTTCATCATTTTCATTTTCTTTAACTGGCGGATGAAGTGCCAAAGATATTTTCATCGCTGTATTTAACACTTATTTAATTTAGCTCTAATAAGCTGTCAGGCCTGTTGAAAAAAATGCCTTTTATTAGAACAGTCGCTGTGTGTTGAGGTCATAATGAGACAAGATTTACACGTTTCTGAATCACTGATCAGTGCAGTCATGTGTGAGATGACATTGTAGAAATCAATACGATATTTTCATGTATTATAGGAAACAGTATTTACATAAAAGACATCAGTTGAATATTCCAAAGTTAAATGGGTTTTTGTGTATTATGTATTAAGAGCCTTAGAGAATATTTTCATATTTATAACCATGCACTGAAGGACTTTACTGAGCTAAGTGTCACATTGTTAAATAGACTGCAGAGGGAGCTAGAAACAGGGTTTTTCAGTCAACGTTGGAACGTGTCAAGAAATGTTCGGCAGATAACATCAGGTCATGTCACCAGCTCGGTGTCAACAGTTTGTGTGAAGTATAATGAATCTCTTGCAGGACTCACAAGCTACCACTGACAAATTTTATGGCAACACGATGGTGTGTTATGTAGCGGCTGCGCACTCTGACCAAGTGCCTGAAGGAATGAACATTGCTTCTGGCACTGATCTGTTTTTTATGGAGACAGAGTATGTTGATGACATAATCGTCACAAGTTAGATTCACACTCAGTCAGCACACATCTGGTGAACACTGTGCACCAGTAAACATTGTGCAACATCACTGCAGCATGGGAGACTTGTAAACAGTGCACTGAGTAGACAGCATTCGAGATAGGCAGCTGATAATTGGCCGTCATTGTTGCCTGGCAACACATAGGCCAAGTCTGTTATCATGGTGTTCATTCTCCACCGATGGCCAAGAGACACAATCCGGGCAGAAAGTGTACGTGACCCCGGATGCTTCACGTGTGTATGTGTGTGTGTGTGTCTGTCTGTGTGTGTGTTCACACCACACTGAGAAATTACTCAAAACCCTGCAGAGTCCGAGCATGTTGTCACTTCACAGCAGATACCAGAGTGTGAGTGTGAAGGAAAGCCTTCTGTCGTTCACAAGTTGGTATCGGAGGAGAAATGCATTGATCGCCATCAGGCTTCAATAACAAGCCTGTTCCTGAGGATCCGCAGTCTTCATCACAGGAAAAGCCCTTGACACACATACACCGGACAGTTGGTCTAATCACGAGAAGCAGCAGTAGTGACTCCAGAAATGTATTATGCATTTCCATGACGTGACAGACCTGAGGACAGATTGTAAACATGGTCGAGATATTCTGACTTTTAAACTCCCAGTACCAGTACATCAAACACTTGAAGTTCAGAGCTCATCAGACTTTCTTGCTGGGTAAACCCAACCGCCCACCTCTCTCCAACTCCTCCACCAACAGTGTGTAACACAGGCATTCTGTTACAATTTTCAACTTTCCAAGACCGAGATGACACTATTAGGTGTAATTTATTAGTATCAACAGAGCGCTCCAAAACAATCAGACAAAAGAAGCATTTCTTTCTACACTCCATCACACAGAGGTATAAATGTAACTTCTTGTGAAACAACTCTCCAATAATAAATTATATTACTGTACTTATTTATCACATATAATTCAAATTTGTAGAAACATTCTACAGTAACATCATCCTACACACTGAACCTTTATATTTGCACTTTATTAGCTTGCTGTCTTTGTGCGTACTTTTATATCTGTAAATTAGTTCTGTTGCACTTTGTGAAAGCGTTTGACATGTCAATTTTTTCCTGTTACATAAAAGTTAAAAAGCAAAACTAAGCAAGAACTCATCACCATAATGGGGAGAAATGAGGGGAAATAATGTTCCATATCCATGCACGTATATATCACACGCAGTAAAAAGTAGGACATATCTTTATCTATCTCATACCATAACCGTGGAAACAAGCATGTCTGCAGAAGACTGTAATGAAAGCTTATCACACAAGCATACATTATATTACATTCATATATTTATTTCTGACTAGAAATGAATGAGCGCACATCTGAACTAAAGGAAATTCAGCAGGTTTTGATAGAACTAAAACCATTTAATTCAAAGGGGCTTCTTGTGCATTCATTACATGGTAATCACCACACCAGAGCCGCTATCTGTCACCAGGATGAGTGACTGAGGGGGAATTCTGTCTTACCATGACCCCCTCTCTCTCTCCCTCTCTCCCCCCATCATGCTAAAGTTAATCCTGATTATGTACGCTGTCTAACTGGTGCAGAATGAGACCAGGGCTAATGCCATTTTACCCAGAAACATTTTCCAAAGCTCGTCTTTTGTTTCGGTATCTAATCATGTTTCATTGCTTTGTGTCGGTACAGGCATATGAGGATAGGTTTAATTAACACGCGGGTGTGAAATGTATGAATCCACCCAAATTCGGTCGACTGTGACATGTCTCTGCAGAGAAGGAGCGGGAAAACGAGCAGGTTCGCCTCAGCATCCGTCCACGTGTTCACACATCTGCTGTTACCTGAATGTGCATCTTTGACACAGACAGTTGTTTAAGATTATGCTCATGTGTTTTTTTTTTTATTCTAACATGAAGCACCCCTCCACCTCTTCATGCTTTAAATGTCACGTATGTTGTTTTTTTTTTTGCATCTGCATCAGATGTGGACGTGCTCTGGCAGCGGTTCCAGCCGAGCAGTAATTGCTGTGGAGTTGCATTGTTGGATGAGATGGATAAGTGGCTGACCTAGTCTCTGCGCTATAATTCCTCTGTGTGTCGCACTATGAAAGAGGCTTAAGAAAAGGAGAAGAATGGCGATTGTTCCCACCGTTGCTCTGCTGTCTCGCTCTACTCCGTTTCTTACCACTTCTCCCTCTGACTCAGATGGTACCTGCTTAGCTCCATCTGCTCAGATTTCCCTTTGAGGGTGCCATTCATGCAACACATAACCAGACAGGTGCTATTATAGCATATTGTACCTCTCACAGGTTAATTTGAAGTCATCGTCAGGCTCACCTGCAATGAACACAGTGATCTGTGTGATGAGGCTTTGCGGCTAGAGTGCATGCATCTCCATGCAAATATGCACACACGGTCATACCCTGCATCTTTCTCCCTGCTTATTATCTACTGCTCCACTTCCTATCGTTCTCTGTCTCTCTTTCCACACACACACACACACACTGGCCTTTAGCTACTGTACGCAGGTGTGCTCCTCTCTGGATGCTCTGCAGTATACTTTCAGTTTATCGAGATGCGTTTAGACACCTGTCAGTGTGTGTGTGACAGGTTATTCTCTGTTTTCCCCCCTCAGGCAAGAAAATGAGGTCGTTTCAGCACGTTCGCATACAGTAAAGCCTGGGTCAGGTAGGAAACAAGGAGTTGCAGCCAAATCCATAAAGCTGGCTGTCCACATCCATGATGCCAGTTGTATTTCGAAATATTACAGGAACACATTGAGGGAAAGCTGAGAGATAATTGGCTATAACTGGGATCCCTTCAGGTGCTTTGTGTCTGTTGGTAGATTTGTGCTTCCCAGCATGACTACAGATGTGGCAGCAGCTCTTCACCACGGGTGTGTTGATAGTTACTTGAGCGTCAAACTGTCAAATAGTCACAGACAGGATAAAGAGCCAAAGCCAACACAGGAGAGTAAAACAAAATTTGAACGTGCTGAAAACGATATTAGTAGGAGATCGTTGACCTTTTGACATTTTGGGAACTATTTTCATCTGCTTTGTTTTCAGAGTTAGTTGAGAAGATCGTAATACATGTCTCTATGTTAAATAAGGAGCTGGAGCCAGGAGACGGTTAGCTGAGCGGCAACGTGTTCATGAGTGAGCTTTAAGGTTCATTCATGCGCCCTTTATGTATGAAAATAGACACGTCCGTTTCAAACGTTGTAACCGTCACTGCCCACATACATACATATCGGTCTCACACGGACCTCCACTTTTCCTTCGCCACCAACTCCAATCTCCTATCAGCTGTGATGTAGTAACTGTTTGTCTCTTAAAACCTTTCACCATCTCGCTTAACCTCTCCTCGTGTATCGCTTGAACTATTGGCTACGCTGCTACACTGCCCCCCCACGAGTACCAGAGGTACTGCTCCGTTCATCTGTATCTTTAAGCTTTCACAAAACTTGCAGAAATGCAGATGAAATGAACGCAGAGTACGGACGGAGTCTTCTGTCTGTAATTTCATTTCATCAATGTTTTCTGAAAGTTTACGGATAGGGATATTATGCGTATCTGACGTTGAGCATAAATGAGCCTTTAGAAGTGCTGCTAAACAGATCTGGATCACTATGTGTTCAGTACGGTGACTTTGTTTGTTCAACGCATTTTTGATTTGTGGCTATCGCTGCTCGAGCATCATCTGTCACCCTCACGAAACAGAGGCTGATGTTTAGCACGCCATCTTTAAAAAACGTAAATTCTTACATGATCATGTCATATCAGTTTGGTAAAACACAGTAACATAATGAACATTTCTTCATGTAGAAAGAAGAAAGACTCACTCTGGAGTAATAACGTCTCATTTTTTTACAAACTGTGCAGTCAGGTCAAACGACAGGCCTCCGTGAAAGCTAGAAGATGTGCCTCGGCCCATTATCTGAAACAGATCCTGACTAAAAGGATGAAATGCACATGAGAGACTCAGTTCTTCTTGCTCAGATCTTTTTGATTTCCTGTGGTGCAAATATTAGCCAATCAGATCCAACGATTCCCTAATCGCATGGACAGAGCCCTTCAGGCAGGGAGCGTGTGTGTGTGTGTGTGTGCACGAGAGAGAGAGAGAGAGAGAGAAGGGGGAAGGAGAGAGTGGAGGGAAAAAAATGAAAGAGTAAAAGCGAAGGAACGATTGGAGAGATGTTGTAAAATTAGCCACGCTGTCAGAGCAGTTTGCACTTGGCTCCACAGGAATTGTCATCAGTGTAGCAGCAGACTCAGGGAAGCCCCCCTCGCTCTCGATCATCTTGAGCGCAGTGAGAGTCAGGCTCTCTCTCTCTCTCTCTCTCTCTCTCTCTCTCTCTCTCTCTCTCTGCCTCTCTGCTTGGACAGACTCATTAGATGACAAACTGCCCCAGCTCTTCCAGGAGACCTGGATAAAATCAGCATTCAGACAGTCAAGGATCACGACACAGAGTCACCTGTATGTGTGTATATGTGTGTGTGTGTCTTTGTGTGCGGGCATGCATGAATGGAGCCTGCCTTGTTCCTGGCTCTCACAGATTGCGTAATGCAAGTCTCCACAAAGTGAGTCACGTTTCCAGTGGGGTAAATGTTGTAGTTTATTCGGTAGGACTGCTGCTGGAGTTCAGAGCCCAGGAAATGAATTCTGTTTATCGGAAAAGTTTGACTGTCAGGACATACGCTCTTTTAATTTAAATATAGAGCTATATATATGGAGTGTTTCCCACACTGAAATATTCCAAAATATTTGGTCAGTCAAGTTCAACAGGATAATAGGCTATAGGTTATTTATTGTATTACTATAATATATAAGAAGAATATATTGTGATAATATATAGGCTGTCTGCAGCTATAGCACCTTCCAAATAGTTATAGCAGCCACATTTGCTTAAAGGTGCAATATGTAGTTTTGGGAAAGACATTTTAATCAGTAGAGAAAGATCTTCATTGACTGATTTTTTTTGTCTGATTGAATAAACTGAATAAACAAACTGACCTTAAAGGACAACACAATTCCATACTTTGTTTATATGTGGCAGACCCTGCCACCTTTCTAGCTTCAAACAGTGTTCAGGGGTACTTGAGAGCAGCCTGCCAGGTAGAGATGTAGCATATGATTAGGTCTGTTTTCTATTTTGTCTTACAACATCAAACAAGCTTCATAGCTCAGTGTAGCTACTTTACCATCAAATCAAGTCCTAATATAGAAGAAAATGGGATTGGTCCTGGTGCGTAAGGCATCTTGGGAAATCTTGAGGAAGTGAGTTGTTGGATGGTTTGACGAGAAGGACATTTATAGTTTGATGTAGTCTATAATTTATTTAAATTATTACATCATTAATATTGTAAATAATACAGTTTTAATTCCCTTTCAAAATAATACAACTTATTAAAATGATTTCTGATGAAATGTGAACTTCTCTTGGCACCAGCCCAAACCAATGGACAAGGATGATTTCAACAGATTTCAAAATGTAAGACATGAAAGTTCAAGACGATTGCACCTGAACACAACAGGCTCCTTGTTTACAGGCGAAATTAACGACCCAGATTGATGAAATAATGAATCCGCTCCCTCCAATGACAAAAACATGAGGGCGTCACTCCTCCTGGCGGGGGCCAATCCCCGCCTGTCTCCATGGCACATCGAGTCCCGCAGCCCGAAGAGGACTCGGGTTCTTCCGGCGGGACTCGGAGTCGGAGCCGAGAGCCCCCTGACTGTGAGGCGCGACAGACACATCAATCGGCTCTTGGCTTGCGGTTTGAGATTGTTTACATCCAATCAAAACAAGTAAAAATAAATAAAAAGAAAGTAGGCTGCTGCTGGGATGGAGACCGCTGATCAGGTGAGGAAAGCAGCGAGCGCCGAGATGATTTTGACTCAGACATGTGTGTTTATCTGCTAAATGAGCCAGTGTGTGGTTAATTGGTGATTGAAATGAGAATGCTGTCCTCCCCTCTGTGTCCTTAACGCAGCTCGCATCTGTGGGGACATTTCAAGTGCTTAAATTACCTCTGGGATTTATCCGTGTGCTGGAATGGGTGAGTTGGAACTTGCATGCAATAACTTCATTGTGCAGTGTAAATACATATACGTGAATTATATAATGTAGAGTGTGTGTGTGTGTGTGTGTGTGTGTGTGTGGTGAGTAAACATCTGGTTTTGACTTCATATGTTCCTCCATCTCTCTGGTGCATCTTAAACTTTATCACATCTGTTGGTTTTGGTGCCTGGGTGTTGGTGTTTGTGCTCCACCTTGCCCGCAAATCATCTCGGCTGTGATCCCTTCCCCACCGTGACTGAATGGCTCAAGTTTATGTAAGGATTTATAGCTCCGTGAGAACCACATGCCAGGGGAAGCCGCTGTGTAGCTTTTCAATTATGCGTATTTTGGATGCGTTGTGCCAACCCCTGCGCGTTTCTTTGCGCCAGTCCAGAAAAAAAAGATGCCCCATTTTTTTTTTTTACTCCAAGTGAAATGATATAACAGGAGTCAACAATGAGAACGGGGTGTCCTAGCTCTGACTGAATCAAAGCTTTACTACCTCTGTGTGTGTGTGTGTGTGTGTGTGTGTGCGTGTGTGTGTGTGTGTGTGCCGTTTGTAGTCTCTCATGTTTATTGTACAGTGCAGAGGACCCTGAAGGCAAAAAGAGATAAGTGATTTTCTTTGATGTGAGTTTAGAGAAATTACTGTAGCCATAAGGGTATTCAGCTCGTGTGTGTGTGTGTGTGTGAGCTTGTCTTTCCCACTTTTATAAATGCCATCAAATGTGCAGAGAATCCTCAAGCAGCCGAGCGCTCCCTCGCCACTCCACAAAAATCAAATAACAAAAACAAGATTTTTTTTTTTTTTTTGTAAACCCCGCTCAAACTCAGTCTCAGCAGACACACGTGACATTTTAGCTGAGACAAGGCAGATGTCTATCAGCGAGGTGAGTTCCCGAGCGTGTCCCCCTCGGCTGTTTTGCGTGTGACCAGATCCACCGTGATATATGTGGGACAGAGCCAAAGAACAAGCAGATGATCCAAAGCACCATCTGTATGATTAAGATAACACTTTGTAATAGCTCCCTCTGTGTGTCTTATTGTTGCTCTCTCTCTCTCTCTCTCTCTCTCTCTCTCTGTGTGTGTGTGTGTGTGTGTGTGTGTGTGTGTGTGTGTGTGTGTGTGTGTGTGTGTGTGTGAGTTGGAGGGCAGCATGTGTGATTGTGCGAGCATTACTGCACAGCGTCCTGTAACATCCGGTGACGTATCGATCCAAGCGTCACCTGAGAGCTTTCACTCACATGTAAACATACGCGACCCTATGCAGGCTACAATTAATTTTACATTCTCCCTCTACACACACACACACACCACACACACACACAATAACCTGAGGCGGGCAGGCAACAACACCACCTTCATGACACTATTATAAAAGTGACCTTTTCCCTACTCTGCCTTTATATTCTCTCTTGCACGCAACTGAAAAGAAGGAAACTCGTCCAAAACCTCCGCTGGCCAGTGGGCTTATAAAAATGCAAACAATTCAAATTATGACCCAGGTATTCTGATTTATTCTGCAGCACCATCGGTGGCACCAACTAGTCATGGTTAGACTGTTTTTGTCTAGTATCAGGGAGGAAAGGGATCTCCATGAAGTTGGTCTCAGAATTTCTGCCTCCATCTGGAGTCCAAATGACGTAACTATACTGTTTGCCCTCGTTTGGCCCCATGATGAGTCTCTGACTCCAGCCTCAAGAGACCCTGACAGGTAGAGACGTAGCATCCGATGTAGTTTTTAGTACACTGGAGTATTACGACTGTTTTCTTTTTTCTCATCAGGTGTTATTCACAGAGTATATTGTCTTACAACATTGAAATCCTCCTATATGGCTCTAAAGCTTCATAGCTTAGTGTAGCTACTTTACGATCAAATCAAGAGGAGACCTAATATAGAAGAAAAGGGACTGATCCTGGTGCGATGGACACCATCAATGTAATTAACAGCATTTTTAAAAGGAAAAAAACAGAATCAAATAGGGAAACATTTGCAAAAGTTTCCGTGTTGCAATTAGTTGTAGGTCTATATGCATACACCCCTAAGGCATCTTGGGAAATCTTAAGGGAGTGAGTTGTTGGGTGGTTTGGTGAGGAGGACATTTATAGTTTGATGTAGTGTATAATTTGATAATTATTAAATCTTAAACCCAGCTCACAGAGGTGGTCAGCTGCATTTTACAAGAAAGGACAAGAAAGAAAGAGAAGAAAATCTGGGGTTGTTGTCAGATTGTTTCCGAGAGCAAGGTTAGGTGGACTCTACTGCTGCACTCAGAAAGAACAGTTATTGTGAGCGTTACTCTCAGAACAAACACGAAGAGTAGGTGTCTAAAAAGAGCATCTACAGATTTAGCGGTGCGCTCCTGTAACCTTGTCTGACTCACAATGGACAATAAAAGGATCGAAATGGTAACAGCAGGGATATCATCTTTTTTTATTCCACTTATTTTTCGCCCAGGAGGCTGCAACCATGCCCCTGCAAACATAGTGTCAGGAGAAGTGGTTTTGGTGGAACATTAGCTTGTCTGGAGGCAAGCCCTGCCATTAAAATGGTCAAATCCCAGCAAAAGAAAAGCTAACCGCTCCTCGCTTGTTTACTTTGGTACCATTAGCAAAGTGTGCCATTGTCAGCGTGTAGGTTGCTGGCTTGTTGTTCATTTCCGTAGAGTTGGGGATGTTGAAAACGTTAACAATGAGATAGTGGAGGAGAGGAGAATGCAGACTGAAATAGTCAGCCACGGCAGACTTACACCCACAGTATGAGTCAGACTAACATTGGACATAAACTGTGAGATGCAGAATTGTCCAACAGGGACATAATTCCTTGGAACACTGGACTAGGTTTTTCAGACCAACACTGAAATGTTTTCTTTCAATTTTAGATACATTCAGCTTAAGTCGAACTCGAAGACTAACATGGCAGTCATTTCTGAAGAGTGGCTGCAAATACAACGTCAGCCAAAGTATTTTCTGTGCTTCTGACAATCATGCTTCATTATCAAAAGCCCTGCAGTGAATTTCTTCCCACACTATGACACCAGTAGAAACAGATGTCTGTCAGTCTGGTTTGTTTGCGCGCCCTCAGGCCTTAAAGGCTGTAGTTTAGGCAGCGATTGACATTCAGGTTGCTAATGACAGTGAACCCTTGACTGTATGGCTGACTGGTTATGTGGACAAACAGAAGGTTGTTTAAAGGTTAGGTTAACTTAATCAAGATCTCTGCAGCCGACTAGTAGGTTCCTGCATCTTCAGTCAGTACTCGGTCCGCACAAAGAAGAGGCAGATTCATAATCAGCCATGTCTGCAGGAGACACTAGATTTAACAGCTCAGTGTGTGTGTGTGTGTGTGTGTGTGTGTGTGTGTGTGTGTGTGTGTGTATGCATGCAGGCTCCTGGCCTGTTTGGCACACTGTCAGTGGCTGGCATATTCTGCTCCAAACAGCTGTAAGGTCCCCTCCTCTCCACCATGGACCAACTCATGCAGAAGCTGTCCTTTGAGATGTGCCCAAACTCTTCACTGCATGTGTGTGTGTGTGTGTGTCTGTATCTGTGTGTGAGATGGAAGGAGGAAGAGAGCAAAATTGTACAGTTGATTGAGCACATGATGCAAATGATATACATGCATTTTTTCATGCGCCGCTGCATCGCCGTGGCCGCTGTACCATCTCACACAGGGCAGTTTTACAAGTACTGTATCAACTCAGTGGCTTTCCTTTACCACAACAAAGCTCGGGCTGATGAGTCACAAAGAATGAGTCCATCATGAGTGTAATTTATGAGTAATGGTCCTGCTTTCATCCAAAATCCAGGCTTGACCCACTGTCCTATGATGTCATCTTCAGTACTTTACTGTACACTGGTTTAGTTCGCCTTAGGGTGGGCACTGGGCGGTACATGTTTGTTTGTGTGTGCAAAATGAACCTCTGCCACAAAAGAAGGTTATTTGTCACAGGGGTTTGATCATTGCTTGGGCCTGACTGGAGTACTTGAGTAAATTCCTGGAAAATGACCTGTAAGCATCTGATGCCATCGTTCACGCTCCCTGCCCCTTAGTTACTGTTGTCGAGACAATGCCAGCAGATGTAGCGCTTAACATTCTCTGAAAATGTTTAAACAATGGGTCACTGATTATAGAAAAAGCACAAAAAAAAGCAAAAACAAAAAACTTTTCAAGCCTTAAATCATTGATTTCATAGGATGAAAAGACGACTGTTGTTAGCTGAGCTGTTATTATCAGATGCTAAATGGCTAAAACCTATGAGTCGGTTTAAAACACCATTTGTCCATTTGACTTAATAATATTTTGAGTAGAATGGTTTTCGAATAAAACTCCTTTAAAAAGATGTTGAATATGTGCATGATAGCTGCATTCTGTACGTGACCTCAAAAATTTGAGGTTAAAGATGCACGTGACAGACAAAAAATCAGCATCAGCATGATCCAGGGCAGACTTGGAAATAAAGTGAAATAACGATATGCATTGTATGCGTATTAATAGGCTGAGCTAGTTAGAACTCATTAGAACTAGTAGTACAGTACAGCATTTTTTATTAACCCATGTTTTATTGGTTATTCATTAACCAATTGGGGTATAGTCCAGGAAGAAATCACAAATCCTCTCCATACATGTTATCTATGGAGGACTGAAACTGACAAAATCAGAAGGAAATAAATGGCTCAATGAATAAATTAATATTAATATTAAATGCACCAAAATTAATATTGAAAATAAATGTAGGCCTTAAAATGGGACATAAATTGATATTTCTGCTTTATTCTGCCTCTGTATTTATTTTTTTCTGCTTGTAACTTTTTCATTTAATTTATTCATTGATTCATTTAAATATTTTGTATTTATTTCTTTAGTATTCTAGTATTCTTTGAATGGGGAGGTAAATACACGGTTGAATTAATACAAAGGTTATTAAATACAGAGGCAAAATAAAGCAGAAATATGAATTTATGTCACAGTCTCTAAATGAATTAATACCTACATTTATTTTAAATATTATTTATGGTGCATTTAATGGCATACTAATTTATTTAATGATGATTTAATTTATTTTTCTTATTTCTATAAAAATGTTTCAGTCCTCCATACATTTTATTTCCTCCGTTTTCCCGTGATAACGAGTTAATTTCATTTGTTTTCTCGAGATCTCGAGTTATTATCTTGAAATAACGACTACCGTTTTCCCGAGATAACGATATAATTAATTCGAGATCTCGAGATAATGACTGTGATATGATTGGCCTGAGATTATGGAGGCGCCCGGGACCTCGTAGCTGGTCAGCTATGCAGTTAACGACAACATCAGGCTCACTTAGATTGCACCGCCGATATAGCTGAAGCCTTGCTAACCGTCTAACCTGTGTATATTATCTGTAATAGCAAGGCATAATGCTATTTCAGCCTGTCAGGCCTTGATTGAAAAGATATGTGACGTGGTGACCGATATGCTCCTGCTCCTCTGACATTGCTACACTGAATGATGTTTCCTGCAATGATTTAATATACTACACTATCGTTTTGTTTTCTCAAGATCTCAAATGAATTATCCCGTTATCTCGGGAAAACAGCAGTTGTTATTTCGAGATAATAACTCGAGATCTCGAGAAAACAAATGAAATTAACTTGTTATCACGGGGTTCCGTAGTTATCAGCTGGTCAGCCTTAATACAGCTGAATTTTAATATAACAGAACGAATAGTAATAGTTTATTAATTGATTTATCAAGTAAAATGCGTTTCACACACACGTTTGATCCAGATTATCAAATGTGAGGATTTGCTGCTTGTCTCATTTTTATTTTTTTTTTTGTCATCGTAAAATTAATAATTTTAATACAAAACGAGCTATTTTCCGATGGAAATTGTGATTGTCATTTTTCACAATTTTACAGATCAAATGGTGAATGATTGTCCTTTTTAAAAAGGTCTACACATCCTCAAACTAGAACATGTACAGTATGTGTTTCCTGCTAGTTTTGTAAATGTAGCCTGAACATGAAGAGGGGAGTTGAGATCGGCCTCAGCAACGTGTGTATTGGCCACTTTAAAACTGAATACCAATAATCAGGTTCGTCTTAAGAAAGCAAGCATGAAATCAAATTCTTTCTCTGATTAATGCAGACATCTTTGGTGTTGTACAGAAATTACACATTGGGATTAAAGCCCAAATCTCTAAACACTAAGCCAAACATTATTTATTTTAATTGGGAACATCAGCGAGCTGCGCCAGAAGGACTTTGTAGTGATGCAAATACGGCAAAGCCTCATAGGAGTAAAACACCTCACAGATTAAACAGATTTTGGGTTCAGCAGGATTGGCAAATTTAGATACATCATTTCTTTGGTAAAGCAATCTGAATATTTCACATTCTCTTTCTCTGTGTGTCTGTCTTTCTGTCTGTCGCACTCTGTATTGTTTCTTCAGGGACCTATCACACTTGTTATGTGCCATATTGTAGGTTCTGACAGATTAGTGCACGATGCTCATGATGAATATTTGTTCAGTAGCGTGCACACACACACACACACACACGCACACACACACACACCAAAGGGAAACGAGTGAAAGGAGGGCGACGTGGAGACAGCTGCTGACAGATATCACAAGAGACTTGCCAGGTCAAAGATCTGTTTTTCGGCACTGAAATCACTCAAAATCCTTTTGACATGGGGGACTTGAGGCTGGGGGAAAGTTACACCTCCTTTAAAAGCTTCAAGAGACAATGTGAAGCATGTAGAATAATAACACTTTTCAGAATAACTATCACAAATTACTCTACAACCAACCCTGATAACTGTCAGTCAATATAAGCTTCACCCCGTTCTGAGAAAACTCTAGAACTTGATGGTTGTTGGTTCATATATGTTGATGTTTACCTGGTTTTAATGTTTATACTTTTAAATCAGTAATTTAAGACGAGTGCGACAATGTGCAAGGTTCTTTTTTCATCACAAACCTGCTGTGGATGTTTTTAAGACTGTTTTTTGAAATGCTAGATAACATATCCTACATCTCAAAGATATGCCAGCCTGCATGACATGTATGATTGACTGTGTAAGTCACTTAAGTCACCAGCTCAAGGCTGGGACACGATCAAAGAAAGCCATACTGGACTCAGGGCCTAGTAACCTTCCTTGACTTTTAAGGGGCAATCCTGAACCGCACATGTGTGCATATTGAGAACGATGTTTACTTTACATTTCCAAGTAGTCCAACCAAAATATGCATATTTTAAAGGGAAAAAAGTATGGGTACCAAACTTAATTTGAGAAACAAGGGGTCTTTAAAGGTGCACTATGTAGTTTTAGGGAATACATTTTAATCAGAAGAGAAAGATCTTTATTTACTGATTTTTATGTCTAAACAAACTAAATAAACAAACTGACCTTAAAGGACTGCACAATTTCAGACTGTTTTACTTTGTTCATATTTGGCGGACCCTGCCACCTTTCTACCTTCAAACAGTGTTCTGGGAACCTTATTTTCCTGTGAATACAGCTTGTTTATTCAGTTATGGAAAACATGAATATTTCTGAGTTTGTATTATTACCTCATTGATATTATAAATATGAAAATTCTGAGTTTGAATTTCTTCTCCAAAGCAACATCATACTCATTCATACTACAAACATCTTATAACAATCTGGGGTTGAGGGTTGTGGTAGCCGATGACCTCCTGGATGTGATGTGACGTGGCCTCTCCTGACCCATCAGGTCAGAGCCGGACCTCTGTCTCCCTCTGAACCCTGAGACGATGATCCACCATCTGTGACTCAGGGAAAGGAAAGGTTAGTCTGTCTTCTCCTGTAGGTAGACATGTCGGCTTGAACAAGACATCCCACACACATAGTACATGGAAGAGCACCGATGTCGAAACAGTTTGTACACGGACAAGAATATAAAGAAAGCTTTCTCGTGTGCCTCTTTTTCCGGCGCGTTCGTGGCGTTGAATGAATGCGACACAGAAATGCAAACTTGTGGACTGTGGATCGCCTATTTTTAGTGGCTTTACCCACTTTGAAAGAATACATGTGTTCATTTTGGTGTTTAATGGTATAAAAATGGCATAATGGTGAACACACAGACACACACAGAGTGGGGTTGTATTAAATTTCCGTTGGGTGTCCCCAGCTCCAGTGACGGTCCCCGTAGGCCACTGGAGCCGGGTTCCAGCTCAGTCACCTGACTATGGAAACCCCATGGGGAGGAGAGGAGCACCAAGAAGGGACAGTGCTACAAAAATAAATGGAGATTTTCTGCCTGCTCGTGGTCGGTCATGCTTACAGAAGGAAGGAGAGAGCAGAGAGATAGTGGAAGAGATGAATCTGGGCTATGCAGGGCACAAAGCGCTCCCCGTGCAGGAGGGGATTAGCCGCCGCTAAATGAGCTGCTGATTCTGTTCTGTGGTGCTGCGACTGAAGCAACGATCAGACGGATTTACATGAAGGCTTGTGGTCACTGCTTCTTTGTGTAACTTCTGTGGTCAGTGAAGTAGTTGGGGTTTTCTCGCTAATGTCGAAGCCAAGATAACAAGACAAGGGGAAACTTATAATTTACTATAACTATTACTAATTCTCCATAACTCCAGCCGTCAGTCAGGATGATATCCCTCATCACTCCTACGTCAAAGTTTCATTTAAAGGAGCATCTGTCTGCTCGCCCCACTGTGCTCTCATTTCCGATCTCCGCTTCCCGTTTTGTTTTGTACTTAACTAGCTGGCGTAAAATTGCTCATGTTTGCACACTGGCGGACCGCAGCAGTGACAGCAAGTGAGACTGTGTGTGTGTGTGTGTGTGTGTGTGTGTGTTTGTCTGTGCGAACTGTGGCTAATGCTTCTGCCTGAGTGGAGTGGAGAGAGTGAGATATTTTTACTCTACGTCCATATACATACACATCGCACACTCACATCTAGGTCCTTAAACGCTCACACAGATACACACACACACACACTGAGGCACGCATGCAGCCAGGCAAACACACACCAACATGTGCATATATAAATGAATGGAAATGCTGCATGGATACACATGTCACATGCAAACATATACTGTGTGTATATATGCGGTCAGTGCCTTGACATACTGGAAGAACTGGCAACCAACTTACTACACACACACCATACACACACACACACAAACACACACACGCGCAGGCTACTACATGCAAAAGAAGATACATACAAATTAAGATCACTAGTATAAAAAACAGATAAGTGCACCAAAGAAGAAGAGAACTGATAAGATGAAGCACATAAAGCAATTTATTACCTCACTTGATTTGTGTTCAAATGCTCAGTGAGGTTTTTCCTCACTGGGATTAGGGAATGTGACATACATAAGCACAAACAACACCATTTCAGAGCTTTTTAAACTGTTTAGCAATACACTCGGTTCCAAATTGGCGGCATTTGTTTAGTCTGTTACTGGCTCTTTGGCCATGACACCCACACCAACGCTTTCCATTTCAGAAGAATCTCTGTAGCATACTTTTTTATCTCTCGTCTTGAATCTAGATGTTTTATGAAACACATTTTAGGGATTTAAAGGTTTTAGACATCCTGAAAACGCAAAAGCAGATAAAAATATATATGCATATTGGGCAAAGTAGTGCCAAAATCTTCCGAAATAAATTTAAATCTCACATTAATCATGTCAAACTCTTCTAAATCCTCCTGAAAAATAACCAAGCTAGCTACGTTTTATTTTATTATCTGCAGCAATAAACGTTTATTTGATTTGGGCCAATAGTATATACAGTAAAGTTCACTAGTTAAGCAGCCATTACACTTCAGATAGTTTTCTTCTACAAAACTGCCTTTCTGCCTGTTCATCAACACTGCAGATTAATAGGCAGCCAGTAATAAAAACTAATCCAGGGGCTCAACAACACCATTTCAGAGCTTTTTAAACTGTTTAGCAATACACTCGGTTCCAAATTGGCAGCATTTGTTTAGGCTGTTACTGGCCAGTTCTTCCAGTATGTCAAGGCACTGACCGCATATATACACACAGTATATGTTTGCATGTGACATGTGTATCCATGCAGCATTTCCATTCATTTATATATGCACATGTTGGTGTGTGTTTGCCTGGCTGCATGCGTGCCTCAGTGTGTGTGTGTGTGTATCTGTGTGAGCGTTTAAGGACCTAGATGTGAGTGTGCGATGTGTATGTATATGGACGTAGAGTAAAAATATCTCACTCTCTCCACTCCACTCAGGCAGAAGCATTAGCCACAGTTTTACTTTCGGCCCATTCATGTAAAATTGAAGCTTATTTGGAGAGTTTGCGCTGCTTTCACTCCACCTATTTTATTTCTTTATTTTTAAATTAGTCTTAATGTAGAGTTCAAGTAGTAACTTGATGTAAACGTCTGACTTGACTGAAAGTTTTTCGACTCCTCACCATCCAGACCACACACTCCATACAGTTGGTTTGTGTAGTCTTTAAAGTCGTTTGATTTTAAATCATAGTCGAGGATAAGCATTTTGAAAGCAATACGTCTCCTCCCCTCAATCTCTGTCTCACTCTCTGTTTCATCTTTCTTTCTGTCTTCATAAAGAGTGTCCTAGATTTTTTTTCCCCCTCCCAGTCAGGCAGGGAGAGGGGCTGAACATCTGAGGCGTTTGCTCCTCCTGAGGCAGCCACTTGACACCGCAACGATTTCTATCGATTTGAATAGAGCAGGTGGACAGTGTGTGTGTGTGTGTGTGTGTGTGTGTGTGTGTGTGTGTGTGTGAAGAGGTCTGTGAAAATGTCAAGTGCGGCTCATCAGTGAATGCACCTTTTAGCTCATCTGCCACTTAACGTGCTCCTCGCCTCCCCGCTCGGCGCAACCTCCATCGCTCCCTGTGCCGCTCTGAACACGTGTTTGTTTGAGCAGCTCCTCCATTTTCTCTTGTCATCCCTCTGATTTTATTTATTTTTACCGTCAAAAGCGTCTTCACTGTACCAAGCTGCCATTCCTTAAATACTCTCCTTCTTTCTGCCCACTTCACTTCTGCCTGGTTGATATCTTTACTACACCCTGTTTGTTTTCCCCTTGTTCACAATGGGGACTGTGTGTATTGGACAGTAGGTCTGATTGCTGGTGGTTCAGCCTGAAGCCTGTGGATCAGTTTCATAATCCTCAGCCAGCCTCCGCTCTTTTTACAGTGTTCGTTCATCAAGTCTTCATTTGAGCCTCCAACCCTGCTCGAGCTACTTTTAAGACAGAATCCTCACCCTCTTATCCACATCCACGTCCACTCTCCTAAATCTGTAGATTATATCACGAGTTGTACTTTTTTAGTCTGTGAATACACTTGTTTGAAAGCAAATTAGGGATTTCCAGTTAGTGCTGTGCTCTTCAATGCCATGTAGGTCAGTGGAGAAGAGGGCAAACAGGGGGATGTCTCAGAGCCTTGTTTGCACTGCAGAACGTTTTTCATTCCTGTACCCTGGCTTCTCTTTCTTTCTCTCTCTGTATCTGTCTCTCTCTCCTCTCTCTCCCTCTGTGTCTGTCCCTCTCTATCTCTTGTTCCCTGAGGAGCCCAGCTGGGAGAGGCAGATAAACACACGGGGGCGCAGGGCTTAGCACCCACCCTCCTTCCACAATGCCACGCTCTCCTGTTCAAAGGCCCCAGCCAGAAATGAGATGGGCTAAACCCAGCCCAAAAATCACAGGGAGAGGAGGCAGCTGCAGGAGAGAGAGGGAGAGAGATGTTTATCTGGGGGTGTTTGTGATAATTAGGAGGGTGTATTTATTCTCTTGCTCTTCTGGTCACTATTTTTCTACCATTTGTTTATTCAGATAAGTGCATGGCACATTTATCAGTCCTTTTAGCTGCATATGTGAATTTACCATGTGTGCGCAGACGTGCGAACTCATTTCTGTGTGTTTGTTTGCCTTGAAACCAACCAGAACTAAAGAGAGCGAATCACTTAAAAACACTTGAGCGGAGGGATTCCCTGCAGAGGTTCCAGCTGTGCACCATGACAGTCAGGTAAGCAGCAGTCAGCCTCCACCTGAGGCCTGAAGCTGCAACAAAAACAAGCGGAGGTGTGAGGCTGCAGTTTATCACACAGCGTCTGGCTTTGATCGGGGCTGACCTAACCCAGCCAAAGCTAGCTCAGCCCTTTGTGAGCCAGATTAGCCATGCAAAGCATCACCTTGTATTGTGTAGTATGGCCTCATAAGCAGGTTCAGCACAAGGTTCAACCACCTAGCATCAATGTGAAGACAAGTGCCTTGTAAAAGGTTGGATTGGAAACCAGTCTCTCTTTATATCTGTTAAAATGATATCCGTCTATCAAGTTAATCAGCTGTGACAATGCTATGACGTAACAAACAAATGAATCTTTGTTTTGATATGAGGTCATCTCGCTTCACTTTTCTAAAATAACTTCTTCCAAACTGTGAGCGCACAGTACCTAAGAAGCCGTTCTCCTCCTGATCTGGTCTCATACTTATTATGACTCTCAATGTGGTCAGTACATCAGGCTCATCTGAACTTGAAAGAAGTCAATGCACTTAATGGTATACGTGAGAGGGTTGATCCTAAACTCAGTGTCTACTCTCAGCCACAAGGTGGCGTACAGCAACTGATAATGTAACAGTGTGTGTGTAACCACATGTAACTTGTGGTAACAACAGAAGGGACTGGATTTTCCTCTGTATTTCTCTGTTTAATATCCCTGCCCCCCCCCACAAAAACGCTTCACTCTCTCATCAGTATGGCGAGGCCTGATGTGGTGACTTAACGGAGAATCTTTTAGGAAGCAGTTGATTGGACAAACAGGCCAATAAATGGACCAAGGCAATCACATTGGTCCAATCAAAGCAGCTGGAGAAGGGAACATGTTCAGTTTTAAAACACAAAGTTAAATGTCTGTCTTGTTCCGACAGAATCTGATATTGCAGTGAAAATGCTAGTCCACCAATTTTTTTGAGTAATGGTAGTGTGTGCGTGTTAGTGTGGACCAACAAAGTTGAAACAGTATCACCTTTGGAGAAACGCAGTGTCATGTTGCAGTGGCCAATCAAGTAAGATGGCGATCAGATGGGCAGACTCTCAGCATGGCTAGCAAATGATAGGATAAGATAAGATATGTACAATAAGTTTATTTCGTAATTATCATGACAGGCCTGTTAAGACTGATAAAGTGCTATATGGTGAGCATGTTAGCTGTGTGTGTAAATTGACATCTGTCAGATTCAGTTTAGCTTGACACATCATCCGTACACAGCTGGCTCATATACTGTATGTGCCCAGAACTGCTGCATCCTCTCAGTTGTGGAGAATAAATAGTGAACACTGTCCTGCTTAGCGCATACTTACACATTTTGAATGCAAATGCATGCACACACTAAATCTCTATGCACTTAAAGAACATACTCACAGACATTGTCAGGATCAGTGTGTGTAGTGCGGCTGAATGATCTAATAATGCTGAGGCTTGTTAAATAGCGCCCTCCAGAGGCTGTTGGTCATTAAGACATAAAGAGATATCTCCTCCCCAGCTGCTGGCAAGCTGCTCGTCCAGCTGCCTGTAATGTGGGAGAGGGCAGGCTCATGCTAACCAGGCGTCAGGTCTGATTATGGTGATTATGGTTGTGAGAACTCTCGAGGCTATTGAAGCTTTATATGGAAAACTGTGCTGTGAGAGAGAGAGCATATTAAGGGCAGAGGGTGTGTGTGTGTGTGTGTGTGTGTGTGTGTGTGTGTGTGTGTGTGTGTGTTAGGAAGTTGGATGTGTGTGTCTGTGTTTATGTGTTTGCAGCATTTTCATGTTTGTTGATTATAGCAAGAAGCCTGTGATCCAGTCCTTCAGTTTTAACTCATAACTCACTCAGATAGTGCCAAGATGGCCGCTGTTCTTCTTGACTCCTTTAGTCTCAAATCTCTTACCTGGACTCACCAGTCTTCATTATTTCTACATCAGTTTAAAGGTGCAATATGAAATAATTTTTAGTGAAAAGATTTTTAAACACAACTAAAATTAATCAACAGAATGTGACGAAATAACAGCATTCACATAATGTCTATGTATTGTGTTGCAGAGATATCTACTGAAGTTAGCATGCTACCAGCTAGCCCTGGCCTGTCCTGTTCCAAAACTCCTGTGCTATCGGTGTAAATGCCAACATCCCTCTGGTGCTCTGAGCTCCGGGTCCGGACCACTAGATGCACTGCTAACTGAGCTACTAGCTCGCAGCATCATTTAGCTGTTACTTGACAGATATGCTGACCCCTATTTGTTTTGAGTATGAACTCAACAGATGGCCAACATTTAGACAACAGCTAACGTTAGCATCTAACCACTTCCTAGCTAACATTACTGTTTGATAGTGTTACACAATACGATAGGAAGGCGTACATTTATTCTAAAATATCAACACAAATCTTGGACATATAAGCCTGGAAGGAAAACACACTGGATGTAATCAAATGGTAACTTATCATTAACTTATCTGAAAAAGCAAATACTCCTCCAGACTGTTATACTTCATGTTATTAAAACTACTCATCACTTTTAGAGCAGTGTCGAGAGCAAAGCTAATTATCTCTTTTCTGTTTGTTACATGAGTCAGGCAAAGACACGGCAAAACTTCTCTCCATACAGCTCCGTAATTACATCTCTTTGGGCCACGGTTGCGTGGGCAGCAGAGGCAATAGCTTACTTTTAATCACACCAGAGGCAAGGACTGTATGTGTTGGAAGTGAGAAAATGCCAAAAATATTTTAACCAACTCAGTCAATTAAATGCATTTTCTTAATTGTACTGCTTAGAGACGAAGGCACTGTTTTCCGCACCAGATGAATGAAAGAAAACAATCACTAAGTTTTTTGAGTGTGTCTGTGTGTGTGTGTGTGTGTGTGTGTGTGTGTGTGTGTGTGTGTGTGTGTGTGTGTGTGTGTGTGTGTGCGTGTGTGTGTGATCCTGCAGCTTGTTGCACACAACGCCTTGCACTCTGACTCATTACAGGAACCGAGTGTTGGCTTTATACACACAATAACAGTATAAGTGGATATGCTGCTGTTTGTGTAATGTTTCCACGATTAATCTACAAACCACTTCCTGTATTGTAATCAAGCCTCTCAGCCATGTTTCTCTATAAGCTGTAGAGCTGAGAGGATGATTAATCATCCACGTCATTTTAACGACCAGACTAATGTTGCATTAGTATAGAATTAGCAGGGGAGGTTTACTAACAAGGTGATTATACAAACCTATTATAGGTTTTGATATTAAAGCTTTGTCATATATTATCCATCAGCTACAGGTTCAACTTGAGCAAAAAGAAGCTGAATTAGTTTGCTGTCAGTGATGTGTTCTGTGAAATAGTTTGAGCCTCTAGCTGAGCTGTTGTTTTTTCAAAATTGTTCCTTCATTGAATTCATGATTCCACTTCTGAATCTCTCTCATCATGTGATATACTTTAAAATGTTTATTAGTGGTGGAAAGTGGTTTGCTGTGCATTTAAAGCCTGCATGTCACTCACAAGCAACAAGCTGCCATGTTTCCATGAAAATGAAAACTGCACGAGCTTTGCTTTTGTACCAAGCATCAATAAAGTTGTAGCATGACGTCTTTTAATTGAACTACTTTCTATGTGAAAAAGTAGTATAAAGCTCTTTGTGGCTCCAGAGGAAGCTGCATGTAATCTGGTGAATTGCTTGAAGTGATGTCACTCAGTGGCTAAGTTGCATCGTGGGCAATGTAGGCACCAGGTTTTGAAATGGAAGAAGAATGTGTAGTTCAGTGGAATCTTGTGAAACCACTGGTAGGTTGTTATTGTGAGATAAACAAGAAGTGGACCCACTCAGAGAGAAACTGTCATAAAAACTCCAGACAGGCCTTTAATTCAGTTAGAGGTGTATCTCCACCTCCACCCGTCCCTCCCTCTTTCTCCTTCCATTTATTTATCTCTTCTCACCTCGTGATAATCACAGAAGTGGTGCAGGGCAGGATGGTATAGGAAAGAGACATAAGATAGGTTGTAGTATACGTTCATACTCACACACACACACTGAAGTGTTTTCCTCAGGCAGCCTCCTCCAGATTCTGTTTCAGTGTCAGAATGCTTCTGGGAGTCCTGCAGCATCACTAAACTGGATTAGATCTTCATTTCTTCAATGTGTATGGTTATATTTGCTCCGGTAAGTGTTTGTTGTTTTTTATTGAAAATATAGCTTTGAAACAAACACAATATGTGATCGTTCTGCCTGATCTGTCTGTCATCAAACTGTTGTTATGGTGGCATTAAAAAAAAAAAAAAAAAAAAAAATCTGACATAATATTAGATACACTTCAAAGTTTTACAGCCTGTAACACGAGCTAAGCTGTGAGGTCTACAGCAGATTCATTAGGTTTAAGAATGGATTCTGTCTGTGTTTACTTGTGATCTTCATCTTTCTCTGCCACACTGCAGGTCATGATTAGTTGGAATGATCATTTTTGCAACACAATTTTCATTTTCACTGATAAAAAGTAATTTAAATCAGGATGGTGTGACATTTGTCGGGGTCTGTAGCAAACAAATGTTTCCTTGCATCTGGAGAACATGATTTGTAGTTCAGGACATCTCTGCAGCACTACAGTGCTTCTTTATAATGCGTTTTTTTCACACATTTTACCTTTATCAAAAAACTGCAGCCTCTGGATTGGGATATTGCACTTGACCATATTGCGATTTAGGTAATATTTCATTTAATTTGCAGCCATGTTGCACAGATTTAATCCTCCTTTTTTCTTGCTGTGTCAGTGTCTGCTCACATACAGATTCTCAGTTCAGATTCTCACTTGTCTCCATGTTTAAAATCCAAGTGGAGTTATTTCTTGTATTGTGAGGCCAATTTTGAAGAAGGCAATTGCTTAAGGAAGAACATAAACATCAATTTTTTTAAATAAGCACGGTGGTGAAGTCATCATCAGGTACCAGTGGAAGGAGCCCAAAGTGATCTTTTCCTCCAGACTCCGAGACCCAGTCTGTCCTAATTCAGCTCAGCCCACACACTCACTGCAGCTATTGTATTCAAAGTGCTGATGTGGCCAAAATGCTATCAGTTGGTGTTAAACTTGCTTCATGGCAGAGAAATTGCTGAGATGTCCGTAAGCAAAATGTTTAAATGGTGAGACTGCTGATGCCCACTATTTGCTACTTTGGCTTGTTACCAGAAATTCATTCCAGTTACACTTTAGATTTTTCCTGCGGTCCAGTTTTGAGGTGTAAAACTCAGTTTCTCTGACATCTTCCACAGACTTAATTGAAAGAAGTGGCTGTAAAACGGTGAAATCAGAGCTGATGACACTGTCCTCACAGGGGCACTCTTAGATATTTCCCAATGAATATTATACTGAATGACTATAATGAATCCATTTCCCTAATAGGCATCTGATTTTTGTTGTTTTCCTTCTTTGTCCAGCTCTTTGCCATTTTTGCATTTGCAACATGTGGGGGCTACTCTGGGCAGCTGCGGGTTAGTGTGGACTGCATGGAGAAGGCCAGCAGCAACCTCAGCATTGGTATCGACTTTGCTTATCCTTTTAGGTGAGTGGGCTTAATTTCTTGTCTCAGTGTTTGATGGCAACAATATGAGCCAGTGTTTACTTTAATGTCGGGGCCAATAAAGGCTTTAAAGATGAGACATCAGCATCAGTTGAAAAATCCATCATTATCTACTCCCCCCTCATGTTGAGATTACATTATTTACACCTTTACAACTTTAAAAAGGGTGTAAATAACGTCTTTTAAAATCAATTTGGGAACTCTGGGCTTTTGGAGAACATGGAGAACGAATTGTTCTTTGTGACTTCAACGTCACACATCATGACTTTATTTATTAGATACAACTGTACAATGAAATATTCTCAAAGCATTATGATACATAGAGTTATGGGCAATGCAATGTTAGCCAGAAATGTGCATGGAGAATTTTCTTTTATCTAAAGATGAGGCTTAAGCCAACATGCTGTAGTCAATATACTTAAAAGCAATGTGGTTACTTTCAGATTGGTAACGCACTATACCCTGACAACCACAGGTCCCTGTGACATAATGTGGGCATTTACTGAAGTCAAAAATAATGCGTGTAGGTGTGTGTGGGTCCATGTCTATAAAAGCAGCAGAAAAACTGACACTATCTGTACTGCTATCCACCACTTGGGGGAAATAAGAAAATGTGCTGTTTTTCTGATTTGAGTGAACTGAATCTAAACGTCTGGGTTAGATAGAGAGAGTTAAAAGAAAATTAAAGTTGATAGATTTGCAATGGATATAATTCCTCTCACTTTAAATCATCTTGTTACTGGTATAATCTGCAGACATACTGTAAATGCATCCAGTCTATACCAACTACTGTTGGCATTATGCTAGAATTAAGAGATTGAATCACAGTATCATCAGACCTCTTTGGGTAAAACATGTCCTCTCAAAATAGAGCTATAGACTCCATTTTGCGTTGACCCCTGCACCTCTCTGTGTGTATCAGGTTGTACCAGGTGTCCTTTGATGCGCCCATGTGTGAGGGCATTAGGAGGGAGCGTGTGTTCCTCATCGGAGACTATTCATCCTCTGCAGAGTTCTTCGTCACCATTGCGGTCTTTGCCTTCCTGTATTCCCTCATGGCCACCATCGTCTACATCTTCTTCCAGAACAAGTACCGTGAGAACAACCGAGGGCCGCTCATTGTGAGTTCAGCGGGGACTATCAACCACTGCTCACAAAGTATTGACAACATAATGTGGTGGTTTCTTCAGCTTAACTTCTTTCATACCCTTTGTCCCTCCTCTCTTACGTGCCGTTAGGACTTTATAGTGACGGTGGTGTTCTCCTTCATGTGGCTGGTCAGTTCCTCTGCTTGGGCCAAGGCTCTGTCTGATGTGAAAGTGGCCACTGATCCAGACGAGGTGCAGCTCCTCATCTCCGCCTGCAAAATCCAGACCAACAAGTGTGGCTCGTTGCATGGAGCACGCTGGTCTGGACTCAACACCTCAGTGGTATGTTCACAGGATGTGTGTGTGTCGCAAACGCCTGGAGGCTGTATAAAACTAAAATAAAAACAATATGCAATCGTTTGCAAATGAACTGTGTTAACCATCAATGGTTTTACAAACTGTTCCTGAGCTCATGTAGTATTATGGTGAAACTTGTCCCAATGAACTGAGCCTTTCGAGGATGCCACTTTCACACCGAATCATGATGCTCTCACCTGTTTCTTATTAAAGGAACAGTTCACTTCAAGTGTATTTGAAGAGTTAAAGATAAAAGCAATTCAAATGTCTGTTGATGTGTAACTCCTGAAAGCAGTTGAGTTTTCAGAGGAATTGAAATGCTTTCTAATGAGAAGTTCTCGTTCTCTTTCTCTTTAGGCTTTTGGGTTTCTCAACTTCGTTCTATGGGCTGGGAACATCTGGTTTGTCTTTAAGGAGACCGGTTGGCACAAGGGTGCTGCGAGGTTGGAAGGTGGGGCGTCTGAGAAACAAGCTGGCACCTTTACCCAGCAGCCCTACAACCAGGGTAGCTTTGACCAGACAGGGAGCTACAACACCCAGGGGAACCTTGGCCAGCCATCTGAGTACAGCCAGGTGGGAGGGCCCACCTCCTACTCCAATCAAATGTAGCCGTGCCTTTTCCTTTTGTGAGTGGCACTTCTGCATTTTAAACCAGGGCAATCAGGGGGTGATAGGAGGAGGAGGGAAGTTAAGGATTAACTTTCATCCCTGCTCAGTTTGTAATCAACTTGTCTGTGCAAAAATAACAAAAAAGATGGTTTTTAAAAAACGGCATCAGAGGTGTCAAAGAAAAAACTGCTGTAGATACAAGTATTGTTGGGTATTGTACAAAATGATTAGATATAGTCTTTTACTCCTTCTCCGTCAGAGGTGTTGTTTGCTGAATGTTGTATTTCTTGTACTTTGAAACACATAAGTGACAGTTTGTCTCTCTGTGCTTGGTAATTGACATACACTGTAACAGCTGGATGTCTTTTTCAAACTGGTTTGCACTGTTGTGAAAGGATTAAGTGCTCATTGTTTGTATAATTTGGTGACAAGTGCATGATGTTGTATGTGTGCTTATATGCTCTCTTTAAAACGAGTTTAAAAAAAGATCTCTCTGAAAGTTTACAAAATTCACACTGCCCCAAACATCATTGAAAGTGTATTTAGATCAGTATTATTACATGTATATTACTTTTTAATCTAACAGGAACTATATTTTGATAAAGGTTATTTCTAATTCAGAAACAGATTCAGAATATAACGTAGTGACATGTCTGTGTTGTTAGCACAAATCAAGGGCGTAGGTTCAGTCTCAACATCAGCAGGGACACAACATGGATGGATGTTGATGTTTCAAATATTAAAAATTTGCACGTGATGTGAGTTTTCAAACCCCCTCCCTTTCAGCCAACCAAATCTTAACATATCATGCCTAAATTGGTCGTCTTTGAGACGTAGCCTCAGAAAAATATGACTTCACTCCATAGATAATGCAAACTAGTTAATTCAAATATTGGGGCATGTCCCAACCATCCAAATGTCAACCAACACCGTTGGTACAAAATACATTCCAGCTCATGTCGACAAACTTAAAGCAATAACCATATACTGCAAAATATATTATACAGGGTTTGTGGGGGGAAAAGGGAAAGTATGCAACCATTGCAGCATGTTGTTTCTGTCTCCATGGTTAACACTCCTTAGTCGCACCTACGCAGACGATATCACTCTTTAATTTGAATCATGTGAAGAGGGAGATTGTCTCCCTCATTGTTTACAAGTGGCCGCTCCCGCTACAAATAACTGTGACTGTTTTCTATGCTATCCTCAGACTACTGGGAAATTATGAACTTAAGTTATACAAAGCATGTCCAGAGTGTCCATTTACACCGCTAAAGCCCAGCAAAAAAGCACATCAATACTGCAGTGATAACAATACATGAATAAGTGAATGGTGGTTTCATCTGTACATAACTAATATGGAGCTTTTGTTGGCTTTAAAATCACAATTCAGGTTTGTAAAACTTAAAAAAGAAATATATAGTAATGTTCAAAGGATAATGCTCACTTGCTGTTTGTTTACATTAATATGACTTGTGCAACCCTGTTTCTTGACCTCCTAAGCATGTGGCTTGCATCAGTGTAATAAAGCAGATTGAACACCCATGTATGTAAAATAGTCTGACATCCATGATCAATGTTTACGGGTCCATATAATGGCACTCAGCTCATGAGTGTGGATATTTTACAGGCATTCATGGTAATAAAGCACAATTTTGCCCATAATAAACCTGTTCTCTCTGTCTCTGTGTCTCTAAACGTACATGAAATACTGTACCTGATGTTTGGATCACTTTGCCCTGAGAAGTGGGTGACCCCTGACCTTTGACCTGTTGCCTCAGTGTCCGCAGAAACAGGAACAGTCTGTGAGGGATGCTCAGGTGTTTTTCCTGAAACGTTATATTCCTGACAAGTCAAGCCACTGTTTTCACAACAAGCACGTAGTTAAGAGGATATGTTGCATTTCTTTTCATCAAAGAGATGAAATAAAAAAGTAAAGTTTTCTAAGGTTTGTCAGATGAACTTGTCAGTTTAACAAAGGTCAGATGTCTGCGTTGAGATACCAGAGGGATACTCTCATTAGAAAATAACATTACCCTCTGGTGAATCACATACTATTTGTGGGAAACAACAACATGTGACAATAATCTTGCAGTACCTCCCGAGTCTGAAATGTTTGGGAACTGAGCAACGGAGTGATTCTAGTTTTGTATTTTTCATTGCTTTTATAATTTAATTTTTATTTCAGTCAGGTAAAATGTTTTTTTTCACACCTAGTTTTGTTTTTTAGTCTAGTTTCACTCTAATAACCTAACTCCAAATGCTATTAAATAATAATGAATCACATGATGTGCTTGGCAGTCTCATATGTCCAGTAGGGATCAGTACTAGCAGCATGTACACTAACATACTGTATACAGATACATGGGCCCAAATATCTACATAGTGTTTAGAATACATTTGTTGTTCATAACCAATACAAAGATCAAAACATATTAAAGTTATCAGTATTTGTATTAGTGGTAGTAGTAATAGAAACAGGGATATACTGTACAAAATAGCAGAAAAAAGACACAAAATGTCTGGAGTAATGAGGCCATCTTGTGGCAGTTGTGCATCTCTACCATGAGACTGATCACATCCTACAGTCAGTACAGGCTGCTCCCCTTAGAGCTTGGCAGCAGTTAAAACCATAACATATAAATAGTGATTATGCCAGAAGATTATTCAATTTTCATGAAGATGTCTATGACCTCTAGCTTCAACTACTGCAGCTAAAGGCTAAAGTTGTATTTATATAGGCTGCTTATTTTTCCCTCGCTGACAGTAACTGAAAAATATACATTTATTTTGATTAACCCTTATCGTTGGTTATTCAGCTGTATTATTATTAAGTATTCCACATAATTAAATGAGGCAACACCAGTCCAATAATGGAGAAAAGTTAGCTAAACTCCTGCTAAAGCTAACATAACTAGCTTTGGAGCAGTGTCACACGAGCTTTTGACGATAGCTAACTGCTAATATTGTTGAGCTACCTTATTACAAAGTATTTAATTCAAAATTAAATTACTATGTTTATTTTAATACAAATTAGTATAAACAGCTAAACAGAGATGTGTCAGTAGGCTTACTCTGAGGTCAAAGTAGGCTAGCAGATGGCTAACAGGAAGCCTTGTCATGACAGTGCAAGAATAGCAGCTTTAAAACCTTTAAATACGTTTTTTAAAATTTTATTTGAAACTTTCTTTCAAATGTATGGTATTTTACCAGACACACACTTAACCACAGTTCGTGCCTCTGACTTACCATGACAGAGCTGTTAAATAATGTAGGTGACATGTCAAACAAAGATCATTTGACTGTAGGCCTCCTCTACTGAATGACGGCCAGCAGGGGGCGACATCCGTCTGTCTGAGCGCTCCGCTGCCTCCAACAAAACCACTGAAACCTCTCACAACAAGGAAGTCACATCCCGGGATGTGTTCATCTGTCAGGGCAGCAGCACCGAGCAGACATGTCCTCCTTACACTATCTCAACGCGTTTATCTCTGAGCGGCTGACGGCGGCGGCTGTGGAGATCTTCGGCGCGGTGGAGAAGACGCTGATCGAGTATCAGGGAGAGATCAGCCGCAGCAAGCAGGAGGTGGATCACCTGCGGACACTGGTGCTCTGGCCTGAAGTCAGGTTACACAGATCAGGTGTGTGGATTGAACACTCTCACTCAAGCCATTATCACATATCTGTTTTATTTAACCTCCAGTCTCAGTCCTTAATGCGCCCTCCTGTCATTCAGCAGCTCACCAGTTCAGTCCTCAGCGCTGTGATGACAAGGGGGCTGCCCCTGAGGAGGACTGGGCCCCACATGTGAGCCCGGATCACCCGAGCAGCACCCTGCATATCAAACAGGAGCATGACCAGAGAGGACCGTCCTGTAGGCAGCAGAGACACACCACTGTGTCTCCTCAGTTAGTGAAAGGAGAGGGTCATGTAGAGCCCCCGTTACACCTCTACAGTGTACTAAGTGTTGAACAGACAGCAGGTATCAAAGCTGAGCCTGATGGTGATGAGGCTGTAACGTCTCCATCCACCAGAGAGGCTGAGATCCCCTGCGGAGGAAATAAAGAGTCTGCGGGACTTCAGCAAGAAAGCCTGAGAGGTGAGAGAGTCTGATACAAATGATAATATATATAAAGTGTGTGGATCCAGGTATAGTGAAACACTAAAGACGTGTATCTGTAGTGACTGAAGAGACTATACTGAGACTTTTATATTAAAGGGGCACTATGTAGTTTTGGAGAAGAAATTCAAACTCAGAATTTTAATATTTACAATAATAATGAGGTAATAACACAAACTCAGAAGTATTTATTTTGTCCATAACTGAATAACCAAGCTGTTTTCAGAGGAAAATAAGGTCCCCGGGGCACTGTTTGAAGCTAGAAAGGTGGCAGGGTCCTCACTTTTTCCATTCAGTTGATTTATGCTTGATAAAAGTCTTTTTGACAGTCTGATTCACGACAAATAGCCTAAACTCTACACACACTTCACACAAATATTCAGAATCGATATTTATCGGAAAATCAGTATTCTGTACAACAAGTATTTATAGTATAGTTTTTGAGAATATTATAGATCCAAGACTAAACACTAGATGCAGCCATGTTTGTGTTTTTATCCTTTTGCACTACAAATTCAAAATGATATAAATGACACCTTTATCTTGCAGATCGACTTGAGACCGCTCATCATGAGCAGGATGGGCCCGATGAGCAGCAGTACACTGAACAAGACTGGAGCCCCTGTCAGGACCACGAGGACCCTGATCCCCCGCAGATCAAGGTGGAAAGGTTTACGTCATCTAGTCCTCAGGGAGAGGCTGACCTCTGCTACGAAGTCCCTCCTCGGTCAGAGAGGAGTGTCTACGATGAGCCTCGTTCTTTAAGCCCCAGACACAGCCAGATTGTGACCAACCAAACATTTTACCCAGCACAGGAAAAGAGAAGAGAAGGCTACGACCTGTCTGGACTGAGCAGAGCTTCTCTGCCCTTCTACTCTGTGAACCGATGTGAATATGGTGAGAATACAGAAGGTTTGTTGAATGGAGACTGGATTAAGGTGCTCACACCAACAGGAACGAGGCCAAAGAAAAGGCAAAACATCAACCTGTGCACTGAAGTAAGTGAGAGTTTTGGAGGAGAAGAAGACCTTAACGATCTCACCAGGGAGAGAAGACACACTTGTCCCATCTGCGCCAAACGCTTTAAAGAGTCAAGTCATTTGAAGGATCATTTGAGGATCCACACCGGAGAGAAGCCGTACCAGTGTAAGGAGTGTGGCGTTAAGTTCAGACAGAGCGGAGCTTTGACTTTGCACATGAGAATCCACACGGGGGAACGGCCGTACTAGTGCACAGACTGCGGCCGGCGCTTCAATCGGAAAGGCGACATGGAGACTCACAGGGTGACTCATACAGGGGAGAGACCCCATCTGTGCCTGGTGTGTGGGAAGAGCTTCAAAAGGAAGAGCAACCTGAACACACATTTAAAGCTTCATGCTTGAGAACAGAATAGATCATTAAATAGAATAGATGATACATTTTTTTAAAACTAACCCAATTTATAATTTCATCATATCAACAATTTGATTTGACTTGATGTGGCCACACTGTTTATAATTACACTGTTTATATTTGTACATATTATGTATATATGATTCTAATTCTACTTCTTCTTACCTTTTTATTATATTTTTTATTTTTTACTATTATTATTGTTATATTGAATTGTCCGCTGGCTGCTGTGACGCACAAATTTCCCCGTTTGCGGGACTAATAAAGGAATTTCTGATTCTGATTCTGATAACTGGATTTACCTCTACCAATTCTAACATTCAGATACATTGTCTGAATATAAACCTTGTGCTTTTTAATTGAATTTCTCACTCAGTCTAGACAAGCACATTATAAAAGCAAAGCTCCACTCATTAAACTATGTTTTGGATGTACTGACTTTCCATTTTTCCTTCTTTTCAAGTGAGGATGAGGGCTGGTATCATGTTGCCGATAGAGTCCATTAGTAAATGCACACTTTCTTCTGTGCAGTGATACGTCTGGCAGGTGTACTTCAGAATTAAGAAAATAGTTCCTACATGAAACTGCTCACAACAAGGTCCTTGGATTATCTTGAGTAGTCGTGTCATGATTTCTGAAAAGAGACATTCAAATGTATTTTTTGGCTCTTTGAGTACCACGATACGAGTGCCATCTAGTTCTGCTATATTCATGAGAGGGCAGACATCTCTGTGGCTGATAACTCCAAAACTCAGCAACTCGCACCAAAACAATCTAGATGTACGAAGCACCACGAGTCAAAGGGAAAATGTCTTTTTGATTTTCAGGTGAACTATCCCTTTAATATCTTGTCTTTGCAATCATCTGAACCTGTGATGGTGGAGTTACAGCAAATCAGTCATACGTGCTAACACTTTGCAGCAATCCAGACAGATTTTTGAATGATCAAGCCCACAGTGCATCAAAATGTTTTACTGTAAAGACTTCTGTAAACAGATGCTGCAAATCCTCGCTGCCATTGTAGATGTGGTGTGGTAAATTTCAGAATTGTTTATGAGAAAAATTTTGACAATATATTGGGTCCTATCCTATATTGCTTTTCCGCAGACTTAATCACTGTGTCAGTGGTTGTATATTACCTCTGTCATGTGCTTTGTATAATATACATGTTGTTATCAGAAGCTGTACAGTGGTTCCATTGGGTAAATCAGTCTGGACTTTGCAGCCAGAGACTGGATATCAAATCCCGGTAGGACCTGAGCTAATGTAGTTTATGGACATCCACACGGTGAAATACAATACTGTAAGTCTAGTGAGACAACAGATTATTACATTTCAAAGCTAATTAGACACTAAATGACAGCACACGTGTTTATAATGCTTCACAGACAGAAGTAATTATGTATAATCTTGTCTGGTGCAAGAGAAACCAACTATTTTTAGTTTGTGTCTGAAAAAAATAGTTAAAGCTGCTTTCATTTAATTCTGGCCACTAGAGGGCAGAAGGACTCGAAAACAGCTGTGAGACTTACATCAGCTTCTGTAGTCACATCACATTAACTCAGGGTGCTTTGAGTTTGGATGCCAATAAACTCCATGATTCTTAAATTAGGTTCCACCGAGATTTGAACTCGGATCACTGGATTCAAAGTCCAGAGTGCTAACCATTACACCATGGAACCAACACATAGAGTTAATGACCGTTGTGCAACAGTTACATGATATCAGGGTTTAACTATGTGTTTTGTCTTTCACAAAAAGTCAATTATAGAAAACAAACAGTATCATGGACACAAATTCCAAGTGAATTTTGTTCTGAGTCTGGAATCACTGATGTGAGTAAACAGCTGGTTCTGCGTCCTGTTTGTCTTGTCTGTGAGTGCAGTTAGCATTTTTGCACATCTAGATCCCTCGTCTCAAAGTCAGTGAGTTTTTTGGATGGGTTTTTGGTTAAATGGTTAAAGGTCTGTGGTTAACATAGGCTAAAGATATTTACACATTTTTCAATTCAATTCAATTTAAAGGGGCTTTATTGGCATGAAAGTTTTACAACAATGTTGCCAAAGCATCAAAACACAACTTGTCCAAACATTCGGACAGAACATAACAAATAATAACGCTTCGAAAATCACAAAGTGGTGTTAATCTGTTAAGATTATCCAGCTGAACAAAACCTCAAAGTATAAACTTGTGTTTGCCACAGAGCTTATTTTCCAATAATCAGAAATCCAATCAAAATTCCATCCATACACCACTCTACTGAGAATTAGAGGTTTGTAAAACTGGGGGATTAGGGTTAGCTGAAAGGTTATATATGATGGGTATTTCATGAGATAATTTTTAGACTCCATACATTCAATTTGACTACTTTTAGGCAGTTGTGGACTCATATCCTCAGTATTTTTCTGGGAATCTGGAAGGTTTTCCAACCTGTGGAGAATGCTTTGAAATAGCATTTCAGCATTCAGACCTTCATGTTGGGAAATTCAATTTAGAGAAGATATTGGACCGTTAACTACATCATAATTTTATAAAGAATAAAACAATGAAACTTCCAAATAAGGGAAGAATTTAAAGACATACTTTTTTATAACCCGCAGTATTCCTATTAATATGCTTGCTAAAGCTCTGACTCCAGTTTATCATAATTTTGCCCACTTCACAGGTCAACTTCCCCTTAAAATCCATCCTTTTGAGTATATGCAAATTATTAGCCTATTCATTTGCATTTCAAATTTCTCCACAGGCCTCATTTGAGTTTTTTTTTCCATTTGCCCTCTTGTTGTTCTGCTTTCTGTCATATATTTTGAGACATATATTTTTTCTATAACAGATTCGTTTTCTTTCTTTCTTGACTTTTGTTTACTTACATACTTACTTTTATCAGTTTCAAAACAATCCTCCAAAATAATGTAATGATTGCGGAATTTCCTACTCTCCACCTGTCATTGAAGCAGCATGGCAGTCATGTTGCTGCAGTTTATGTGTCTCTTTAAATTTAGGCTACAGAATCAGCGGTAGTGATATCACGTGTTGTCAGTGCCTGATATTATTCTTAGAGCCAGCATGCGTCACAAGGAGGTTCTATGGTGTAATGGTTAGCACTCTGGACTCTGAATCCAGCGATCCGAGTTCAAATCTCGGTAGGACCTGATTTTGGGAGAGGTAAGTAAAACCACCTTACCGATAAAATTATCGCTAAATTGATACTAGACGTCGACAGTATTACAAAGATTAGTCTGGGGAATTGGATTACAGTCCCTAATAAATTACATGGCTCAGATCATGTTTCCCCTGCAGGGCGTTACTAGTCTTCTAACATGCTTTTTCATTGGAGCAGTAGTCACAAACCTGGGAATCTGTCACACAAACTGATTTCATAATCTTGTGTTAAGATATCCACTAGAGAGCAAGAGAATAAACTGTGAGTGCTGCTTCAATAATGGTGTGCTGAATTTACCACAATTGATTAATCGTTTCACCACATATCATTATTATTATTACTATCATTATTATTATTGTTGTTGTTGTTGCTACTGTTATCAAGGATCGCTATCCAAAGACTAGACATGTAAAAACAAAGGATTAAATGAATGCATAGTTGTGAAACATTTACAATAATTTAAAGACAGGCCTGGATGACCTCCAGTACTGAACCTGGCCGGTGCGTTTTTCCCCCACAAAACCTAAAAACTAAAGCAGTTGTCACACGAAATTTATTTCACGAAATTACTTTGACAATATCTTATCTAAACTCGTCAAGAGAAATCAAAACTGACGAAACGAAACCAAAATCAAGATCTGACAAGTCGCATCCTGTTTTTTTGCGGTTGAGTTTTCTTTTTAGACTTTTTTCTGATTGTTTCTGTGGGTTTTTGAACACATCGCGCGTCTCACCTGCCTGGCGGATCTACAAGATCCGTCTTCAAATAAAGTAAAGGTGTTATATTGTGATGCTGTGTTAGTGTAGCCTATGTGCTACTAACGAAGCGAAACCCAAGGAAACGAAACCTAACTTAGATTTTTTTTTTTGTCAGGTAGCCACACGCCAATTACGTCATACTTCCTTTTTAGATAAAAACAAGCCCAAAGAAGCAGCCTGATAAGCGCTTTAGAAACAAGGGGGCGTGTGTCCTGTAGTGTGCGAGTCTGCTGCTGGACTCTTGCATCCATTGAATTTTAGTGCGGAAGCTGCTTCTGTCAAAGGCAACTCATATCCAGCTGATTTAGTCCTTCTCACACACAATTTCTTCACAGCAGACAAGAAGTGAGCAGCATGAACAGTCTGAACCAGCAGTATGAGGAGAGGGTTCGTCCCTGCATTGACCTCATTGACTCTCTCCGCTCTCTGGGAGTAGAGAGGGACTTGGCGCTGCCTGCTATCGCCGTGATCGGAGACCAAAGCTCGGGGAAGAGCTCTGTGCTGGAGGCGCTGTCAGGGGTGGCTCTGCCGAGAGGAAGCGGTGAGTTATTACTAGACGCTCTTTTGTGTTGCCTTTTACCTAATAACTAAAAAAACAAACATTTTTTTACAATGATCTGAACAATGTCACAAAACATCACTTTATTTATTTATTTGTTTATTTGCGTTTTCTGTGTGCGTCCAGGGACCTTCAGTGCATGTCATTCCTCAACTCTCATTTTTTTTCTTAAAGGATTAAGGATAAGGATAAGGAGGAAGAAATTAATCAACTTTCATCAATATCAACTTCAACAAAAATGTTCAGAAAAAATTAAATAATAATTTTTGTATTGTATTATTGTATGAAATCCATCAAAATTTCTGCAATCTCTGTCAAATCACAGACAGAAAAGGCCCAATAATCAACCAGTTTGATTGACCATGTAATTTATCATTTGATTTATATTCAGTATAGAATTAAATGTGATATACTTAAATATACGCAGATACACTACCAGCTGTAAATGAAACACTGTGTGGGACGTTTTTTCACGTTCTTTCAAATTGTCCCTTCTGACATGCCTGTTTTGGGTTTGTCAGAAGGTTGTTCAGTATCCAACTTTTCACCAAGTATACTGGATCTCAAAAATTTGTATCGTACGCTTTTTTGTTATTCAGGCATTGTGACAAGATGTCCTCTGGAACTGAAGATGAAGAGAAAGAAGGAAGGAGAGAAATGGTACGGGAAGATAAGCTACCAGGACTACGAGGAAGAGCTAGAAGACCCTGCAGATGTGGAGGACTGCATTAGAGAAGGTAGAGTAAACTGCATTTTTAAATGTCACTATTAAAAGCACATTAAAGTATTATTTGCTTTTCAGTCATCAGTACTTCATCTTCTCCATGTTCACACCACGCTCTCTCCCTCCAGCTCAGGATGAAATAGCCGGGAGTGGGTCGGGGATCAGTGATGAACTCATCAGTCTGGAGATCGCCTCTCCTGATGTTCCAGACCTGACGCTCATTGACCTGCCCGGCATCGCCAGGGTGGCTGTAAAGGGACAACCAGAGGACATCGGAGACCAGGTATGGATGCTCAGCACTTCTTTGAGTCTGATTAAAATATCTTGACAGCACTTGGATGGGTTGCCATGAAATCGGATACAAACAGTTGTGGTTCTCGAGCAATGAATCCTAATGACTTTGATGGTCCCCGATTATAGTCCCGGCTCACAGGTCACATTTTGTGTGCTTCAGTTAGGCTGACACTGAGGCTACCAGTGGATCTAGTTATGAGCAGGGCTTTTTTAAAGCTTCTAACTCTTCAGTTAGCCCTGGAAGTAACACTGGGTAAGGCTACTTTAGTCCGTTAGATAATTAACTGGACATGTTAACGGTTGTAAGAGCGATAAAAACACAGTGTAATTCACTACTCATATATTGACTCCACGTTCATGCAACGATGCCTCTAAATATAGCTCCATGCACTCAGCTTCAACATGTGGGCAAATCCAAAATTTGATAACCTTACCATGCTGAGTTGGTTGCTATGCTATGACTGGAAGGATCTAGCAAATTGTTAGTTGCTCACAAGATACTTGAAATAACTGAAATGGCCAATCCATTAAATATTGCACAATGATTTGTCTCCATTCATATCCACCCAAAACTGTATTTCTCTGGTGTGTAATGACTATTACAGGACAGCTAACGGTGGTGTAGAATTATAATGTGTTCATTCGTGATTTGATTGTAACCAAACACAGTGGTGATTGATAATGGTGCAGATTATCACTTAATTATGGATTCATACTTTCAGATAAAGAGACTGATCCAGACGTTCATCAAAAAACAAGAAACTATCAGTTTGGTGGTGGTACCATGCAACGTGGACATAGCAACCACAGAGGCTCTGAAGATGGCACAGGAGGTGGATCCTGATGGAGAGAGGACTTTGGGTAAATAGAGCTGATTTTGGAAAAGGGCCACTTTGCCAAGTTACTTTTATATAGTTCACTGTTTCTCTCTCTCTCTTTCTCTCTCTTAGGTATCTTGACCAAGCCTGATCTCGTGGACAAAGGCACAGAACAGACGGCGGTTGATATCGTCCACAACGAGGTCATCCACCTGAAGAAGGGCTACATGATCGTCAAGTGCAGGGGTCAGAAGGAGATCACAGAGAAGGTGTCTCTTACTGAAGCAACAGAAAGAGAGAAATCCTTCTTCAAAGATCATGTGCATTTCCAGTAAGTTCATTCCTTCTGGTTAACAGTGATTTTAACAGGTTGTGTAGCTGGTACTCAGTAACTTTTTATTTTTGTTGCAGCATTCTTTATGACGAAGGCCACGCCACTGTTCCTAAATTAGCTGAAAAACTCACACTTGAGCTTGTGCATCATATCCAGGTAAATACTTCTTGGTGCTTCAGTTTCACAGTTCACTACGGACCACTTTACCCACTTCATGCGTTAAAGTTTTGGCCCTGTGTGATTTGTAGACGTCTCTGCCTCAACTGGAAGATCAGATTGAGAAGAAACTAGTACAGACTCGTGCAGAGCTGGAGAGATTAGGCGACGGACTTCCACCTGATGCAGCCGAGAGACTCGTCTTTCTCATTGATGTGAGTTCACTACAGTAGCTGGCACTTCTCACACTCACAAAATACTGCGCCGCCTAACTAAGAACCTTGAAAACGAATTTTCCCCTCTTCTGTTATCTGATCCTGTTATATTTTAGAGAGTGACAGCATTTACACAGGAGGCCATCAACCTCGCTACAGGGGAGGAACTCAAAAGCCTCAAAATCTTTTCCGTACTAAGGCGAGTGTTTGCAGGTTGGAAAGGGACCATAGACCAGTATGGGGTAAAATGTAAGTGCATCGACATCTCAGTCATTATATCACTTCTGATGTCTTTTGTTTGCCTTCAGTACTACAAAACTGTAATATGTAAAGTTAACTATTAAGTAAGGTTGTAAAATGTTGTTTTATAAATGCCATCTCCTTATTGATATCTTAAAGAGCAGAATTCTTACACAGAGATAAACAAAACAATCATTTCCGACCCAACAAACATTTTTAAATGACTGATTCACAGTCACGATAATGTTTTTAAGGAAAAGAGATTATCAGTTACAGTATGTTATCAGTATGACCTTTACGTTTTGCTCCAGATTGCTTTAATGACCACTACAGTATAACCAAGTTTTGACTTACTTCTCTCCTTTCTCAAATTCATCCCTACTGCAGTCAACTGGAATATTGAGAAACAGGTGGCTGAGTATGAGCGGAAGTACCGTGGAAGAGAACTGCCGGGGTTCGTCAACTACAAGACCTTTGAGGGCATGGTCAAGGAGCAGATCAAAAAGTTGGAAGAACCTGCTGTCCTGAAACTCAAGGAAGTATCAGGCATGTCTTAAATACGTCGTCAGATTGAGTTATTATTTGATCTTGTGTTGTTCACACTGTGTCTGATTTTGTTTTGGTTTTTTTTCTTTTAGAAATTGTGAAGGAAGAGCTGTTTAAGGTGGCACAGAGCAGCTTTGTTGGATTCCCTCATCTCATCAGAATAGCTAAGGTGTCATTTTCGTTAGCCGTTGCTGTACTGCTGTATACATATGAATCAACATTGTTAAATATTTACTGACGTGTAATAAATGTTGCTGTCCTTTAGATGAAGATTGAAGCCATCAGAAAGGAGAAGGAGAGTACGGCAGAGTCCATGCTGAGGACTCAGTTTAAGATGGAGTCGATCGTTTACACTCAGGACAGCGCGTACAGCAAGAAGTTAGGGAAGCGGAAGAGAGAACCTGAACCACCTAACAAATACAATAATGACAGTGTGGCCACCCTGATAGAGATGACCAAACACCTTAAATCCTACTACCAAGTAAGTCTAATGCTGCATTCCAGTTACATGGGAGACAACTCGCCCGAGTTGCTCTTACGCAAGAACGTGACGTCTTTTCCTGGCTTGTTGCACTTTTAGCATTCCCGTTTGTCATCGCTACACGACAAGTCGCAAGAACATGGACGTCCTCAGGGCAGTAGCAAGCTAGTCATTGTTTTGTTATTGTTAGCTACATTAGCCTATTTAGCAAAACAGCTCGAAAACAAAACTTTACATTGTATTGCAGCCACAGCAAGACCGTGCAATGCATAAATTGGTGACCGGATTAAAGCAGCAATGTAATCAAGTGTGCAAGAGCATTTAAAATCGACATTAAAACGACCAACATGGTACAAATACAAAGAAAATACATCAATTATGGGCGCAGGCATCTTTGTTTGTCACGTCGTTTGTCTGTCCTCGCTCAACTCGGTGTACTCTCATGAGGACCGAGTCTGACAGTGGATATTCCGACCAAAAGGGGGCGTGCCTCGGTGAAATGTTGCGAGACAGCTGCGAGATTTCCCACTTTCCAACTCGGGCGAGCGGTCTCCCATGTAACTGGAATGCAGCATCATTTTCATGCTGTACATTTCCTAATACAACACACATTTGAAATACAGGGTCGGACATTTTTTTTTATTTATTTAGGGGCCAGGGCCACCCCAGGCCCCCTTTCAGGACACACCCTGCAATTAACATCAGATCTTGTCTCGTTTACATCAGATACATTATTGTTAGAGTAACCTGGGTGAATGTGACATATACAGATACAGCTTTGCGTTACTTTCTCCTTTCCTAACCACAGATTGCTGGCAGGCGTCTGGCTGACCAGATCCCCCTGATGGTCCTCTACCAGATGGTGCAGGAGTTTACCGTCCAGCTGCAGAGGGAGATGCTGCAGGTGATTCAGGACAAGGAGAAAATGGAGTCCCTGCTTGAAGAGGAGTCTGGCATCACAGTCAAGAGAATCAACCTTCAGAATCGCCAAGAGCGCCTGAGAAAGGCACGCGTGCTGTTGACAGACTTCAGTATGAACATATACAGCTTCAGCAAAACAAAACTGCAGTGTGAAGCAGATCTGTATTAGGAGAAGTGGATGAGTTATTATTATTTAGGCTTTTTGTTCATTTTTCTCATGTTTCATTAATGATTCCAAACTTGTATTTCTTATGCCCAGTTTTCCCATTCAGTGGTCTTATTTTCTGAATGACAAGCAACATACACTGTAGGGTATATAAGGTCAACAAAATATAGCAATCCTAAATACTGGCAATATATTATTCTTTGTAGTGTGTTCAGGGTGAAAGGAGCCAGTTTGCTAATAAGCACATATAAGGTATACAGGTTGGTTGGTTAGTTCAGTGTTAATGACGTCAGCTGTTAGCCTGTTGGATAGGATGTGTGTTACGTATTGTGATGTCTGTAAAAGCTATCTACTGAAATAAAACTGAAAACATAATTCAAACTCTTCTTCTTCTGTCTCAGCCACTCCACCCCTCTATCACTTGTTTCTGCACGATGTAACTTGGATGTTTGAACTAGGATCACAGCGTTACAACACATAACACTGTTATGACGTAATGAGTTTTGTTTGTAGTTAGCACCTACATTACATCTGACAAACTGTTACAGACCTGGGATTTGTAGTTACAACAGTTGTGTTGCACTCAGAAACTGTGGGGCCGATTTCTACATAATGTTGCTTCAAAGCATACACATAGTTAAATTAATTAAGTGTATTTTCTTTTTGAGCAGCTGTTTTCTGCTGTTTATGTAATTACTGATAATTGAATTAATATAACTATATAACCCTATTCACAGTTAAGATCTAATACATTGAAAGTGAGTGTGTTTTTTCAAATGTACTGTATGAACACATTCATCTGCTGAAGAGGGAACTTTACTTTAAGAGGTTTCTTTACGCTCACCTTGAATCTGACTTTAACATATGGACGATAAGTATGATTTTGTAACATCACAACCATGTTTCCAAGCCAGTCGTGGTCCAAACTTAATGTGTGTTAATGTGATATGGAAACTTATACCTCCAGTGCACACACACATCGAGAAACTAAAGTGAATGTTATTTGAGCGCACAAGAATTGAAACTGAAGGTGGCAGCTGACCACGAACAAGGAAACACGGGGAAACGAAACCTAACTCACTAAAGTATCCGCAGTTTCCAGCTGCCACTTCAGCTGTGGGCTCCAGACGCTCAACTCATCCCAGTCCATACAACTCATATCCAGCTGATTTAGTCCTTCTCACACACAATTTCTTCACAGCAGACAAGAAGTGAGCAGCATGAACAGTCTGAACCAGCAGTATGAGGAGAGGGTTCGTCCCTGCATTGACCTCATTGACTCTCTCCGCTCTCTGGGAGTAGAGAGGGACTTGGCGCTGCCTGCTATCGCCGTGATCGGAGACCAAAGCTCGGGGAAGAGCTCTGTGCTGGAGGCGCTGTCAGGGGTGGCTCTGCCGAGAGGAAGCGGTGAGTTATTACTAGACGCTCTTTTGTGTTGCCTTTTACCTAATAACTAAAAATACACAGCTTTTACAACAATGATCTGAACAATGTCACAAAACATCACTTTATTTATTTATTTATTTATTTATTTATATCTATTCACTAGAACACTAAGCTGTAACACCATCAGCCATGGGGCAGCAGAACCAAACTGAGAAACACTGCTCTGATATACAGTATTATCAGCCTAAGTTCCTTTGTGTTGTCCTGCACCTTGCGCAGACATGAAGCTGATTTTCCCTTCTAGATGCTTAACAGTGTTCACCAGTTTAATTTTGACCATTTGCATTTTGGTGCAGAGATCTGATTTTTAATGTTATTTTTCGTTGCTGTGAGTACGACTTATCATCAACAATTCCTATCACCTCAGAGATGGAAACTCAAAAACCTGCATGGCTGGCATCTTCAGCACGCTGTAGTGTTACCGTGACCCACCTCACTAACATCTGCCGTCACATAAATCCCTAAATCCCTGATTGTCATAATTTCATCAAACACACTGAATTTCACAAATTTCCTCCCTTTCATCATACATTCATTTGTAATTCAGGCATTGTTACAAGATGTCCTCTCGAACTGAAGATGAAGAGAAAGAAGGAAGGAGAGGAGTGGTATGGAAAGATAAGCTACCAGGACCACGATGAAGAGCTGGATGACCCTGCAGAAGTGGAGAAAAAGATTCGAGAAGGTGCAGTAAATGGCAATCTTGAACATCTCTATCAAAGGTCAAGCACTGATAGGACAAGCTACTGAATTTTTTAAGGTTTCTGTATTCAGCACTTCATCATTTGTAAGCATCACACACCACGCTCTCTCTCTCCAGCTCAGGATGAAATGGCCGGGGTCGGGGTGGGGATCAGTGATGACCTCATCAGTCTGGAGATCGCCTCTCCTGATGTTCCAGACCTGACGCTCATTGACCTGCCCGGCATCGCCAGAGTGGCTGTAAAGGGACAACCAGAGAACATCGGAGACCAGGTGTGATTGTCCACAAGACACTGTCTACAGTTTACACAGGGACACTTTCTTTGGTAGGAAGTTGATCCAAGGTGTGAACAGTGAAATCAAACCTGGGTCCTGTGTTGCACACTCATAGGATTGGGGATGTTGTGTAGCAACTTCTCATGAATGAATGACTTCCCATGACCATTTCACTAGCAAGACACTGAGGCCATGCTTTTAGTCCTCATGGGGCTGCTAGTAAGGCTATAGACTTTTAGTCTGACGTACAATATGAAAATATCATTTCAGATCAAGAGACTGATCCAGAAGTTCATCACAAGACAAGAAACTATCAGCTTGGTGGTTGTTCCAAGCAACGTGGACATAGCAACCACAGAGGCTCTGAAGATGGCACAGGAGGTGGATCCTGATGGAGAGAGGACTTTGGGTAAATAGAGCTGATTTTAGAAAAGGGCCACTTTGCCAAGTTACTTTTCTGTAGTTCACTATTTCTCTCTCTTTCTCTCTCTTTCTGTCAGGTATCTTGACCAAGCCTGATCTGGTGGACAAAGGCACAGAGGAGACGGTGGTTGACATCGTCCACAATGAGGTCATCCACCTGAAGAAGGGCTACATGATCGTCAAGTGCAGGGGTCAGAAGGAGATCACAGAGAAGGTGTCTCTTACTGAAGCAACGGAAAGAGAGAAATCCTTCTTCGAAGGTCATGTGCATTTCCAGTAAGTTCATACTTTTGGGTAATTTTAGCAAATACCTTCATGGTGATTCATCAAAGCTGTGATTTTATACTCAGTGGCTTTATATTCTTGCTGTAGCACTCTCTACAATGACGGCCACGCCACTGTTCCTAAACTGGCTGAGAAACTCACACTTGAGCTGGTGCATCACATTGAGGTAAATTCTTACTTTGTTACCGTAACAGTTTACTATACGTTACTTTGTTGACTTTAGTTGTTTAAGTTTTGACGCGTGTCAATTCTGATTTGCAGAAATCTCTGCCTCGACTGGAAGAGCAGATAGAGGAGAAACTAGCACAGACTCGTGCAGAGCTCGATAGATACGGCAATGGACCCCCATCTGATTCAGCTGAGAGAGTCGTCTTCTTCATTGACGTGAGCACCCTCAATGTTCATATCATTTCCCTGGCTACAGAGACAAATGCTCATCAACAATATGAATTTGTCTTTGAGTATTTTTAAATAAACATAAAACTGTAAACATCTGTTTTTGCTGTCACATGTGTGCTACAGAAAGTGTCAGCTTTCACTCAGGATGCCATCAGTCTGACCACAGGAGAAGAACTCAAGTGTGGAGAAAGACTTAACATCTTTTCTACACTCAGAAGCGAGTTCAGGAAGTGGATTGTCCATCTGGACCGCTCGGGACATAACTGTAAGTGTATCATTTGATCTGGTCTACAGCTGTCCATCAGCAGGACGCTGAAATATATGTTTGTGTATTTCAGTTAACGAGAGGATTGAGAAAGAGGTGGAGGAGTATGAAGAGAGGTACCGTGGAAGAGAACTGCCAGGCTTCATCAACTACAAGACCTTTGAGTTTATGGTCAAGGAGCAGATCAAACAGCTGGAAGAACCAGCTGTCAAGAGACTCAAAGACATAGGAGGTAGATGATTGGATGTATGGCAGACTTAACGTGTTTTTTTCTGTTGCAAACACTTTCTTTAGTTATCATACAACCACCAGTGACGGACTCAGTAGACTTCAAGTTGCTGTAACTTCTTGTATTTGTTTTCTTTCAGATGCTGTTAGGAAGGTGTTCATACAGCTGGCCCAGAGTAGCTTTGCTGGACTTCCTAACCTTGTGAAAACAGCCAAGGTAGCCATCATCCAAGAGTTTGATAGTGACAGATAGTCACTGTTGGTATTTTGACTCTAAAAATTTAATCTGCATATTTTTTACCGTAGGCAAAGATCGAAGCCATAAAGCAAGAAAAGGAGTCTGCTGCTGAATCGGTGCTGAGAACCCAGTTCAAGATGGAGCTGCTTGTTTACTCTCAGGACAGGACCTACAGCAGCAGTTTGAGTGACTGCAAGAGAGAGGAGGAGGATGAAGAGGAGGAGGAGAAGAAAGACAAACGGCATGGCCACCCAAACCTTAAAAAGCCGGCACTGTCAATTAGTCAGTGGACTGTTGTACAACGCAAGGATAATCATGCAACATTGAAGGAGTTGATGCTGCACCTTAAATCGTATTACAAGGTAAGATTTAATTTAGAAGGATGATTCATGAACATAAACAGGGACAGAAAGGTTTAGGCAGAGGTTACACATTTTCAATGACGGCCCTTGTCTGTCAAACTATTCTCTCCTTTTCCTCATTCAGATTGCCAGCCAGCGTCTGGCTGATCAGATACCGCTGGTGATCCGCTACCACATGTTGCAGGAGTCTGCTGTCCAGCTGCAGAGGGAGATGCTGCAGGTGCTTCAGGACAAGGAGAATTCAGAGGTCTTGCTGAAGGAGGATTTTGACATCGGCAGCAAGAGGGCTGCTTTGCAAAGTCGCCTCAAACGCCTCACAAAGGCCCGTGCGTACCTGGCGGAGTTCTAGAGGGGGTCAAGGCCCGACAGAATGAGATTACTGGACCTCTTTCATAGGTCAAATAGCACAGAACAGAGGTGGTTGTAGGATTATATACTGTTATCTGTACTATGTCCCAGTCAGCGTATGGGGAGTTGTTTAAACGTACTGTAATATGCACTGCCTGCTATTTCACACAACACAAAATCATTTATAGAAGGAGATTATAGGAACATACTGTGTAAGTCTCATACCAAGTTTCTGAGATATCAATAGTTCACTCCCAGTGTCCCCAGATTTGGGGAAGAAACTTTAATCAGAAAAGAAAGATCCTCATTGACTGACAAAACAAAATAAACAATCTTTTTTATGACTGAATAAACATACTGACCTTAAAGGACAACACAATTTCATCCTGTTTCACTTTGTTTATATTTGGCGGACCCTGCCACCTTTCTAGCTTCAAACAGTGTTCTGGGACCTTATTTTCCTCTGAGAACAGCTTGTTTATTCAGTTAGGGGAAAGAAAATAATATTTCACGGTGTGCATTCTTACCTCACCAATATTTTAAATGTGAAAATTCTGAGTCTTAATTTCTTCACCAAAACTACATTGTGCACGTTAAGTGACGCTTAATGTGTAATTTCAGACTTAAAAATTATCCATATGCATATTTTTTATATTTGTTCAAATGTAAATGTTTGAATAAAGAAGATATTTTGTTTGAATTGATTGTCTCATTTTGCTCTTCAAGTTAACTCAGTCTATTAAAATGAATATTGTATTTTTCTCCTACTTACATTAACAATTGGCGACTGTAAAGAAAATTATACAGCATAAATGATCTACGACTGCAGCACAATGATCAAAATGACAATTACTACATTCCTGTTCTTTCAGGACTGTACTTCAGCTCCCTCGTGTGGTTGTACAGAGGAAATTGCTGTTTAAAAAATTAAAACCCAGTTTAAATATAATCCTTAATAATTAAAAATGTACTACACATATAACTAAGTGCATAAACACAACTTTCTTCCATGCCATCAATAGGCAGTTATGATCTTCCACCCTCAGCACTGAAGGCGCTGCATCAGTGATTTAAATACAAAGTTAATTCAGTCCTGACCTCCAGTCCAGTGATCAATCAATAATGAATATGTGGATGTTTTTCTGACATTAGTGGATATCAATGCTTCCATCTCAATAACTTCTATTAATTTGTTATTAATGCTAGCCTGATGTATCTCTTTCATACAGTGCTTTCCATCATGAAATCCTTGTCAGCCTGGAAACCTCAGTTAATTCTTCAAAATAAAGTAAAAAGATTAAAAGTTAAATGGACAGACATCTAAAGAGAAACACTATTTTAGTGAATAAACTGAACAAGACAGACATGGACAAGTCAACTTTATTCAAAAATACATACAAAAAGTATTCTTAGGACAAAAAACAAAATCATTTCAATCTCTACAAGTTCATTCATCATTCTCTGCACGGCTCTCCTGACTGTCTGATTTCTTGTCGTCTAGGAAAGACAACAATTTATTAGAAAGATGTTGGTTCCTCCACATTTTCTAAACGTTACAGATGAAATAGATCAACATTTTGTCCCATTACCGGAAAAAGGGAAGAAAGGAAACGAAACCTAACCCATTAAAGTATCCGCAGTTTCCAGCTGCCACTTCAGCCTCTGCTCCTGTGGGCTCCAGACGCTCAACTCATCCCAGTCCATACAACTCATATGACAGCAGACAAGAAGTGAGCAGCATGAACAGTCTGAACCAGCAGTATGAGGAGAGGGTTCGTCCCTGCATTGACCTCATTGACTCTCTCCGCTCTCTGGGAGTAGAGAGGGACTTGGCGCTGCCTGCTATCGCCGTGATCGGAGACCAAAGCTCGGGGAAGAGCTCTGTGCTGGAGGCGCTGTCAGGGGTGGCTCTGCCGAGAGGAAGCGGTGAGTTACAGTCGCTGAGAATCTTTCTTACAGCAACAGGTTATTAGAGCACCAGGATTAATAACTTAAGTGCTATAAGTCAAATCTATCTATCTATCTATCTATCTATCTAGAAAAGTACGCTGTACGACCATCAGTGGCCTATCAGATAATATTTAAAGGTGCATTATTTAATTTTTGGCCATGGGGCAGCAGAACCAAACTGAGAAACACTGCTCTGATATACAGTATTATCACCCTATAAAGTTCCTTTGTGTTGTCCTGCACCTTGCGCAGACATGAAGCAACATGCGTGTTCACTCAGATTTGTGTTTCTGGCCACCCAGCGAAGAATCTTCCTTTTCCTTTTAGCTCAGTTTTGGTCTCCTCCAGCCCAATGGCCGAGAAAATGATTTTCCCTTCGAGATGCTCAACAGTGTTCACCAGTTTAATTTTGACCATTTGCCTTTTGGTTCAGATATCTGATTTTGAATGTTTTTTTCTAATTATCAACAACTCCTATCAACTAGAAGATGGAAACTCGAAAACCTGCATGGCTGGTCTTACAGCAGGTGCTTTGGCAGGGATGAGAATGCTATGTGAACTTGTTGGCAACAACAGAAATTTATAGCTAGCAAGAATGTCACAAGGCTTTTAAAAAAGTAGGGCCTTACAAAGTCCACAGAAGTGCTTTATTGCAGAATAAGAGGACCAGATATGTGAAATAAAAACCGGGGACATTTCCAGTTGGAGGTCAATACATCACGGAAATATTCATATATTAATAGCAATAAGAAGAAAAAAATCCAGTAAAAATCCTCTTGTGTCATGTTAATGTGTATTACTTGTAGTTTGTTTTCCTGTTTTGTTTTTGGTATACTCACCTCTCCTTCTGTTTCAGTTACTACACTTCTTGTCATTGCGTGTTTTCCAACCTGTTTGACCTGGTGCAGTTGACAATAACTTGTGGCAGCAATGTTTAAATCAGCGCACCATTCAGCTATTTACAAAAACAAAAATCAGCTTGTCACAACATGCACAATCAGGTCAACATTTCAAGGTGTGTAGTTGTGTGGTGGTTTCTTAGGATATTATGTTCAAAGGCTTATAATCAGGTTAGAATCAGAAAGAAAAGGTGATATGAGATGTTTTTATCCAGATGTTGTTAAATCAACATGGTTGATCCGTAAGAAAATTGACATAGTAATAGTTTCCTACCTAACAAGTTATGCTGTCTTGCATAATTTTACTTAATTACACAGACAACAACACAGAACTGTTGCATGAAAATGCAAGCCGATGAAGAGGTAGAGACAGCCCTGGAAGCTATGAGGCTACTGATGTGATCCACAACAGTTCATCATAGTTGCTGGATTTTATAATGCCTTGATTTTGGTGTTACTGTAGGCCACTCAGCACCCCAAATAAAGTAGTATTTTTCACCTGGCTATCATATTTATATTTCCTAAATTAAACAACACAATAAGAACATATGGGGCAAAGTATCTAAGTTGCAGTTTTAGTAGTCCATCTTCAGAACGCTGTAGTGTTACCGTGGCAGACCCACCTCACTAACAATCGGCCGTCACATAATTCCCTAAACCTTCTGAATTCTCCTTAACATCTTTCCATGACCTCATGATGTTTCCCTTCAATACTGATCTCACTTTCATGAGGATGTTATATGAGTGTTCCACTGATTGTCATAATTTCATCAAGCACACTGGATTTCACAGATTTCCTCCCTTTCATCATACATTCATTTGTAATTCAGGCATTGTTACAAGATGTCCTCTCGAACTGAAGATGAAGAGAAAGAAGGAAGGAGAGGAGTGGTACGGAAAGATAAGCTACCAGGACCACGAGGAAGAGCTGGGCGACCCTGCAGATGTGGAGAAAAAGATTCGAGAAGGTGCAGTAAATGGCAATCTTGAACATCTCTATCAAAAGTCAAGTACTGATGGAGAAGCTACTGAATATTTTAAGGTTTCTGTATTCAGCACTTCATCATTTGTAAGCATCACACACCACGCTCTTTCTCTCCAGCTCAGGATGAAATGGCCGGGGTCGGGGTGGGGATCAGTGATGACCTCATCAGTCTGGAGATCGCCTCTCCTGATGTTCCAGACCTGACGCTCATTGACCTGCCCGGCATCGCCAGAGTGGCTGTAAAGGGACAACCAGAGAACATCGGAGACCAGGTGTGATTGTCCACAAGACACTGTCTACAGTTTACACAGGGACACTTTCTTTGGTAGGAAGTTGATACAAGGTGTGAACAGTGAGGTCAAACCTGGGTCCTGTGTTTCACACTCATGGGATTGGGGATGTTGTGTAGCAACTTCCCATGAATGAATGACTTCCCATGACCATTTCACTAGCAAGACACTGAGGCCATGCTTTTACATCCTCATGGGGCTGCTAGTAAGGCTATAGACTTTTAGTCTGACGTACAATATGAAAATATCATTTCAGATCAAGAGACTGATCCAGAAGTTCATCACAAGACAAGAAACTATCAGCTTGGTGGTTGTTCCAAGCAACGTGGACATAGCAACCACAGAGGCTCTGAAGATGGCACAGGAGGTGGATCCTGATGGAGAGAGGACTTTGGGTAAATAGAGCTGATTTTAGAAAAGGGCCACTTTGCCAAGTTACTTTTCTGTAGTTCACTATTTCTCTCTCTTTCTCTCTCTTTCTGTCAGGTATCTTGACCAAGCCTGATCTGGTGGACAAAGGCACAGAGGAGACGGTGGTTGACATCGTCCACAATGAGGTCATCCACCTGAAGAAGGGCTACATGATCGTCAAGTGCAGGGGTCAGAAGGAGATCACAGAGAAGGTGTCTCTTACTGAAGCAACGGAAAGAGAGAAAGCCTTCTTCAAAGATCATGTGCATTTCCAGTAAGTTCATTCTTTTTTAGCACATATTTTCATGGTGATTCATCAAAGCTGTGATTTGCATTATATACTCAGTGGCTTTATATTCTTGCTGTAGCACTCTCTACAATGACGGCCACGCCACTGTTCCTAAACTGGCTGAGAAACTCACACTTGAGCTGGTGCATCACATTGAGGTAAATTCTTACTTTGTTACTTTAACTGTTTACTATAGGTACGTTGTTTAGTTTTGAGGTGATACAGTTTTGACTTGTGATTTGCAGAAATCTCTGCCTCGACTGGAAGAGCAGATAGAGGAGAAACTAGCACATACTCGTGCAGAGCTCGAGAGATATGGCAATGGACCCCCATCTGATGCAGCTGAGAGAGTCGTCTTCCTCATTGATGTGAGAACACTCACTCTACATAACATTACCTGGCTTCAAGGCTGCAAGGTTACATTTATCCATCACTAAACGATGCTAGGGTTGCAAAAGGAAATTGAGTTTGAGTCCTGTTTAGCTACATCACATGAACAAAAAAACAAAACAGTTGAAGGAAATGAGGAGTCTCACAGCCTGAGGAATGAAGCTGCTCTGTAGTCTGGTGGTACGGCAGGGGAAACTTCTGTATCTTTTGTCAGATGGCAGCAGGGTGAACAGATTGTGGCTGGGTCAGCATTGTCTTTCAGTTTCCTTTGGGCTCTGTGCAGACATTTCACTTGTGGAATTTCGGCTTGCTTGACCATTCAGGAGAGATGAAGAAAACTCAGAGACACCAATGACTTACATTGAAGTAGTTTCTAAAACATGATCATGGAGGAACAAAATAACAGCACAACTGTATGCACAGTGCGATGCCATGTTAATCCTCTCGAGTCTCCCAATGTTCAGATTATATCTACAGCTCAGAAAGCATCCCTCCCATACTTCTTCTCACCTCTGGCCTAGTGAGGAATATTGAGAAAATGGGTAGAAGACAGTAAGTCTGCTACCATAGATAGATCGAACAGGATAAAACATTGGTGAATTCTCTGGGCAGATAATATGTGCAACATCTTATTAGCCTGAGTCGCACCTTATCCACTATATTTTCCTGCCTTGGCAGAGGAACAGCTCTATAAGTCCAAGTCTGATCCTAGCTCTCTTTCCTCTCTTCCTGGGGTGATTGCATCACTTCCTTTTTCAATGTTGATGAGTTCATCTCTATAGTAGGCAAGGGGTGCTTAATTAGATGGAGGGTTAAAGACAAAAAAGCAGCAAAAAAACCCAAAGATGGAGCAATGTTTAAAGGACCTACTGGCCACCGCATCTACATGCCCTGCCCTCGTCATAGCAACAACAACAAATGTGCACCACCAGTATGAATTTGTCATTAAATGATGTTAAGTAAACATAAAAAAAACCCTGTTAACATCTGTTTCTGCTGTCACATGTGTGCTACAGAAAGTGACAGCTTTCACTCAGGATGCCATCAGTCTGACCACAGGAGAAGAACTCAAGTGTGGAGAAAGACTTAACATCTTTTCTACACTCAGAAGCGAGTTCAGGAAGTGGATTGCCCATCTGGACCGCTCGGGAGAAAACTGTGAGTGTATCATTTGATCTGGTCTACAGCTGTCCATCAGCAGGACGCTGAAATATATGTTTGTTTATTTCAGTTAACGAGAGGATTGAGGACGAGGTGGAGGAGTATGAAGAGAGATACCGTGGAAGAGAACTGCCAGGCTTCATCAACTACAAGACCTTTGAGTTTATAGTCAAGGAGCAGATCAAACAGCTGGAAGAACCAGCTGTCAAGAGACTCAAAGACATAGGAGGTAGATGATTGGATGTATGGCAGACTTAATGTGTTTTTCTCTGTTGCACAGCCTTTCTTTTGTTATCATACAACCACCAGTGACAGACTCAGTAGACTTCAAGTTGCTGTAACTTCTTGTATTTGTTTTCTTTCAGATGCTGTTAGGAAAGTGTTCATACAGCTGGCCCAGAGTAGCTTTGCTGGACTTCCTAACCTTGTGAAAACAGCCAAGGTAGCCATCATCCAAGAGTTTGATAGTGACGGATAGTCACTGTTGGTATTTTGACTCTAAAAATTTAATCTGCATATTTTTTACCGTAGGCAAAGATCGAAGCCATAAAGCAAGAAAAGGAGTCTACTGCTGAATCTGTGCTGAGAACCCAGGTCAAGATGGAGCTGCTTGTTTACTCTCAGGACAGGACCTACAGCAGCAGTTTGAGTGACTGCAAGAGAGAGGAGGACGAGGACGAGGAGGAGAAGAAAGACAAATGGAACGGTATTTTGTTCAACATGGATAATCATGCAACATTGAAGGAGTTGATGCTACACCTTAAATCGTATTACAAGGTAAGATTTAATTTAGAAGGATGATTCATGAACATAAACAGGGACAGAAAGGTTTAGGCAGAGGTTACACATTTTCAATGACGGCCCTTGTCCGTCAACCTTTTCTCTCCTTTTCCTCATTCAGATTGCCAGCCAGCGTCTGGCTGATCAGATACCGCTGGTGATCCGCTACCACATGTTGCAGGAGTCTGCTGTCCAGCTGCAGAGGGAGATGCTGCAGGTGCTTCAGGACAAGGAGAATTCAGAGGTCTTGCTGAAGGAGGATTTTGACATCGGCAGCAAGAGGGCTGCTTTGCAAAGTCGCCTAAAACGCCTCACACAGGCCCGTGCGTACCTGGCGGAGTTCTAGAGGGGGTCAAGGCCCGACAGAATGAGATAACTGGACCTCTTTCATAGGTCAAATAGCACAGAACAGAGGTGGTTGTAGGATTATTATACTATTATTTGTACTATGTCCTGTAAAATGGATGGATTTGCTTTCAATGTATCAGTTCGGTCAGAACAGGCCAATGTCTACGTATGGGGAGTTGTTTAAACGTACTGTAATATGCACTGTCTGCTATTTCACACAACTCAAAATCATTTACAGGAGGGGATTATAGGAACATACTGTGTAAGTCTCATACCAAGTTTCTGAGATATCAATAGTTCACTCCCAGTGAATATTAACATTTTTAAATAGGACAACACAATTTCATACTTTATATTTGGCATTTGACTAACAATTGGCAACTTTAAAGAAAATGATACAACATAAATGATCTATGACAGCAGCGTAATGATCAAAATGACAGTTACTACAATCCTGTTCTTTCAGGACTGTACTTCAGCTCCCTCGTGTGGTTGTACAGAGGAAATTGCTGTTTAAAAAATTAAAACCCAGTCTGAATATAATCCTTAATAATTAAAAATGTACAACACATATGATAACTAAGTGCATAAACACAACTTTCTTCTTCCATGCCATCAATAGGCAGTTATGATCTTCCACCCTCAGCACTGAAGGCGCTGCATCAGTGATTTAAATACAAAGTTAATTCAGTCCTGACCTCCAGTCCAGTGATCAATCAATTATGAATATGTAGATGTTTTTCTGATATAAGTGGATATCAATGCTTCCATCTCAATAACTTCTATTAATTTGTTATTAATGCTAGCCTGATGTATCTCTTCCATACAGTGCTTTCCATCATGAAATCCTTGTCAGCCTGGAAACCTCAGTTAACAGATTAAAAGTTAAATGGACAGACATCTAAAGAGAAACACTATTTTAGTGAATAAATTGAACAAGACAGACATGGACAAGTCTACTTTATTCAAAAATACATACAAAAAGTATTCTTAGGACAAAAAACAAAATCATTTAAAAGCAGTTCTTCATTTCTTGCAGCCAGGATGTCTACGAGTTCATTCACCATTCTCTGCAGGGCTCTCCTGACTGTCGTCATTGTCTGATTTCTCGTCGTCTAGGAAAGACAACAATTATTAGAAAGATGTTGGTTCCTCCACATTTTCTAAACGTTACAGATGAAATACATCAACATTTTGTGTCAGATCAGCTGTTGAAAGATAGGACCACTGAAAAGCACAGACAATGCTAATCATGGCACCTTAAATGTCCTTATTTACTCACTCTCGAGTGTCTGCTGTAGTTCCTGAATGGTACTGAGCAGCACATGGAACTGCTTCTTCCTTAATTCCAACTGCGTGGGACAAAGTTGAGATTAAAAAAAATCAAAATATGACTGATGATTGAAAATATTACAGGTCAGAATAGAAGTAGTGATAAATGTATTCGTACCTTTGCATCTACATTCTCCTTGATGTGAGACAGCTGCATGAGTTCTTTGTCAAGCGCCTCCAACTGCCTGTAAGTGATTAAATTAAATTAAATGATGCACATAAAACAGGACAAAGCACAACAACTTGATATCTGGATGATACACATGAGACTGACTTACTTTAGTGTTTCATGTCTGTCTGGGTGTTGCTGGATGACCTTAGCTAAAGCATCGTACTCTAGAGGGAAAGAAAATAAAAAGTCAATAAATGCATTGTCTGTTCATCTGCTATAAATGCTAAAACTCAAGAGGGGGATGTCTGAGGGAAATATATTTTCTAATATTAAACAATGTCAGTAATTTAGGATTGTTTCAAGTATTGATTGATCTGATTATTCTCATTGATTAATTAATCAATTAAGTTAATTAACATCAAAAACTAGTGAAAATGAGACGCAAGTCCAAAATACCCAAGGCTGTCTCTTCAAATTACTTGACCAACAGCCCAAAACCCAAAGATGTTCAGTTTACAAATATATGAAATAGTAAAAAGGAGCAAATCCTTACATTGGAGAAGTTGGGTTGATTGATCAACCACCTCTTTCAGCACTATGCTAAAGGATAAGTTCACCCCAAAATGAAATTTCAGTAATTATCTACTCACCCCCATACCGATGGAAAGGTTTACAGTCCACAAGACATTTCAAGAGCTTCACAGAAAAACAGCGTTGCATCATTCTGCTAAACAACTCAAGTAGCTGGGGACTTGTTTTAAAATAAAAAAGGAAAAACGACCGAAAACAAGCATAACATGGCTCCATACAGCTCGTCCAGTGTAATCCAAGTCACTGGAAACCCCCAGATCCAAAAAATGACTTAAAAAGATGTTGTTTACACCCTTATAAAGCTGAAATCTTCACTGATGCTGTTGAGCTAAAACATTAAAGCGCACCTTTCTGAAGTGGGTGCACCAGCATGGCCATCCGTCAAGTTAAATAATGTCTTTTCAAATTAATCTGGGGGTCTCTGGGCTTCCAGAGATTTGGATTACCCCGGACGAGCAGTATGGAGCAATTCCATGTTTGTTTTTTTCTGTTGATTTTATTCTACTACAGTTGTTTAAGAGAATGCTCCAACACTGTTTTTCTGTGACGCTCCAGAAATGTGTTGTGGGACTATGACACTTCATCTGCCTTTCCGTCGGCATGGGGGTGAGTAGATAACGACTGAACTTTTATAATTGAATGAAATTATCCTTCAAACTGTGTAATGTATTGATTTTACTTGGTGGTGGGACAGCACCTTCTATATTGCCCATCTCAGGTTATATGGAAAAACACAAGAGGTAATTCTCTCCTGTTAATATTTGCCTAAATCTATCTGGAGCACTAAAAATATTCTTACCTTGGCGATTTTTTCTTATTCTCTTTGCTCTCTGAATTTCCTTTTTGCATTCTGCAATCTTCTCATGGGCAGATGTGATGTTTTGTTCTGCAATGTAGAAATGAGGTTATTTTCTGTTACAAAAACAATGTTTCTTTTGTGTTGACTCTGGTGGTCCAGTTCTTCTATTTGCCACACAAAGTATGAAATGTAACAACATGAGTATTTCTGGTGTATAAGAGCATAAACAGTTGTCAACAACTTGTCTGCTTACTTAAATAAAAAGGGATCTGAGTTCAAATTACCAGAATGTTTCCTACCTATATTAGTGTAGATTTTCTCATAATTCTCCATTTCCCGAAGGTTCATGTCATAAACCATCAACGTCTTCCCCATGGAGGATTCACACTGAGCCAGGATGCCCAACATCCTCTGATACTGCGTGAACCTGAACAGAATTACAACACGGTTTGTGACTCAAAGCTAATTATTAATATTACATTTTTATGTAAATCCTTGGTGACAAAGTCTAAGGCTGTGGTGTGTAGAGCTCACTTACCCCTCCTCTGGGGTCCCAGGCGAGTTGCACCATTTGGTGAAACTCTTCAGTAGCACATTTATTCTGCGGTCATCACCAGCTCCGTCCCCGTCAATAAGAAGACGTTTCCGAATAACCTCATCTGAAATAGGATAGAAAACAGGAATGAAACAGCAGAATCAGACACAGCAGGGAGCTGCCGTTGAGCGAGCTAACTGTTAGCTAACATGGCTACAGTAGATTAGCTGTTTTGAAAGCAAGATGCTTCTACGTGTAAAATTGGTTCGTTTTTGGCAGTATGACCTGGTACATATGGATACTTTAAGAGCTTTAGCACACATTTCTACTCGTAGCTTTAAAAACAGAGCTGATATCAACGAATTAAAAAGTTATTTACCATCTGTAACAGCGCCCATGTCTGTACGTAGCCGCATAAACTTTATTGAACAGCAGGAAGTGAACAAAGCAGCTAGCCCCGCCTCTGAGGTCAGACGACGGTGATTGGTCACAGAGGCGAGCACGAGCTGAGGTTTAAAGTTTTTAAAAAAGCTTTATTCGAAGAGCGAACGAGGTGATTTACATAAGAGAAGGGAACAGAAACATACATGTAGATAATTTTATACATTTCACACAAGGCACAGATGAAATAAACAACAGCTACTCAAAAGAATAACAGCAATAATAACCATCGCACACATATAATTCAAAGGCATATATTAAGTAGGCTTACTGTATCTCAAGTTTTGTTATAATTCTTACAGTTTGTGGTGGATATGATACCCAGCCATATCACTAAATACTAAAGTAAATACTAAACACATAATTTATGTGTCAAAAACAGGGATATCACCTATTTTAAGAGATACTTAACATGAAAAAATGCTTGAAAAAAGGTGACTGACACTAACTGTAGGCAACATTATGGAGGATCAGAGTGAAGGCTGTTGATCAACAGGGTCTGTGTTTGTAATAATCTTAAAGTGAGTTTCTTTCACTTTAGGAGAAACAGGAAGTGAAAGCTTGAGGCACTGCCACTTTGCCTAGTTTATTAGCATTTAAATGTGCACCATTTTGAGAGAGAAATTCAAACTCAGGAGGGTACTACAATAGTAATAAGGTAATGAGACAAACTCAGAAATATTCATTTAATGAACATATTTCCATAACTGAATAAACAAGCTGTTTATTTAAGGTAATGAGGTCCCCAGAAACGTGTTAGAAGCTAAAAAGGTGGCTACATACAAGTGTTCTGCAAAGAAACAAAGTAGAAGTGTATCAAATTATTTAACAGTTTTGGGCCGCTCCTCCATTTCCTTTACTGTACAAAAAGAATGCAAAGAGAAGTAGGAGTGTCAATTACACAACAGCTGAGAGAACAAGGTAACATTTTAAGTTGTGATGACACAAATAACTATTTACATCTCAATATGCACTGCATGACAACCATATAGTCAACTGAGATGTTATCCTGACTGCATTTTTACATTGAATAACTGGATTTAAAATCAATTATGAAATCTACTGTGCTATGCTAAAAAAAAAAGTTTAGTTGTAATACAACTTGTTGTCCCTGAAAAAAGTTTCATCCTGGGGTAAATACACTGAGAAAATGAGTGAGAGATGCAAAATCACACCTGTAACCCTCAGCTATTTAAAATATTCCAATATTTATTTATTTAATTTCACAGCATCATTTATATGTAGACGCTTTTATGACACCCCCTTGACCTTGTTTATGCTCATCACAATTTCCCAAAGTTTACTGTCATTGAATTTCATTGATGATAGCAGGTCAAAAAGACTCTGATGGTAGAGAAGCTGCTTTAACTCGTCCGAGTGTGCGTGTGCGTCCTGGCGCAGTGACGTCTCTGTCCCAGAATGCAGTCTGGTAAACAGACATGGAAGCACCAGGTGAAGACCTCCACAGAGGCTGAGCACTGCACTCGCTCTTTCCCACCGTCTACTGTCTCCTTCGCCCAGTGCATCCAGTTGATTTACATCTGCCTGGTGTCACGTTTACGTCTACAGCGTCCAGAGCTCGGTAAGAATGAAGTTACTGTCGATCCGTGACGACTGCTAATGACTTCTGCTGTGCTGTCAGCCTTCTGCCAGCCTCCTCGCTAACGCTAGTCATGGCTGGCTACAGGCTTCAGCAGCTAGCAGGCTAATGTAGCCTCCACTGCTCTCTAGCAACGGCTGTACCAGTCACTGACCCACACTGGATGGAGCCTGTTTTCATAACATAACTCCTGATAGGCACTATGTCTTTTTTCACATTTCGTATTAATCATTAACGTTTAGTTTGTCTTTTCTTTTTTAAATGTTAATGTACGTTAGTGTGGTCAGTTTGTAGTAGAGGGGGGAGCAACGCTAGCCAATAACACTGCTGGTTCTCGACTGCCTCTGCTAGCTAACGTTAGCTAACCTAGTTGTCCTGTCAAGTTGTGAACCTACTTGTCAATGACAAGCGCTTCGTTTCTACAGAAAAGGCACATTATTATATTTTGCCTATCAAGACCTTTGACATACTGTCTTTATAGGGCCCAAAACTCAATGTAATTCATCTTAAGATACTAGTAGTGACATGTTTATATCGCAAGATATCAGACTGTTTGGAAGAGGAATGTCACAGTGAATAAAATACGTTCACTCTGATGTCCCTGTCGGTGTATGTACACATGTACAAGGGCTGGGGGACAAATCCATATGATCTTTTGTTGACTTTTAGTGGATTTGCATCATGATAATATGTTCATATCTTGTTATGGTTGTACAATATTATTTAATCCAGTTAATCCAAACAAGACAGATCTCAATTTCCCAAAGTAGTTCTGTTTGATAAGAGCAGTGAACAGCAGACCAGAGTTTATGACACTGAATGCCAGTTCGTTATTTTAGGTGATATTTGCATGTATGTGCCATATTTGATAAAGGAATAATATAAAATAATCCTTAATTGTTAATAATATTGAAACATTGTGTTCAACGCACCCATTATCCTCATCTACAGAACTGACACTATTTAACAACAATTGTCACCAGCCTCTTTATTGGTGATTTCTGATATAGGCTTGTAGTTGTAAATTGTCACATTTTGATCTCACTACCTACTCTCATATAGGCAGTTCCATGTCCAGATAGCAACATATTTTTGTCAACAAACATTGGTATATGAAAGAGTGACTATTGCATTAAAGTTCAGAGTTTTGTTTCTAAAGGTCTGTGATGATGTTCATATCAGTATGGTGTGAAAAGTTAGGAAACTGCCATTTTAATGTGTAGTGCCACAAGTCAAGACAGTACTGATGGCACTATACATTTTGCAATAGGATGAAGCATTTGTAAAGTTATTAGTGAATGCCAAGTTAAAACTTCAGGGTGAGCTATGATTGAACAGGATTTGTGACTAGTGAGAAAGGTAAAGCAGGACCTGAAAAGGATTCTTGGAAGTGGTTAATTAAGCAGAAGTAATACTCTTTAGTGGAGGAATAGGACATGTCAGATATTTCACCCAATTTATACCAATAAAAGCAAAAGCGCAGCAATAGAGTTTACTTTTAAAGATTTTGATCTACACTTCCCGAGCTTTTCTGAGAGCACCAGTCCACTGGCTGAAGATATGGATCTATACCGTTGCAGTTTATGTATGCCATAATATGTGGTGATCATAAATATCTTCCACATTATGACATTACATTAATTATTACTAGGGGTGCACCAATATATCGGCTAAACATGTGGAATGCTATCAGCCTATCAGCAAAGAAGATTAATTTATCTAATGGCCGATGTTCATCTGTTGTTTCACATCAATTTTGCAGATTCATAAGCTACTGGTGAGGGACATCCCACGATCAGTATTTGTATATCGGACTAAAAAGGTGTTTGGAGCAGTTACTTTTAAAAAAAATCTTTTCCATGTGAAAAAAGGTTTTGTTCAAGGTTATTTGATAAACTTGTAAAATGGAATTTGTGCACAAAAGCTCACTTGGCAGGCTTACTGGCATGCCTGCATGGAGCAGAGACATCATTAGTGTTTTAGTTACACTTGAGCTTTACCTGCTATAATGTGACAAGTCAAAGTGTCTGCTGTGAGTTGATGCTTTAACAAGTTGTGTTCACACATCAAAAATACTTCCTAATTTAAATTTAAGAAATGCTGCTGAGTTTGAAGTTTGCTAATGTGTTCCTGGGCTGTAATAGGCTACAGCAAACATTTTTGTCTTACACCTTAATGAAGTATGATCCAAATTAGAATAAATCTAAAGTAAAGCTTGTAATTCATACGCAACAGTTGCCATTGTGTGGGCTTGTGTTTTGCTTAAATTCATTCTTCCTCTTTGAATATAGTACAATATGTATATGCCTCAGTTAAGACAATAAAAACAATGATAAAAAGGTATGACCTCAGTCTTTAGCAAGAGTTACTGTCGGGCGAGTAACACTGGTTAGGGATGGTGCTTAATAGATTGGATTACTGCACAGTGGCAAAGAACTGCATGACAAGGGAAGACAGTGTTCTCTGCCAGATATTGTCTTGTAATGTAATATTCAATGATTAATTTTGTCAAGGAACAGCCAAACAAAAAGCCTGATACTGACTTGTCTTCTCTCTGAACTTGTCTATGTGTGCGTGTGTGTGTGTGTGTGTGTGTGTGTGTGTGTGTGTGTGTGTGTGTGTGTGTGTGTGTGTGTGTGTGTGTGTGTGTGTGTGTGTGTGTGTCTCCAGACTTCCTCTCCAGTGTGTGTGGCAGCCAGCGATCACCCAAACTGATGAGGATCGGCTGATTGATTTAAAAATTAGTTCCTTTTTTTCTTATTTTGCCAAGGTAAGATCTCAAAGCTACTCATTCCTTTACACTTCATTTACAATCTTATATTCATTTTTCAGTGAACGCACAAGCCTTTGACTTTCCAAAAGACTCTTTTATTGGTTTACATGTGATGTTTGCTTTCAGTTTCAGTGCTCACGTATATTCTACTGATTTAATACAATAATTTTATTATTATTGTGCTCATGTATTCAGCTAAAGGAAAAGTCCTCGCTTTGTTTCTCTGACATTGTTATACATTCACTTACTTGGGAAATAGACGCAGTGCAATCCATTACAACAGTCCTGCAAAGAAAACTATTTCTACTTCTTCATTAATATTACATTTTTGTTTGGATCCTGTCTTATTGAGGCTAATGGAAGTCAAAGTATACTTTTGTATTTGTTGGATGTGTTTATTAGATTTTGTATGAATATTACAAATACAGGTTTAATGAAATCTAATCCAATACAACACCAACACCTCAGCAAACACCTAGCATTACAAGTTACACAAAGACAGTATGTAATTACAAGATGTTATTATTGTGCAGGAGTCATTAATGGATAAATTCCCAAAAAATGAAAATTCAGTTATTATGTACTCCACGCTGACCAGTAAAGTTTCATGTCCACAAAACAATTCTGGAGCTCCACAGCAAAATATAGTTCCATCATTCTCCTAAACAACTGAAGTGGATGGGGACTTGTTTAAGGTATAGATAAATGGCTGGACAAAAAACATAAAATGGCTCCATACTGCTTGTCCAGCATAATCCAGGTCTTTGGAACCCCAAAGATCCCAAATTGATTTGAAATGGATTTTTCCAGCTTTTTTTTCTTTTTTTACATTTTAAAACAAGTCCTCATCTACTTCAGTTGTTTATGAGAATGCTGCAACAATGCTTTTGCTGTGAAGCTCCAGGAGTGTTTTGTGGACAAAAACCTTCACCTGATTTTCAATTGGCATGAGGGTGAGTTGATAATGACTTTATTTTCATTCATGGCTGAGCTTAACCTTGCTAGTCTGTCATGTTCAGTCTCTAGTGATTGGTTCATATACTGGACACAGAAATGTCATGTCAGGAAAAAGTCACAAACTTTGCAGAAGAATACCTACCAGATACCAACTGCATGTTTAAAAGGGGCTTTTTTAGGCAATCCTGTGTTTCATCTGTGAAAGATTAAGAATTTGGGAAGAACGAATACAATTCTGGTCGCATCTTAGAACAAAAATCACTTCTACTTTCAACGATTTAATTATTAATAACGATTAAAGAATATTAAGGCATCGATATGTCATAAGTTAGATGTATTTGCTAGTGTAGTTTTATTGACTGGTAATGAACAAAAAAGAAGACCCATACCAGAAAATATTGTCCGCAGGCTCCTATGATTTGTGTCAGTGGCTAAATGGGTAAGTTACACATTGCAGGGGAATAAGATTTGTTTGCATTCCTCTTGAAAAATACTGTTAATGTTTTGTGTCATTCTGGGAGCTCTACTTCTGGTTGGTCCATCGTCAAATAATTGATAAGTTGCACTGATGTGTATACCACTGATTTAGTATAGAAGAGCCATTTGAAATCTGTGAGGTGTATGAAATATTAAAAGACTAAAGGAAATAAAACATAACTAACTAACTATTAGACTCTGGCAACATCTTCAGGACAAGCACATTTGATTTTATAAACTTGATGTTAGTCTAAAGACAAAGCCAAGTTTCTGAACTGTCCACTTGAAACTAGCAACAGAGGGTCAAGGTTATTTTTGCTCAGTGCCCCTCAGACATGGCAAACAGGAATATATTCAACTTTTCTGCAATTTCTTGGGAGGATTTTTTTCCCATTTGATATCAGAAAAACAGCACTGAAGACAGCTGAAACCGTCTGTGTTTCTCTAATGGTTGTCTTAAGAATTTCTGATGATTATAAGATGGAAAAGAAAATAGTTACATTAAAGCAATTACGCCATTATTCATTTAAAATAGCAGCTCCAGGCGAAGACTAGAAATCTTGTCATGCCATATGTAAGTCAGGTCAGTCAATGTATTACTTTGTTTACAAGAAACAGCAGTCTCCATACTAAATGTTCTCTGTGGCTAGACAAACATAAAGAGCCTCCAGTTCTTCTCTTACTTGTCCGTTGAATATGTTCACACTCATTTCATTTTGAAAGTGAAAGTAAAGACAACTTGGCTGTGGATAACTACACATCTAAAGGTTAAGGAATCACAAGGGAGTCTGTTAAAGTCACGCATGAATCTCATTAAGTGTCACATTATTCTTTTCTTTATTTAGTGTATGTGGTAAAATAACAGTTAGTGATACACCATCCATGAAGATCAAATCAACTTATCTGTAAATGTGTTTCTCCTAGATTCTTGTGTGTGATGGCCTACATCAATTCAAGTGCCTACAGGCAAAGCTTAATGCACAGCCTAGTATCACGCTGTAGTGTGTGGCACCACACGTTTATGTACCGATCACTAAATCTTAAAATGTTATGATGCACACTTGTCCAACAGTGTGTTTGTACTGTATAATGAACAAATCATTTCCATCCTTTTTTTGTATTGCTATGATTGCAAGATCACGCAAACATGTGAAGTTAAGTTTTGGGGTGTCTCTGGCTGTGCCCTCTCATGGCTGATGGAATATTACTGATGTTCAGGATTTGAAAAAGCATAGCGGTTTTGCAGGCATAGGGGAAAAATGTAAGGAAAATCTCACAATCAAATCCTTATTTATTGAACAACACACAGTCAAGACAGTTACTTTATTCATTCAATCTGGACGATTCACAGGACGTTGAAACTGGGACTGAACTTTTATGACTCCGGCGTAAATATTCTAAAATACAAGCAGCTATTAAGCAGTTAGCCAAAAACACTGACATGCAGTTACATGCTGGTAAACCAATTTTATGTTTGTACAGAATGTACTGAAGGGAAATCTGCTGCTTAACTGTAGTATACAGTGACATACTTATTTACACGTATCATGGAATGTAACAAAATAATAATAATAATCATAATAATCATAATAATAATAATAATAATAATAATAATAATAATATGGTGAATCAGAGCTGTATGTGTGTGTATGACATATTTAAAGCAAGGTTTAGCAGCATGGACCACCAAGTGTACAAGAGAACAAAGCTAAGGCTAATTAGCCTGCCCATAGACCTCCAGGTACACTGCCAGTCACTTCGGTATGTATCATATGTTGTATAAGCTTCGTACTTGTTGCTTGTCAAGTGGCCACACACACACAAACACACACGCAGAGGAGGAGGGGGGGTGTTATTTTTTGGAGGGGCGGGTGCGCTGAAACAACACGCGTGTCAATCAGTGAGAAAGTCCTCCTATCCCGAGCGCGACCAACGCTGACTCTTGTGTTGTTACATTGTAGCGGAAAGAATGTCGGAAAGGGCCGAGGATGACGTCAGGGGGGAGCAGCGCCGAGCGGCCAGGCAGCAGCTGAAGCAGCAGCAGCAGATCCAGCGGGGAGAAGGCTCCACAGCAATGGCGACTGTTGCGGAGCGGAGATCATTGCCTAGTCCAGAAATAATGCTGGGACAGCCTTGGAGCAACTGGGTCGACGCCGCCAAACTCCACGGCAACGACGGTGAGTTCCCCAGCGTCCCGAATGTGCGCGAGGAAGCGAGGTGGAGCGCGACAGTTGCCAGTCCTGTCCCCTTTTTTTTGGCCGATTGCATGCAGTTTTTGGTGGAATATGAAGAAACGCTACTGGTAGCAACAGCACGGGCAGGCAAGCAAGTGCAACTATTTATTTGTCTGTGTGTCGGATCGCCTCATTTTCAGGTGCTGATTCGGAGGAAAGTTTCAAAGACTTCGGGAAAAATCGAGAAGCCATGCGTTTGTGCAGAGAAGGTGAGTGTGTTTTTTCTCTCTCTCTCCCTAGGGCCAAAGGTGTATTTTGGTTCTGGAGGTTTGCACACATACACACACACATGGATTCAAACACTTTACACGCGTCGTTCGGCCGAAATGTAAACCTGCTGTGAATCATGCGCATCACGAATATACCGGACAACCGGATATAACAGCTGAAACATGTGTCTCTTATTCGTGTGTTAGTTGACATTTGCATCTGGCCCTACAATAACTTAACGCTTCACAACTTAGACTCGCTGTAGTTGTGTATAGGCCCAAACATAGTCATAACAATGACACATTGTGTGTTGAGAGGATGCATTTAATGGACTTTGTCATTCAGCATCCACATTTCTGCCATTTTACATCTGAACCCTTCCACCATAATTCATTTCTCACCTTTATCTGAAATGCTTGTTGCCTGAATAATATTAAGCGATCAAATATTGCATAAGTTTAATTAGTAGGGACTTTCTGAAAACTAGAAGCTATAAATTAAAATGTCACTGTTATATCAGCGGTTGGGACTTTTTGTCAAAGCGTCCTCTGAGTCATAGATCTATTCAAATGATATGAAGTTAAGATGTGGCTTGCTCTGATTTGTCACACTGCTTTAAGACAAAATATGACTAACAGGATTTTTTTTGTTAGCAAAACATTAGATAAATATTGTTGCAAATTTATCAAAACGCAAAATTCAGGAAAACTTTTTTATGTCTGTCGAGGCACTTGCCCACCGACCAGGATGTCCTATAGATCTCTGATTTATTCAGGTTTGATAAAAGTGAACTCTGAAGTCTGCCATCTCAACCAGACTACTCTGATAACAAAATGATAGGATGATTATGTTCCTCACTAAAAAAGGTTCAGTAACAGCTGCTATTTATTCATTTTATATCAGGCAGTTACAGGAAAAAGGTTCAGTCGCAGCAGAATGAAAAGAAACGACATCATCTGACATCTGTAATAAAAACGGCTTTGTCTAATCATCTGGCTTCTGAGGCACAGAGTGATGTTTCAGAGCAGTTTGTGCTTTAATTTTATTTTTGGAAACACCTTGATAAGCATTAGCTGATTTGCCCTGCTGGCGGGCCTGGATTTAGACCGAGCCTCACCACAAAGGTAAATTGTTGTAACAAGAAAATGGCATCTTTTGTGATTATGAATGGACAGTCCTGAACCATTTTTCAGCAAGTTGACAGCACGAGTTGAATGCTAACTTGTTTGTCTAACTCAGAATTGAATGAATGAAGGATGAATGAACTCTCGACTAAAGTCATACAGTGATTGTAGTTTGAAGCCCAGCTCGTCTAATGAAAGGTTTCACTAATGTTGTGCTCTGTCCTAAAGAGTTCTTAAAAGCACACATTCACAGAGATGGTTTGTTTGTTTAGCATTTTATGCGTTTCAGCAACACACCCACAGCTACTCTTAATAACTTTAGAGAAATAATTTTTTATCTGTCGCTCAAGGACACATGAGCAGGACGTGCCAAATGTGACCTTGCCGTTAAAGGACGGTCATCGCAGCTGCTAGGACACCAAGATTAAGATATGTCTGTTGTTTCTTTGATCTCTATTGCAGAGCTAAGTTTAGAGAGGAAATTAGTGCATTCTCTGTTGTTTCCTTTTCTGAAAATTCTATTTGTGGGTATAATTTGGCAGAGAAAAATGGCACTAATTAAGCAAAAACCATGCGGATCATCTCCAGATACTCAACACCATCATTAATTCTACAGCCAACTACAAAGAGATCACTGTGGTGCGAATAATTGTCACAGAATTTGACAATTTTCTGAATTGGGTGACACTTGATGTAGAACACCTTTGGGCACTGATTTGTCCTGACGTTTTGGAGGCACACACATGTTGGAATGACTGTCTGGTTTTCATTCATGTGTATCTGTCTGAAGTTATACCTCAATGAGGACTATCAGGACAGATGGCACATTTTGTTTTGGTCACACGGTTCTGGCCCACACTTATGATGTCATCAGTGTGTGTCCAGAAGATTTAGTTCCTTTTTTCTCTCCACATGTTGCTGTGATGTATGAAGGGTTAATTGCAGGCTACTTGACGGGCACTTATCTAATGTTGCATTTGCATTTGTCAACAATATGGCCTGTGTATATACTCCAAGACCATTGCACAATGTCCATACAACAATAACATGTTGTGGGATACATAACACTGAGATGGTGGCTGACCTACAGAGATGTTGTCAGCTGTGTGCTGAAGAGATGCCCCACAAAAGCGGATGAGATTATTTTGTATCTCTGGGTCAAGAAATTAATTTTGGGGAGAAGGCAGAATGATCATTTAAATCCAAGGCTGTCATTTGACATGAAACTGGTATTCAACATGTCTCTGTCATGTAGCAGCGTCTGTCAGTGACTGTTGTTTGTGTCATGGGGCTGATCAACACATGCTGCTCATGGCAGCAAGTGTGTGTTCATACTTGAATGTGATTTTGTGTGTGTGTGTGTGTGTGTTTAGTAGGGGTATTACAAGTGGATGACTACACCTCTCCGCCATGACTCACCACCAGATTCCTCCTGTGGTGTAACGGCCATTCTAACACACATAGATGACTAACACATTGTAAAAATGTATAGCACTTAATGACCGATGAATCCACTCATCTGTCTGGCTTTTTATGAATCTTACAGTGGCACTGTCACAGTCAGGGAAGCTGGGAAATGTAGTGCCAGTGTCAGCCACAGGTCAGATTCAGCCAGCATGTGTGCCGCTCCAGAGGCAGCCAAGAGCTGCTACTGCTCCACCTAGATCGTTCATCACTGCCACGGATGAGGATGCTGAAATTAACTGGACTCTCAGTCTCTTCCTCTGTCTCGTGCTCACAGGCTCTCTTCATCCTCCTCCAGCTCAGGTCCTCCGCTCACTCTCTCTTTGTCTTGCTGAGGCCTCAGCCCGCTTCTCTGCTCTGTTTCTCGCCGTGTTTTTTTTTGTTTTTCTCCGTTGTGCTCCTTTCTTGGCTTTGCTCGGTTGTTCTGTCTCTTCTTTCTCCTCTACCAGTACTTCCTTTCCCTCTCTCGCTCTCTCGCTCTCTCTCTCTCTCTCTCTCTCTCTCTCTCTCTCTATCCTTTTCATCTCCTACTTGCACAGGAAGAAAATGGAGAGAACGGGGCAAAAACACGGTGGCGTTAGATCTTTCTTCACGTTGGGCCATTTTAGCGGTACGGATCAGTAGGTGCCAGCCCGTTGAATGCAGAGTGGCAAGGCAATCTAGCCGGGCTGCTTTTATAGTCGAGCAACCCCTTTTGCAGAACGCTCCAAGTGAACAACAGCGGCAGTTTGGGAATGAGTCCCGTTTGACCTTGCTATTGATCCAGCAAGGAAATGTAGTTGGCCTGTTTCAATAAAGGGTCTGAGAGAAGGTGGAGTTTTAATGGAGAATACATGGGAAGATATTGATTTAGCAAATATATGCTCTCTTATTATAACTCCAATTTGCTAGAGGTACAGGCAATGGCTCATAGAGGGAATTGGATGAGAACAGACATGTGGAACCGAAAGGTTACCCAGAACTTCCAGGCCAGCTTCCAACTACTGCTTTAATGGCTTGTGCTTCTGCAAGTGGCAACCATTGAGTACTTCTTTGCTGATGTGCACGAGCAAGGGTCTGACTACTCTGCAGTGTGCTACCCTACTCAGGCTCTATATAATTTACATGCCTTTGTCCATTAAGTGAAGACGTTTGTCTTTTCTGTGTGGCAGACCCCAGTCACTGTGAAAATAAGTCTTTTCGCTCCAGTGCTGTTGAAGGAGACACTTAGCAGAGTGGCTTCAGACAATTGACACGCATTAAGTAGCATCAGGCTTGTCAATTCATCCACACAAGACTGCCACTGACCTCCCTGAGAGGGAACCCGCCAGGTAGGGCCTTTTTATACAGCCTTTGCTTAATGGCCCTCATCCCGCCCAGACTTGGCCAGTGATCTTTTGAGAACCCTTGACGGCCCTGGTGGAGTACATATCCAAGAGGGGCTCCACTTCTCTCCTCTTGTATCGCATCTTCTACTCATCGCATCATACCGCCCAAGGCAATCTCTTAATTAGCCCCCTTAATTAGGTGGTTTCTGGTTTTCTGCGCCAGGGTAAATTTTGATCACATTCATGTGAGGAGCGGCACTTCCCTCTGATTTTGCCTCAGAGTGGCTTGTGAAGCGTGAGGCTTGGTGAGTACTATTGGTTGGCTAGAGACGCAGGAGCTGCAGACAATCACACTTTCTGTGCATTTTGCGATTCTGCGCCCGAAAGTTGTACTGCTTTAGTGGCACTAGCAGAAAATTCCCATCTTTACATCACCCAGAAAGAGGAAAAAACACTGAAATCAGACATTTTTTCCATTTTAATTGTAGTTAATCCTAGAGAGAGGTGCGGCGCTGCTGTAAGTGTACTCCATCACTCCACAACGTCTTCTTATTTCAAACATGAACTGGCTTTTAGACGAGTCCTGGCTCTGGAGAACGTGACCAGCGTACTGGATTGGTTTATTTTAATGCTATGGATATTAAACTTTTCTGTGCATCTCACTGTGATATACACCTTTTCTAACCTGACAGAATGTCATGAAAACCATCCAAACTCCACAGATGTTCAGATTACTATCACATAAAAATAGTAAAAGCAGCAAATCTTAACTATTAACAAACTGGAACTAGAGAGTGTTTAGCAAATTTTACCCTGACAATTAATCAGTAATCAAGAGTTGCAGCTCATTGTTGTGAAAATCCTTTCAATCATTGAATTAAGACAGAGAGCATGAAGGAGACGGTGCCCAGGAGAACAACAATACAGAGCTAAATCATAATGAACATTATTCCTTGATGAGAGTTCTTGCTTGATTTGAAGTCACAAATAGTCCCCACTCATACATCTTGTATGTGCTGTGTTTGTTTATATGTTGGAGAGACGTTAATTCTTTGACAGCAGGTAACCTTTGAATTACTGGCTCGGCACTTTTCCTGCTTCTTATCACTGTTCCCTGTGATGAATGTGGCCTAGTGCTGGGAGAGATATGTATTAGCATGTGTCAGGTTACCTTGAGTGAACACTTCAGTTATTTTTAATATTCTTAATTTGGTTGCGTGTTTTCATGCGTGTGTTTTGCAGCGCTATGATGTCTGAATTTTAGCCAGGAAATCCCCAGATTTTGAGCTGTGACAGTGTTCTTACGACAAGTGATGGACATTTCGATGTAGAGTCAGAGTGTGTTGCCAACCGGTCTGTTTTATTTGCCCCTCCTTGACTTGTGTCCTGTGTGGTTGATTCTTCCCCTCTGCACAGACATGCCCATATTTGGCCAGTGTCCCGCACAGGACGACTTCTACCTGGTGATGTGCAGCCACTGCGGCCAGGTAGTCAAGCCCCAAGCCTTCCAAGCACATTACGGTAAGTGTCATGCACATGCACACACATGCAAATATGCAGTCAGTTTCTGAGTTGTAAAGATAACCCAGTACAAAAAAGGAAGTAACAAAGTAGTTTTCACTTAAGGGAACCGTACACCACTTTAGGGCTGGTGCTGATGCTTCACACGTTAACACAGAGTGTGATATTACTTCTCCTTCCGACTTTGTATTCCTCCACCACTTTTCCTTCTCCACACAGTAACCCGAGAAGGGACGCCACAGACTTTGATTTATTTATTTATTTAACTCACTGTCTCACTTGTGTGTGTTTACAATTCCCCTGTTAATATTTGATGTGGCTCTCTGGTTCTTCGCAGTAATGTATTTTTTTTTAACACGCACATATCAGATTTCTGCCTCTGTTAATATTTAGGGATGTGTGAATGCGCCTTTCCGTGCACGGATTTCCGCTTCTCAGTGCTAAAGCTGTACATCTGACAAGTGCTTAAGTAAATGGATGAATTATAGATCTGTGAATATAGTGACTGCGTCACAGTGGATCTCGTTAGACTTGACAGTTTTCACAGTGAGTTCGCAAACGCCCACAGTCGCTGGAAGAAATAAACTGTTCGTTCATTCCCAAACTAATTTCCTTGGAATGTTCAGGAAGGGAAACCTTACCATGTCATGATACCAGTACTTTAGACTTTGATTCAGTACTCCTAAAAAAACAAACACCTCGATACTTCAGCAAAAAGTCCTAGGCACTCAAAACCAAATGATTTTTTTTTTTTATTCATGTGGCCTCCTTATTAGCATCGGCTTAGTCCCATCCTACACTCTCAACATTTGAAATTTCTGACAACATTGTCTTCCTATAACCTGGTTCTTCGATGCCCTAAATGTGTACTGAGTTGTAGTCACTCAATTTTTGTCAGTGTGTTCTCCATGAAGTGTGACAGCAATTGCAGTTGTCAAGGTCAGCCACAAGAGGGAGGTATAACAGCACATGGCTCCAAGAGGACCTGTCCTTGTTACTGTGTCAACATCACTCAAAGAGAGGACTCCTCCCACAATGTTAAACAATGTAGACTGATACAAGACTGTCTGGAGCACACTATTGCTTATTAACTACAGCATTCAGTAGAGTTGTCTGGGGGATTTTGAATGAGAAGGAGCCAAACACTGGAGGGGATTAGAGTGTCTATGAAATAAAACCGTACTGACAACATCCCAGCAGGTGGCCGCGGTACATCTTTAACAGGCAGCTACTGTGCACGCTCTGATATGAGTATAAGCATCCGAAATGAACAGTGGTTTAACGGTGGATAATAGCTGTGTATAGGCATTTGTATTTTCAACCATGCATTGATGATTCATAATGTTACATGAGCATGATGTCTGTATTCTGTGAGCTGCTAGGGTTGCAGCTAACGATTGCTTTCATGATCAGTTATTTTCACAGTTATTCAAATAATCAAATAATAATAATATCAACCCAAAGACTCTTCATTCATTTTCATAAATGACAAAGATGTTTGACAAATGTTTGACAATTTTGCTTGAAAAATGGCTGAGTGATTTAATCAATTATCAAAAGTGTTGGCAACCAATTTTCTAATTGCAGCTCTAGTTGATACTAAATAATTATTAGAGATGCTCCATAGCATAGCAGTTTCTGCTGCCAAGCCCAGGTTATCTACCAATACAGACTACCAGTCTGATACATTGTGCACAGTGAATAATAATGCAGGCTCCAGGCTGACCTTTTACTCTGGTAGCACTGGCGCGCCTAACTTTTTCATTTAGGTGTACCAGCACATATTATAGGTGCACCCAATAATACATTTTAATTTTATTTGTTAACATATTATATAAGTGATTGTAAAGTCTTATTGTACTTGAACTCAAATAAATAAATGAATCTAAAATATTTTTGGGATATTATAAAAAAATAAATACTAAATACTATAGAGCATAATCAGACCTGATACATTTCAGGTGCACCCGTGCAACCAGTGAAAGTTCTAAGTTCCACTTGACTCGCATGTGCACATCCCTGGAGTCCAACAAAATGATGGTCCAGAGACTGATGTGGCACTGAAAACTGAGTCGGCGTCCAGCCATGATTGAATTCATTCAGCATGTTATTGTATTTAGCGTCAAAGCTAAATCTAATGATGATACTGTTGATGAAATGCACTCGATCATTGCAACTGATCCAATCTCTGTGGATCAGATTGATGCATCTCTAATAACTATAATTGTTCACCATCACCTGTGCATTACTGAATGCTTGTATGGATTTAATTGTGGCTCACTTGACTCCCATTAATGTAGAAGTCGTAAAAACACCAGAATTTGGCTGCAATTAATGATTATTTTCATTAATTTACTAATCAGACAATAATGTTTTCGAGTGTGACCAACAGTCTAAAACCCAAAGATTGTCTGTTAAATGTGATATGAAAAGCAGCAAATCCTCATATTTGAGAAGCTGGAACTAGAGAATATTTCTGCATTTTTACAATGAATGACTCAAGTAATAGATTATTAGTATAGTTGGCTGACTAATAGTGTAAGCTCCACACAGGAGCAGTCTAAATCCAAGTGAAATTCGGTGGCTATGCTACTATACGTGGTCATACGGAGTGGGTGTGCTCTTGCTGTGATTTTGCTCCCGGCTTCCTCCCTCTGCTGTCATTATAGGAAGACCCCATGCGGCGTTAACACGGGGCAAAGGCACTGATCTCAGCACCATCATCGAGATGGTCTCAATATGATTTTTGCGTGCTTCTTTGAGCCCATCTGTCTCCCGTTAGGTGTTTGTGCTTCTCGGCTCGGGCTGATCCCAGCAGGGGTGACACACACCGCAGAATGGGAAGCTGCAAGCATCGGCTGCCGTTTTTTGCATTCATTTGTGAACCTGCGAACAAAGACTTTCAGGCACGGCCTTGGCTGAGCAAACACTTTATTGGAACACGCACCTTGAGCTTGAATAGTGAGGAATCTAAGCGTAGTGTATCTATTAATTTTACAAGAAGGACAAAGTTAATATTGTTAGCGGACTGAGCTTGTGGAGACGGTAGTAAGGCCGTCACACTTGTACGTCGGTGTTTGTCTCTCGCTCACACAGTCAGGGATTCCCCTCAGCACTGAGCCAACTGTTTGATTGTGTGAAATAGGATATTAAGGCTCCTCCTATTACTCGTGTCTGTTGTTTCCCCACATTTTTCTCGAGTCCTCCTTTCTTCCTCTCCCACTGCTGCTGGTGTTGGCTCTCTGTCCTCTGTGTTAGTGCTGTTAGTGTCACGCTGGGGTTTCCTGGTGTGAGTTTGTGTGCAGGGTGTGCTGTTGACCGTGACTGGGACAGGACAAGGGAGGGAGGGAAAGAAAGAAAGAGAGGCTGCTAAGAAGGGGGAGGGAGGATATCTGGAGTGTGTTGTGAATGGGCGTGTAGAGAGAGGCCCTGAGGTGAGAAGAGGGCACTCTTAAAAGCTTTTTTTTTTTTTCTCCCTTAAAAGGGAAATTGGAAGAAAGACGGTGTGTTTTTGTGTGTGTTGGGGGCTGAGGGAGTGGCAGCCCTGTGCGTGCATGTGTGTAGTATCTCCTCCACTGTTTCTGCAGCAACAAGCTTGTTTGCAGATCACCTGCTGAGACTGAGCTTTGGCCTACGGCCCAGTTCCCTGCTACACCATGGAGTTAGCCCAGTAAAAGGTTAGCGAAGCAGGCCCACACCGCATCATGGTAGCTAGCGGCTGACAGACATTTTCTATCCAGACTTGTCAGTGCTCCTGTCCCGAGGCTGTATCCTCATACATTCATGTTTGCAGTTTTTTTCCCTCCTTGTTCTTCGGCTGTTTTGCTCATGTGCAAAACTGTTGACAACAGGAGGGGTCATGTTAACCTTTAGTCTCCTCAGCTCAGCGGCGGACACCTCTCTCTCTCCACTTATGGTCAGAGTCTGTTTGACCGCCCTGTAACCCCGGAGGCCCAGTTTATTTGTTAGGGAGCTGCTCTCTTGCCAAGGACTTGAGTGCAAGTCGCAGTAGGGCTGGGCAATAGAGCGGAATTTTATTGATATTGGATATGAAACTATATATTGTCTTAGATTTTGGATATCTTGACATCACGGTATGGCATAAGTGTTGTCATCTTCTGAACTTACCAGACTTGTTCTACTTTTTCTAATACTTGCCTTTAGCCACTTAGTTATTATATCCACATTACTGATGATTATTCATCAAACATCTCATGGTGTTAATATTTTGTCAAAGTACAAATAGTCATCCCTAAAATATTAATATTGAGATATTTGGTCAAAAATGTTTTCTTAATATTGATTTTATTGCCAAGTCCTAGCATTTATGAAGTGCTTTTGAGGAGATTTTTTGTGTGCATCACGATACAGCCTAAAAATATTGCAATGTAATTTAAAGGCCATATCGCCCAGAAGTAAGTTGCGCACACAGGAGGCTCCTGCTCTCTGCACGCTCACGAGCAGACAGGACCGCCTCTTTATGGAGTTCTCCGTCCTGATTGGATAAAGTGGGCATGGATACCTGAAAATGTATTTTCTCTTTTGCTGCATGAGCAGCAGCAGGAGAGACATGTGTTACTGACCTAACGCTCTATGTAAGTGATTACTGTTGGAATATAGAGCTATTTCATACTTAATACATACTAGAAATATATCACTTTAATTCTTTTCAAGTTACATGGTGAATATGTCTATATTTTTTCTTAATGCAATATATATATAACAGTAAAACAAAACATAGAAATTTTATTTTTTTCCAATATCATGAAACCTTAGTTTCTGCTGTAGCAACTAATCAACTCTAGACTCTCTGTAATGAGTCTGTGTTGTGATTAACTGGCTCTGTTGTGGAACAGCGGTGGAAATGTCAATGAAATTATTTTGAGTGTGCTATTTCATTGTTGTATGCCGTTGCTAAAAATAGCAAGTGATGAGAGCCTTCTTTGAAAAGTCAAAGCCTTCTGAGCTTATTGTGGGAGCACACTCCAGAGACCAAGGTTTGATGATGTTGGGAAACCATGCTGCACTTAAATTTTCCTCAGAGGAAAAGATATTTAGTTTTGGACGCAAGCTGTTTGTGATCAACATTTTTTTCTTCTCCCTCTCTTCTATTTTTGTCTCTCCATCCACAACAATCTTTTCTGCTGTCATACTGCCTTTTATCAGTTTGTGCAGTAGCTGTTCGAAGAAGCTCAGGCAGGAAATTAAGCTTTTGACCTGTTGGCTGTTTCTATTTCAGGCTGAGTTGGCATGAATCACAAATGCTGCTTTTTTGTTGTCAAGGTAGCCTGCTCACTACTGTCAGGGGAAGATGACTGTGTTCCGGTGTGTCCGGGTTTTTCTCCTGACTCATGGCCCAATTTTAGCCTCATTTACTCATATAAGCTAGTCTCTTGATAAAGTCTTTGTGATGCTTAATTCTAATCATCTAATTGAGTCAACTATTATGTTTAAATGCCACCTTGGTTTTTATTGTTGCTCCAGAGAGAAGACACAGTTCGGCCATCAAACCAGCCTCCACCTCGCCCTTCCCCGTGTCGGGCAGGAACCGGAGCAGTGTCAGCGGACTTGGGCCTGGGCTGGGCTCGGGGGCTGTAGCTGGAGTGGCGAGTGGAGGCATCCTTGGTCGACCTCCCACCGCTGGATCCAGCTTATCCTCCTCTTCTGCGTCCTCCTCCTCCTCTAATCCCAAACTCCTCAAACCAGCCAAAGAGAAGCAACCAGGCATTCAGCGCAGACCCCCCCCTGCTCCCTTCAGGATGATCCAGCCGGAGAAGATGTACGGTTCACTGGGTTACTTTTGCAGTGTTGTGCAATATGCCGATATACAGTCGTGGTCAAAAGTTTACATATACTTGTAAAGAACACGCACACCGATCAGCCAGAACATTCACACCACTGACAGCTGAAGTAAATGACAATCATCATCTTGTTACAATGTGACATTCTGCTGGGAAACCTCGGCTCCTGGTCTTCATGTGGGCGCCACTTGATGTAAACCAGCCACTGAGACGCAAAGTCTAGACCTGTAGCTGCTTGGATAACTGAGCTGACTAGCTAATGACAGCTACAGTTAGCAGCAGTTAGCTGTTACTCTGGTAATGTGCTGCCCCCTGTTGGTTTGGACTTCAAAGCTAGTGTTCAGGACAGTTTTATTTCAATTTCAATTCTTTTTTTAATAATCTTATTTCCTCCACTCTGGCTAGTCTCGAGTCAGCTTGTGTTTGATATGTTTCTACTCATTTCGATCTTAAAGAAGAAGAGTTGTAATGTGATGTAATATATAATCAAAATGTCTTTCAACCAGGATCTGTCAGAGAGAAATACTATATTGTGACAGCTTGTTGTTATTTCTTGTAACTTTTGATAAGTGATGGATCATATTAGATTTATGCTTTGTCCTCCCAGCCCCATCCATACGTACACATCTGTCTCTTACCATGCCTTCGTCACTGGCTCTGTGTTTCTAACTCTCAGCTTCCTCCTTGCTGCCCTCTTCATCTCTGTAACCTTCTCTTCCAGCCTCACCCCGGCTGTCAAGGTGGAGAAGATGCATCTGAGGGTGGACTCGTCAGCTAAGCTGGTGCAGGCCGCATCTGCCCCCGCCACCACCTCATCCTCCTCTACATTCTCCTCTAGCACCACTGTGAGCTCCAACACTACCACCATCACCACCTCCTCCTCCTCCTCCTCTTCCTCATCAGCCCTTAAACCAGGCCTTAACTGTCCCTCCATACCAAAGCCTCCATTACTGGCCCCGGGTCAGATTCCCAACGGCAAGGGCCACCTCTCAGTCCTCTCAGACAAGAAGCAGGACAGCAGCAGCAGTGCCAGTAGCAGACGCCACCTTAACAAGAAAGTGACAGGTCAGTTGGAGGCAGCAAAGGAGGGAACTACAGTCTGATTCATGAATTCAGTTTACTGTATTTTGTCTCATACGTCTTAACATATTCTTTCATCTGAGGCTAATATTTTACATAACACAACTTACAGTTAAGTTACCAGACCAGGTGATTTGTCACAGTGTATGTCAGTCACAGTTTTCCTCTCCCTCCCTCCTCTCCTATGCCTTCAGAACGGGAGTTCAATGCAGATATCCACTGTGGCGTTGTGGATATGACAGCTCGGAAACCATGCACAAGATCCCTAACATGCAAGGTAACCAGTCTCTCCACTTTCTCCTCTGAATGTTGCCTGCATGTTATTTAGACTATGAAGCTCTACAGTTTTCTTACTGTTAACAAATCCTATTAAAGGACCGAATCCTTAAAGGGGATTTCGTTGTTTCTAATTCTCTCGAACTATAGTAATACTTTTCCATTTTTTCAAAAGAGGAATCCCAAAGAATCCATCTAACCCTTTACAACATAGAACATATGTAAGGACCGTCCTGTGGTTAAGTTTGTGTTCCTCTCAGAACGTGGAGGCTAGCGAGCGAGTTATACTGGCTTTCACTTAGAAACTGGAAACTAACCTAGCTTTTTAATGTTAGCACTGGTTTCCACTATAATCTATTGTGAGTGTGAATGTAGTGAACCTAGTGGAGCTGCCAGTGACTCAGCAGGTGATGAACTAAACTAACATCGAGTCACTCAATGTTCCTTTCATTTTAGTGCAACACCTGCTGAGTCATTAGCTCCTCCTGCACAGCCACAGCTCCTGCCTCAATGTTAGTCATCCTGCGCTACAGAAAGAAGGGGGTTTAGCTAATGTTAGCTGTCTCTCTTTCTCTGGTTCAGTTGCGGTGATGACTAAACTGTCAATACTCACAACAACTGGTAGTAAACTCTTGGTTTTTTTTTGTGCGTACTGCTACAGATATTGAACAAATTGAATAATCAGCACAGATATTATCAGTCTGAACCAAAAATCCACACCCCGTGGAGAAGACTTGTAGGAGGAGCTGTCATAACTACAAATTGAATTCTTCTGTTTGGTGATTTCAATTGTGACCAAATGATTACACAAGTCAAAACAAACACCTCATGATATGAGACTATATCATACATTTTGTGATATTTGATTTTGTTGCCCAGTCCTAGCATTTATGAAGTGCTTTTGAGGAGATTTCAAAATATTAAAATGCTAAGTATATTGTGTAGCATGATTTAGCCTGAAAATATTGCAATATTATTAAAAGGCTGTATCGTCCAGCCCTAGAATGTATGTACTGATTACTAAGCAAAAACCATATTAATTTCTGTTCTGACTAAATACATAATAAATAATAACTTCAAGACAGCTGGGCTCTGTAGGTTTTAGAAAGAGTTACTCAGAGATATTTGTTGGACTATAATCAGATGCAATTTGGTGCACTAGTTTCTGCCATTGTTTTACACTCAAAACTTCTGTTAAGGTTTTTGAATGAATCGTCAAATGTCTGTCGTCATATGCCTTGAAAGAAGTTAGTCTATTTTTATTTAATCAGTTTTCTTAAATGAAACAACTGATCAAAACTGTCAGGTTTTTTTTGACATCTGAAAACGAGATGTCTTTATGTCTTACACAGCCCCCGCTGGATTCTACAAATAGTATAATATAAGTTATATTAGTATTATTAGTGGGGGTTGTGGTTGCCTGTCTTTTGATTAGTAGACATGCACAAAAAACAAATGTGCAGTATTCGATGGTTGATTTATAATTCCATATTAAGAATGACATTTCAAAACTGTTGAATTATTCATCACAGGCCTAGTTTCTCGCAGCAAGACAGATTTAGACAAAATAAAATACAGTATCTCTGTTCGACCCACTATAGCAAAGGAACATATCCCCCAGTGCATCAGTGTGGCTTATTAACGTATATGTAATAGTTGTTGGACAACGATGGGGCTCTTTGGCACAGGGGGATGAGCTGTATTAAGCTTTGGACTCACAGACAGTACCTTATGGTTGAGTCAAGTCATTGTCACTGTTGAGCTTGGGATCAGTTGATAATAAAGAAAATGTTGAATATGAAGATGGCTATGATCATTTTCAGCAAAGAAACACATAAACCTGAACACGTACACAATATTACTGACCTTTGACCTCTCCACTGTCCCATCAGACACATTCCTTAAGCCAGCGGAGGGCGGTGCCAGGGCGGAGGAAGCGCTTTGACACGCTGCTGGCGGAGCACAAGAACAGAGCAAGGGAACGGGAGAGGGAGAGAGACCCTCACCCACCCCATTCCCAGCAAAACCCCTCTCTCAGGGACCCACACCCCTCCTCCCACCTTGCCGCTGCCCATGACGCGCACCAGGTCGCTCTTGGAAACGGACCCGCCCCAGACGCCACTAAGCCTTTGCCAGTCAGCAAGCCCAAATTTCACAGCCCTGGTCTTCCACGGTACGTCCTGCTCCAGATCTTGTTTTTTTTTCTTGTTTGTACGTGTGTGTGTGGTGAGTTTTATGATTAAGGTTCATATTACCAACCACACTTTCTGTGCATCAGACTAAACAGCAGTCACGGCGGTGGTACCCCTGGAGACCCTGCAGTAGTCCACGAGTCACCACACCACCCCCAGACTACCCCCGATGGGTTTTCCCGACCCTCCAGTGACGAGGGAGAGAACGAGGAGCGGGAGGACAACGCTGACAAACTGGATTGTCACTATTCAGGTTATCACCCTCGACCGGCAGCTGTAAGTGCACTCAGCTGTAGACTACTTTCTCTTTTGGTACTGTAGTTAAACCATGATTTAAGATTTTAAAAAGATAATCAATGCTTGTTTCCAACTTCTCTGTGTGATGAATGTAAAGTGTAATTCATAGTTGTTTTGTACCAAAAGATGGTGATCAGTTCCCCCTCTGTGTTCCCAGTACTGTACGTTTGGAAGTCGACTATTTGGGAGGAGCTGTTACTCGTTTGACCGGCGATGGGACAGAGTGCGATATGCCCTCACCTCAATGATGGACAAGCACGTCAACTCTCAGATGTGGAAGTAAGTCTGTCTAACTAAGTTTTTATTATAATAATCAGCCTTCTTCTCTTTCATAGTCAGCTTGCTTGCAGTCACAGTTAAGGAATGATATTCCTCCTTGTTGCAGGAAAATCCCCTTGGCCTTGGAGAACTCCTCCTCTGTTGCACCTACCCATAGGACAAGCACAAATTCCCATGGTAGCACTCCCTCGTCAGGCTTCCTGGGCCCCCCTGCCACCTTGCCCCAGACTCCTTATAGCCAGTCCTATGAGGGCAAGTCTGTGCTCTCCTATGGGACCACCTTAAATGCCCGCAGCTCCCCACAGGGCGGGGCTGAGCACCCGGCCTACGGCATTACGCAGGCCCGACAAGTGTCTTCGTCGCCGCAGATGCCTTCAGCCCACTCGTCCTCATCCTCCTCTTCTTCAGCTCCTTCCCTAGCCTCAGGCCGGGCTCTTAAGTCCCGTTCCTCCAGCAGCAGCACTACCAAGTCGTCATCGTCCTTCAAGCCCAAGGAGATCTCCTCTGGCTCCTCCACACCCGTCATCCCCAACAACAGTGGAGCCAACAGTAACAGTAGCAGCACTAGCTTAGGCTCGGGGAAGAAGAGGAAGAACAGCTCTATTCTCGCTTCATCCCATGGCCCCTCTGAATCCTCCTCTTCTAATGCCAACTACTCTTCCTCCTCCTCCTCTTTCAAGAAGAACTGTGCAAATGTCGGCAGCTCAGGGAGCACCTACCACCACGGCTCATTAGGTCCTTCATCCTCATCGTCATTATCCTCCTCTCACAGCGGAGTCCACAGCGTAGGGCTCAACTGTGGGCCCACTGTGCGGACCAACTCACTTAGCCTCAAGGCCGAGCCTTCTGGAGGTTCAGCAGGCGGCTCCTCAGGGCCGCCGGCACGAGGTCCTCCCTCGGGCAGCCCTGCCGAGTCCATCAAGCGCATGAGTGTAATGATGAACAGCAGTGACTCCACCCTTTCCCTGGGGCCCTTTGTCCACCACCAGTCCTCATCCGACCACCACACCAGCTTCAGCCACCACTCCTCAGAAGGGCGCCTGGAAGGCAAGAAGCGCAAAGGCTCTCCTGCCTCCAGCGGCATTAATAGTGGAAGTGGGGCAGGAGGGCTCGGAGGAGGAGGGGGACCAGGACCAGGTAGACCCAAAGTGGCCAAGTCACCTGCCATTAACAACATCCATGGGAAGCATGGGCGGAGCATTCCAGGGACACCAGGGCTACCAAACAACTCCCATTTACATCAGGTGAGATTTGTACCAATCCAGATGCATTTCAATAAAAGGGGACACAAAAATCTCATTAAATTTTACATCTCACAGTACATGAGAGTGATTAAACAAGGGCTACCCAGAAAATGTGTCAGTAAACGTGGAATACTTGTTGGAACAATTGATTGATTTGTCAGGTGAAAGGAGATAAGTCTGAAGCCCACTATAGTTTAATTCATTTATCCATTAAAAACACCAAACTTTCGCTGTCTTCAGCCTCTGAATGTGAGGTTTTTCTTCGTGTGATATAACTGTCAAGTGGACAGTTTGGGGTTTTGGGCTGTTCGTTGGGTGACGGGAACAGTTTGAACGAAGATGTCAACTGTCAACTGCTGTAAGTTGGGTTTGGCATTTTTCACCATTTTCGACACTTAATAGACTAATCAGTGAATCAAAAAATAATCATTGAATTGATTGATAATAAAAAATTATTAGTTGCAGACAAAAATGTGTGACTGTGAACACGTCATGAGCCTTTACAGCGCAGACACATTAATGCCTCGTAGTAGGAAAAGCACAGGTGTTACTAATAACATTAACAATGGCTCCGTTCTATTCAGCTGTCCACGTAAGTCGTGACAGTGTGACGCTGTCACAGCATGAAACTGAGGCAGCTAAATAGAATTGCCACAATTAATTTTATTGTTTACACCTGTGGTAATCTCACTGTGACAGGTCAAAATGTTTTCCATTGAGTAATTGGGTAATTGTGTTTGTTAAATGCAGCATTAAAAACATATAATTTGAATATAAAACAATATTAGATCTTTTTTTTTTTTTAAATCTCCTGTCCTTATCTAAACACATGAAGTGAGCAACATGACACACTGTCGAGGAAGGCTCTGTTCCAAAGCTGCAGTTCAGTTATTATTGTTGTGATAAGTTACTCTTTACTTATTACTCTTTTGAAACCTCACTGCTAGATTCCACTAAATCCCCCACACTGGACCTTTAATGCTTTGTATACAGACACATTACTAAACAGCCACCTTTTTCCCCCTCTCCTCCAGCCAAAGGCTCGTCCCTGACAGCGATGTCCGGCTTCTGTGTATGGACCCGGCAGGCGGACGGGGAATAGTCCGGAGCAGTCCGCATACCGCTCTGGACTGCACGAGGCCTTCTAAAATCAAACCCACATTACTCTCAGCTTCCCACAATCCTCAGGGTGGAGATGATCTGGACTGCCCAGTGAAGTCAATGTGGTCCTTACTATTTCTCCCAAAGCCATGTGTGTGTGTTTTTGTGTGTGTGAGAAGTAGGGGGGGGAGGGAGGGCGGTGGCACTGTACCGGGATAGCGTGGAGCGCCAAGGGGTCTAATGAGCGAGCCAAGGACCCCCCACGCCGAGTGTCGTCCCAGTATTCTGAGAGGTCTTCCTGTCTGGTTGGAACAGTAGCAACAGCCATGGGTCTCTTGAGCTGCGGTTCAAAGCTCATCGGGTTCAGGTTAAGGGCTGCTGCGACGAGCCGTCACGCCGCTGAGCAACTGGGGAGACAACAAGCCGATCTCTTCCGTGTTTGTTAGAATGAGTGTGCGAATGTGCGTGGGTGTACGAGTATTTTTCTCATGTCAGATTCTGCTGGACTACTGGAATTTCCGACTTAATTACACCCCCAGCGCCTGATCTCAGAAGCCTTTGGAAGGAGAGCAGGAGCAACAGCAAACTGTTACTTGCAAACACCTTAAACAACACTCAATCACCTTGTTGTTTCACTTTTCCGCTAGTCTGACTCTCTGGTGACGTGTTTAGTAACCTCGGGTTACACGCTGTAGCCTGAAAGGGGCCCGTAGGGACGATCTGGTCAATTCTTTTATTATCCAGAATAATTATGCAAGTGTTACCTTTTTATGATTTCTTATGAGCTTTTTACACTGAACTACAAAGAGTCTTTGTAGACGTGGTGGAGACAGTTGTGCTCTCAAATGTGAAAAGGATGCCTGATGTGCCCATTCGATTGAATCTTTTGTCAGAGGAGAAAGCTCGGTCTCGAGGACACCTGTTAATTTTCTGAATCTTTTCATTGTCTCAAAACGATCGCCACAGTAGACCTACCCCCAACTGTGAACAGCACTAAATAACTACTTTCTCCACAGGCACTGCTTAGTTGTCCACAAAGCTAGCCAAAAGCTGATACCAGCTTTGCCAACTACTTTTTATTTTAAAACTAAAAGGTGGGCAGTCTCGCTCATGAAGCGGTGATGGTGCATTGCCTGTGTGGATCTGAAGAAAATCTGTGCAAACTGTAATTGCTATTGCCACAACTTACCTACTTTTTAACCCGCGCAGCTGTGCGAAATCCACAGCCGTCGTGGGCAGATGTGAATTGTAATGTTTATTTTTCCTACATAGGGAATCAGGTATGGTACGTCTTAACTGGAGCAAACTTTATGCACGTCACCTGTCTTCTTTGGGTTTGATTGTCCCTCCTGTGTGTTAGTTAACCACTACCCATGCTCTGGGTGTACAAGTTCCAATGCCTCGTCGTAACACTACGTTGGTGCGTGTTGAGAAAAGATTTGTCACAGTAGAACAGATAGCCAGGCATTATACTCTATTCCTTTGTCAAAATGGAGTCTTAAATCAGGCAATAGTTGCCCATCTCTTCGGGATGTTTGCTTATTTTGTCTCGAGTGGGTTTTATGGTGCGAGATTCATGGAGATGGCTTCACGGGACACATTTAAACTTTTGGCAACACCTGTTGATTTATGGAACCTCCACTGATGTCAGATAGTGTGGAAACGTAGAGGAGACAATTTTTTTAAAACAGAAACTTAATTTAGCTTTTTTCTTGTAGCCTATGTATCAAACAATATTGAAGTATCCCTATTTGAGAATACATATTTTGTTAACGAATTGTACATAGTGAAATATGTATTTTTGCACAGGCATTTTTCATACACGCTGAATTTTTTGGTACAATTTTAAAATTATTTATTTAGTAAAGAAAAAAAAAGAAATGGAAAGTTAAGAGTGGTTCACTGCCAAGTCTATATAATGCAATACGCCTATATGTAGAAGCTGAAGCATCTCATGAATCGTGTACTGAAAACCTTTAAGGAACAAAGATGAAGTGTTGCCACTGTAGCATGTGTCTGTCCGACAGAGGATACCTTTATTCACTTTTCAAGGTCTCAATCACGTGTGCTTTTACAAGACATTTTCCGTTGCCTATGAATCAAACACAACAAAAGAAGTTAATATATGACCCAATTAGCCTGTGATTCTGAACTGTCCTGCAGGCTTGAAGCTGTGCCCGTTGTCTAACCAGTTTCCACGGACTCTTCAGTCATCCACTTTGTAGACCTTAAAACACATTTCATGATTGAAACACTTAACGCTCTTCTTTTATAAAAGGCTGAAGGGACTAAAGCAATCATTGCAAGGAAGAGGAACACTTCAAAACAGTCCACCTGCTTGCATTATCGTTGCCAAACAAGTAATTTGAATCACAGCTTTTAAAGAAATAGTTTGCAGCTTTTAAAAGAAATATCAAATTAAGAAAGTGCCTGAATTTGTTTCACCCTGACTGTTTTGAAGACAGTATTCTTTGGGTTGTTTTACCTTACTTGAATGTTAAAAGTGTTTAGGAGTTTGCTTTTAAATCTGCCTATGAACCCTAAATGTGGTAAAACCTGAGCTTGTCAGCTGCCCATTATGAAACACTTTTGTATTGTGTGTTTTTCTTTGGGGAGGTGGGGGTATATCCAAGTTTTCCAGACAAGACGTCGAGATTTTCTGTTAGCCTCAGTGCGTGGCTTAAGCCCCCTCTGGTTTACTGGGATTTGTACGTTTAAAAAAAAAAAAATCTTTCAATCAAGTGTTTTGTTTACCCTCAAACTCAACTCACATCTTGGCATTGTTTTCAGTTGATGGAAACATTGCGAGGATGTTTTTTTAATTAGCACCATAGACTTGGAATGTGAAAGTGAGAGAATACAGCTCGTGTTTGGGAGGAAAAAATAAATCCACCATTCATACTATGTAAAAGCGTGTATAGAATTTTTTTTTTGTATACATTATCAAAATCATTTTCAGCTGGACTTATGTATTGGCTGCTATGTAATTCATGAACAAAACATAGGTTAGAATTAATATTTAAAGAAAAAAGATTGTATAGTATATTTGTTTTGTAACAAGTTTCTGTAAATAAAATAATTTATACTGCTATTTATATGAAATGATGTCTCTGCCTCTTTCCTGCATTGAAAAGAAAAACAGCCTGGACAAATGCAATCCCAACAGTTAAACAAATTTTATTATATACACAATATAAGAGTCACTTTGTCAGACAAACTACAGGTTTGGGTATACCAAGAAGAAAGATGCAAGTCCCCCTTGCTGTGATGTGAAAACATGGCCTCCGCAGTTACATGTTGATGACTCTGGACAGCTTCTGGACTCTGTTGAGCAGCAAGTCGCCCTTCTTGATGGTTTCCTGGTACTGCCAGTTTTTGCTATCAGGTCTGAAAAAAAGCAGGGAAAAGATTTAGAGTACTGCCTTTGGAGTCATCTCTGGAAATTTAGAGGTGTGAAGAATCAGAACATTACCTATTGGTTTCCACAATCTCATTCACTTTGTCAATTTTACAGTGGAGGCGGCCAGCAGCTATGAATCGGGACAGTTCCCTGAGGAAGGAGAGGAGATTTAGTTCAGTTAGTCGAGAACACGGCGCTTCACCTAAACCTTTCACCTGAACACATGAGGTGGGAAAAAAGAAGTACAGACACAGGAAAATGCACTTAGTCCCTTTCTTGAAAGAGTTAGATGATGAGATGATACCACTCCTGTCTATACAGTGAAGGTAAAGCTACAGCCAACCACTAACTAGCTTAGCATAAAGACTCGAGATAGGGAAATAGCTGACCTGGCTCTGTCTAATGGTAACAAAATATGAAAGTTACCACCTCTGAAGCTCAGCAGTTACAACGCTATATCTTTTTTGCTCAATCCCTACAAAAGTGAAGTGGAGTACAGGTGTTTGTACCGGTTCAGGTGTATTAACTTCTCACCGTGACGACATGAATCGCTGCACAAACCTGGCGTGTGGCTATAGTTTTACATTTACCATCCAGACATGACCGAGGCAATCTTCTGACCCAATTGAAATATACCTCTCATTTCCCAAGTAATCCTTTGTACAAATGTACAACTTGAGCTTATCTGACAGAAGTATGTACGTCCACTTCAACTTGACGACACTTAAGGGAACTACAGCTCAACAAGCGTATAAAACGAATTCACTGAAACGCTCCAGAGGATGTGGCATATGAAAATAGTATACATGAACTCACTGGTCGATGAACTCTGTGCTGACACCGAAGGCCTCAGCCATGTAGCCCAGGGTGAGGGAGCGGTAGGACTCTAGCAGCTGGCTGTAGGCCTGGATCCTCATCTCCCTCACATAGTAACGGTAGTGTGGCGCAAAGAGCCAGTCCTTCTTCATCTCCTGCTCCACCATGGCTGTGGCAGAGAAAAGAACAGGGAAAATGCAGCAGCACAGAACAGACATTGTTCCTGTGAGTAAAACTGGCAAATGAAATATTGGAATGTATTTTAGTGTTAGAGAGTGTTTAGTTTTTCACTTATTTAGGTGAATAAAAAAAGGGCTTCCTCACCCAAAGACTGGAAGAAGACAGAGTAACGGCACTCGTAGAGGGAGAAAAGATACTGACGAACAGAAGGCAGACTGTGCAGCACTTCCAAGATCTCTGCTCCCTTTATTACCTGCAGACCAACACATTTCATTGCAGTCAAAGTGCCAACTTACACACATATGTGTCCACACCAATAACCTTGGTGAAGGCATTTAACAAATCCAGTCCACATACTGTATTATGATGAAGCAATTAGTCAAATTCATCACCTTTTATACCGCTCACACACAAGCCTCCCTCGATCTTTTCTGAGTACACACACTCTTCTTTCTCTCCTACCTTTTCACGGAGGTCAGGCCGCTTGAGGGCGATCATGCAGACGTAGACGGTGTAGGTCACAAAGGTCTTGTAGTCCATGAGCTCGTAGGAGGTGAAGGTGGAGACTGTGTCGAGGAAGAGCTCAGCAGCTTGTTTGAAGTCCCTGATGGCCACGCAGTACAGGCCCTGGTAGACCTTCAGACGATTCCTCCTGTCCCAGTCTCCCCCCTCCTCGATGAGGCTGTGGAGACGGAGGTAGTTAGGTAGGTGAGTACTGAAACTGTGAGTGGAAATGTGTCAGAATGAGGATATCAGAGCCTTTCTTACCTCTTCGCTTTCTCAGAGTTGCGTGTGATGAGGTCACTGTCCATGTAGAAGAGGCCGATCCTCAGAAGGTAGAAGACGATGTCTAGTCTGTGACCCAGAGCCACTGTCTTGTCATAGGTCTTCCTGAAGGCTGTCAGGGCGCCCTCCTGTGGATGTACAAGACAATGTCAATGAATCTGTTACTGTTCAAAAACATAATATAATCAACTATCTTTAATCATATAACTGTTTACTGCTGTAGTATTTCAGAAATAAATCATTTTGTCAGAATGTCTTGTCACTTTAGGAAGATCTACAGCATCTAAAGAAAGCAGCCATTATAAATATCTGTCATCCAAAATATTGAAGCTGATAGCATGTATCGAGTGCCACTAAAAGTCAAGAACAGGCAAACATGCTGGAGAGAGCGTCAGTAGTACTTGGGATTCTGGCTCTGATATAAAACTGTCACTGAACAGGAAAGACATCAGTTAATGGTATTTCATATTCGATATACTTAGCATCAGTATACCAACATGAAAACAAGTTTGCACACAAAAGTGTATGAATCTATCAACAATCGCAGTGAGCGATTTTTAGTGGGAAATGTTGTTTTATGTTTTGATTTCTATCCAGTGTCTTAGAGGACGGAAAGTGCCTGAGCCATGAGGAGACAGTGACATGAGTTTGTATTAAACTAAACGATGTGTCAATGTATTAAATTGCAAACATCGCAATTAGGGACACAATTTTAAGCAATTTAAAATTGATAGACGGCCACCTTAATCTATTATCAGTTAATGATCAATAATATATGAAATGTTGGACGTTTTTCTATTAGAAAACTGTTCTTCTCTTAACTCTTCTGTTAACCACTGACTTGATGCATGTTCGATGCAATATCAGAGTAGGCTACATCAGGAGTTAAAACAAGAGAAAGAAAAAAATTGCGTAGTCCCTCAGACATTATTATTCTCAGTATAGTGCTGACTGATTCTGTTACAACAGAGGTACAGAAAACAATACATGGCACCCCTTTTCACACATGAACAGATGCTTCTCTCTCAGATGGGGTACATTCTGTGGATTGCTTAATAGGGCCATTAAGTCTAGCTTGGATTTGTGGACGAGTTTAAAAGGGGCCGTGTATTCCCTTTCCAAGATAACTCCACTCATTGCTTCAGAAAGCATTTTTAAAGATACTGCTGACGACAGGAGTTGCATATGTCTAGTGATCTGCCACAGTCCATTTCTGTTTTTCCTCAGGCACTCCAATAAATACTGCATTAAAAACTAAGCTATTTGATTTTCAGAGGCGTACACCGTGTTGTTAGATTCTGTGTTTGAGTGGTCAGAAAACTAAATAAGCTGTCCAACTTTTGTGAGTCACTCTCATTATGCACAGCAATGTGCCCAACTGACACATCACACATATCTGCCAAAGTGTCAAACTGTGATGGACAAATACACTGCAGCACTTCAAAAAACACCCACAGGTGCCCAGTTTTCATTTTCACACTTTACAGGACATGCCATGCCAAAGAAAGCCTACTCATGGATGTGTTGTGTGCCGTCTGCGGAGGTGTTACCTTGTCTCCAATTCTGATCAGATATTCAGCTTTGGCCATCATGGCGTCTCGTATCTCGCTCTCTCCCAGGTTCTTCTCTGCGTCCTCCAGCACATCATCCAGGCGCTTCAGCTCCTCCTCGTTGGCCTTCTTCATTTTATTCAGCAGGTCGCCGTCCAGCTGCCACTTCAGGTCCTTACACAGACCCTCGTAGTATGGAGCCATATCTGGAGCAGAAACAAACCATGACTGTTTAACCTGTGGACTACATTATGACAGCCCTGAGTTCAAACGTCGCGACTCTCACATTATACAAAGACAGGTTTTAAGTTGATTTATCTACAAAAGAAGAACACTTTACTTTGTAAAGTGTCGCCTCTTTCATATAGCTTCCTGTAATTTCCAATGGAGTATTATTCAATAAAGCAAATCTTGAAATTAGGAGTGATTAAACTTGGTAATATTACGCAAACTTTGTCAAACCACCCTTCGTCAGATTGCTTTTGGCTAGCTAGTTGACGTTAGCTAATAAAGTTAGCTAGCGTGCTAATTCCCCTGTGATGATAGATATGCTGAAGTGGAATAAATATTCGGATTTGCCAGCTATTATGAACAAAATGTGCAACCAGTACAAAATACATGCGCTTACAGCAACGTGTACATAAAGACCGAGCTATTACAGCAACTGTTACAAGTCACAGCGACATGCTAACTCACTGTTAGCCTTGATAGCGTCCATGAGCTCAGTCTTCACTTTAGCATCCTGTCGGTGACCGTCCATAGTGAGCAGAAACTTGAGCTGTGCTATCCTCAGGTCGGGGTTCTTGGGCAGACCCTCCTCTTCTAGATTCTCTAGCGGCATTTTTAGTCCAAAATATAGAAACAAACACTCAAACTGAAGACTTTCTTTGTGCAGACAGACTCCTTTGCTCTCCGTTACCAGCTAGTCAACGATGACTACGGAAAACACTGGACGGTGTTGTTTCCGGCGCAGCGTCAGTCAGCGAGGGGAGAGAAGAGCGGAGCACAGGCGCATATTTACCAACCAAATTATCGTTTACTGCCCTCTGCTGGACAAGAGTATGAACAACACCCGTGTCCCAAACATTCTGCATATTAGTTGTTATTCTGTTTTTTCAAATACTGCAAGAAATCAACATTTGTTGTGTTTTATACTAATATGACGATCTATCAGGATGTCTATTATTAAAAAAACAAAAACTTTGAAATACCATGGTAAAATGTTTTCCCCATATAAAACATTTAAGCCTATTTATGTTTATTAAAGATTTTTATTTGTTGTTTGTTTTCTAAGATCTTTCTAGGGCAGCTGTGAGCAGCACCTCCATTTCCTTAGTGCATTGCATTGTGGGTCAATAGTCTCCACTGACCTCTCAATGCACATGGGAGAAGTTTCTTCAAAGTCAAGTGTTAGAAGGGCAACTTCACCAACTGTAGTCATTAAAGTGTGTTTACAGGTCTTGGGGAGTGCTACTGCGTATGTGAAAGAAAAGTGATATAAAGCCTTTTGTTGCTCCGGGGAAGCTGCGTGTAGTCGGATAAATGGTCTCCAGTGATGTCACACAGCGGCTCAGTTGCATCGTGGGTAATTTGCACAAACAATGTTGGACTCCTTATGGACAGTTTGAAAACAAATGTTCAAAACTGATGCCTCAGAACCAGAAATATCACATTTCTTTTTATTTTCACCCTCTTCACAACCTGGTGCCTACATTACCCACAATGCAACGTAGCCACTGTGTGACATCACTGGAGGTAATTTATCAGATTATACACAGCTTCCTCTGGAGCCACAAAAGGCTTTATACTGCTTTTTTACATATGCAGTAGTCCTCCTCAAGACCTGCAAACACACTTTAATATGTAAAATTGGTGGAGTTGCCCCTTAATTTTGTCACTTTACCTGTGTGTCTCCAGTTTTTTGAAGGGCTACCGGTGATGTGGGTCTTTTCTGCAATATCAAAAACTGAGTTTACATGGTTTCACTTAATTACACTATAACCCTGCATAACCCAATAGTCTGTAATCAAACCAAGCTCTATCAGTGGGAGGTGATGTGACTCACAGGGGAAGTCATTGTCAGAGTTACAGGGCAATTGCTGGTTTTTAAGTTAAAGTTTTTCTTAAAGTCTGAAAAGTTAATAACCAGCTAAGATTACCTAACAGAGTCCATCCAGTCAGGACATATGCACTGTAAGGTCCATGCCAGGAAAGACAAAATGGAGAGTTTGCTGCGACAGCTGGTAGGATTTTACTGAACTCTACTGTATTTGTTTAAAAGAAGATGGAATATTTTTTATCTACGAATTTATAATTGTTCACAGGGCAGTTGATGCAGTATGAAAATATGTTTGTTTCTAAATCTTTTATAATCATTGCTTATTGTCTTGTACATTACAGTTTGCCTTAGTCCAACACACTTTTATTTACAGGGAAAATAGAAGAAAACATAATAACATGTTTCAGGTGAGCAGGTTGTTTTTGAGTTTGCTGGAGCTCAGTGACTCATGAAAAGCAGTTTTAGCTGAGTCATTCCACATCCCAAAGTTATTTTTTTAAACTCTTCACTGAAGGCATGAAATAGTCATATGACACTCAACACATACACAAGCAATGCTACAAAAGATAATGATTTTGTGTAAGTAGTAAAAACAACAACAGGGTCATATTAAATGAAATGTACATTGATGTTACATGACATTCAAAGAGTAAAATGAAATGATCAGACAGGAAACACATTGTCAGTAAATATATAACTGAGCTCATGAAGCAGTTATTTCATATTGTTACATCATCGGTTGTTCTGTCATATAGTTACACACTGAGTGGTCCTTATTTTACAGGAGGCGCTCAGCAGATCATTTATATGCTTTTAAGCAGACGCTGCTTGGGTGCAGACACTTTTCTGCTTGCTCTCGCTTCTGCTTGCCTTTTTTCCACTATTATTCTTTTTTTCTTCACTGAGAGATTACAAGCAGTGACTCCTGGATATTTAGAAACCACTGGGAGCATAATTAATTGGAGATAAAGTACATTGCTGGCTCATTTCAACATTTTTTCTGAACTCTTCAACACTTTCTGAACGAGTCCTAAGAGGTAGCACAAGCCTGTTAGCGGCTAACTAGTAAGCTAACTAGCAACAGGATGCCACCCTTCACCATTGACGATTTCCACAAACTCATGCAGAAGATCACTTTGTTGGAAACCAAAATCCACAGATTAGAAGTTAATGTGGAGGTTAACAGACTGTGTGGAAATGAAACCACTCTTCCTTTCAGCGGAAAAGAGAACGCTAACACACAGCTACCTAGCACTGATAAGAAACAGGACGGGAGAGCTGTGATCTCCGCAGTAAATCTACACATGGAAGTCCTCCCTGGAACACTCTTGGGGCAAAGCCGAAGAACAACTCTGCTCCTTGGAACATGGGTTGAAGAATAACAGGAAGAGCCGTCCACCCGGAGATCTCTGATGCTATCGGCTGGCCAGCACTACCATCCTCTTCCTCCTCTACTCCATACAGAGCAGGGCATAGCTGTGGTCAGCTGCTAAAGGAAAGACCAACAGCAAACATCCCGTACAACAAACTGTCAAAATGCAAAACAGATTTGCTTCACTACACCGAGATTCTGCATCTCCATCTGATGACGGTACAGGTCATACTGGGAAGCAGCAGTCTGAAATGCTCAAACAAGATTTTACTGATCTGTTGAACACAGTCAGCTCCCTGGATGTTGAGGATTTAATCAGTGGCCCCCTTCCACCAGTCAGAAGAGGTGCTGAGAGATTCAGCAGATTGATGGCACTGAACACATGGCTTTCCAAAGCATTCCTAAATAGGTCAGGAGTCAAATTGTTTATGTCCAACATATCTTTCTGCCTGCGTCACCAATCTGTTCCCTCCACCAAGGACAAGAGGCAAGACAGGCCGAAACAAACAGGAGATAATCACGAAGGAAACCGAGCACAGCCCCCAGCTGAAGTGAGCTCCACTCATGAGAGACGTCATGGTGAACAGGAAGAGGATTCTCTCTGTGAAGTTCAACTGTCTACACCACCCCAAACCCCACCCAGTTCACCATCTACTGTGGGCATGTTGTTGCCTTCGTCCCCCCTCATGGAGTTCGCTGACCAAATGAACAAGCTGGTCATCGCTGGGACACAGTTTAGCCCCCGCCCTACTGCAATTTTCTCTCCTCTCATTCCCCTGAGACACCCTCGGCCTTCGGTAAAGTTAGGACACGCACCACCCCCACCCCTTCCATACAGGCATCATCCTCCCCAAGCTGATAAGAGCTCAGCACACTTAGATCTTTCTGTCTCTGACTGCTGATGTTTTATGGGTCCAGGGTCTAAAGATGTCACTCCTGACTATTTCCAGCGAAAGTCGGGGCCCAGCGTACTAGAAGCTTCTTCAGTTCATGTTATGACCGGTAAGAGAAAAAGAATGTTTAAATTGCCAAGAAACACGGTAATGTCAAATTTAACATTCGTTCCATGTCAGCTACAGTCAGTCCATAGTTGTATAGATACTGCTTCTAGCACATTAAATCTAGCAGTATTAAATGTCAGGTCATTAGCATGTAAATCATTTTTAATTAATGATTATATTGTACAGAACCACCTTGACTTTATGTTCTTAACTGAAACCTGGTTAGGCCAAGACAACAGTGCAGCAGTTCTTATTGAACCAACGCCTCCTAACTTCAGTTTCATGAGTGAAGCTAGAGTGGATAAGAAAGGAGGTGGAGTCGCCATTTTGTTTAATGAAACTTTCCAATGCAGGAAAATGTTGTATGGTAACTTCAACTCCTTTGAATACATTGCTGTTCAGTTGAGAGCCTCCTGTCGTGCAGTATTACTAACAATTTGTAGGCCCCCGAGATATAATGCACTGTTTTTTGATGATGTTTCCAAGTTACTGTCTATTATTTTAGTTATAGTGGGTGATTTTAACATTCATATTGATAATGTGAAAGATGGATGTGCAAAGGAACTCTTAAATACTCTGGATATCTTTGGACTTTCTCAGCATGTGACAGATCCAACACATAACAAGGGCCACATTTTAGATCTAATTATTTCCAAGGGTCTAAACATTTCTGATGTTGTGGTGAGTGATGTTGCTCTTTCTGATCATTACTGTGTTCAGTTTAAAATGACCATTGCAGCAAAGGAGAAGCAGAGGTGATAAGAAAGCGGTCTATTAACAATAGCACCAGTGCATTATTCACTCAGGCTTTTACATCATCACCAACTCTGCCCTCAGACTCTGTCGATGACCTCGTTAATAATTTCAGCTCCAATGTTATGACTGTTATGGATGCCATTGCTCCGATTAAGACCAAAGTTATATCTGGAAGGAAAAAGTCACCATGGAGGAACGCCACTCTGGTGAAAGCTCAAAAAAGAGTGTGTAGGCAGGCTGAACGCAGATGGCGAAAAACAAAACTCCAGGTACATCATGACATTTATAAAGAGAGTCTTCACATCTATAACCAAGAATTGAAAAAGGCAAGGCAGTCTTTTTTCTCTGAGATTATTAAAAATAATACCAACAATGCCCGCACCTTAGTCACTGTTGTCGACAGACTGACGAATCCCTCAGTATCTCCAACAAGTCATGCAATGACTTTGCAGCCTTTTTTACAGATAAAACTCAGAGGATAAGACAAACAGTAAGTGGCTCCTTCTCAGGAAACTTGGTTATGTCACCAGTTCCTCCTCAATCTTCTAGACATCTAGAAAAGTTTCAACTCGTAGACCATGCATCTCTGACAGTAACGATTAAGAATTTAAAATCCACGACCTGCTGCCTTGATATGCTGCCTACAAATTTGTTGAAAAATGTTTTTAATTGTGTTGCACCAGAAATATTGAGGATAGTAAATACTATATCAAGCCTCTTTTAAAAAAGCCTAACCTGGATGCTTCAGTATTAAGTAACTACAGACCCATATCAAACCTTGCATTTTTGTCAAAGATCATTGAGAGAGTTGTTTATCAACAAATTCACTCTTTCCTGACCCAAAACAATCTCTTCAACGCTTTCCAGTCTGGTTTTTGACCACACTACAGCACTGAAACAGCACTTATTAAGGTGTTAAATGACATACGCCTCAATACTGAAGCATCAAAAACTTCAGTGTTGGTATTACTGGATCTTAGTGCTGCATTCGACACAGTTGATCACAACATGTTGCTCGACAGACTGGAGAAGTGGGTCGGAGTTTCTGGTACGGTGCTGAACCGGCTCAAATCTTATTTAGAAGATCGAGACTTCTTTGTGTCGCTAGGTAATTGTGAATCTGAGCGAACAAAGATGACGTGTGGAGTCCCCCAAGGCTCTATTCTCGGGCCACTTTTGTTTAATATCTATATGCTCCCACTGGCCCAGATCAACATCTCTTACCACTCATATGCTGATGACACACAGCTCTACATCACAGTGTCACCATATGACTAGAGTCCATTACAGTCGCTGAGTGAATGTATCCAACAACTCACTCAGTGGATGGGCCAGAACTTTCTTCAGCTCAATGCTGAAAAGACAGAAGTCATTGGTTTTGGTCCCAAAAACGCAAGGCTTGAGGTCAGTGGCCGACTTCACTCAATTACACTAAAAACCACTGACCAAGCCAGAAATCTGGGTGTAGTTATGGACTCAGACCTGAATTATAACAGCCACATAAAGACTATCACTAAATCAGTCTATTATCATCTCAAAAACATTGCATGAATTAAAGGACTTCTGTCTAAACAAGACATGGAAAAACTAGTTCATGCATTTATTCTTAGTAGGTTAGATTATTGTAATGGTGTCTTTACAGGTCTCAGTAAAAAATCAATCAAGCAGCTGCAGCTCATCCAGAATGCTCATCCTGACCAACAGCATGAAAATGGACCATATCACTCCCGTCCTTAAATCCCTGCACTGGCTCCCTGTGAGCCAAAGGATAGAGTTTAAAATCCTGTTACTGGTCTACAAATCACTAAATGGTCTTGGACCTAAATACATGTCAGAGCTGCTGGTGGGATATGAAGCATCCAGAGCCTTCAGGTCATCAGGGACAGGCCTACTCAGTGTCCCCAGGGTCAGAACCAAGCAGGGTGAAGCTGCATTTAGCTTCCATGGTCCTCATCTGTGGAACAAACTCTCTGAACGCCTGAGGTGTGCACAAACAGTCAGCTCATTTAAATCAGGGCTGAAAACATTACTGTTTACTGCAGCTTTCGTATAGTGTAAGACCTTTCTGTTTGCCACTGCCTTTCACCGAAGCAATTTTAAGGCTTTGAACTGCACTGTAACTTTTATTTTCTCTGTGACTTTTGTTTTCTGTTATTGTGAATAGTAATTTTTGCTGGATTTCTGTTGATCATTGTGATAGTTGGGCGACTCGGACCAATTCAGGGCAGAGTAATACCGGGTTCTGGGAATGCCGGAGCTAATAGGAAGAAAAGGTGTTTTTTCCTATTAAGCTGTTTTACCACTGGATTGGGGGCCAACTCAGGGCCGAGTGGAACCAAGTGGAGACAAGGTGTCTCTCAAGGTTATCACCGCTGGTTGGCTGCTTTTTCAGAATTTGTAGCGTAAACAAACTGAATTCACGGTGACGACCAGGTCTTAAGGATAAATATAAAGTGCAGTGGGACGAGTGACAAGTAGAACAATGGGAGGTAAATCCAGCAAAAAAAGCAAAAAACCATGAAGCTGGCATAGGAAATCTATTCTATTTTAGCCTACTTTCCTATTTCTTAACTTGTTTTAATGTTTTGTTTTAATGCCTATTTCTTACATTGTTTTAATGTTTTGTTTTAATGTATTTTAAATGCTTTTACTGTTATTGTATGCGCCTGTAAAGCACTTTGAGTTGCCTTGTGTCTGAATTGTGCTATACAAATAAACTTGCCTTGCCTTTTAAGATTAAATTTCTTCATATAAGACCAAAACACTTTTCTTTTCTGAGAAATTCTATTAATAGTGTTCATAGTATTTATTTTCACAGTAAATAATTGGCCTGATGACATCCTGAACAATTAGGGACAGAGCATATTTGGAAGCCGATAATTTTACACAAATGCATTCGCCTTATTGAAATAACATCCCTTCTTTGAGGGAGGAGGGTCTGCAGACCTTTCTCCAAAATGTCATTATGACAAAAAGACCAAAGTAATTGAAATGAAGCAGCTTGAAACAACTCATATTAGACCTATTTTTCTACTCACTACCAAGGGTTTCACTTTGTGTTGAAAAGTGGTTGGGGACAAGTTACAGTCAAGGTCAAAATCTTACATTCACATGTAAAGAAATATATGTATATCATGGCAGTCCTCAGTTCCAATGATTTCTACAACTCTCATTTTTCTTTCAACTACTTTGTCACAAAAAACATTCATGAAGTTTGCTTCAAATCTGAGTTTATAATAGGTCTTCTGAAAATGTGGCCATACAATTCAGGGACTTTTTAAATATCTTTCAACGTCAAATTATGTCAAAATGACGGGCCAATGATTCAAATAGATGTTCACATACACCATTTCAGACCAGCAAAGTACTCAAGGGTGTTACTTTGAGTTGACAAGTGGTAAGAACATCAATATGTGCAATTTTAGATAATGTCACGTAAAGAGACGTCAGAGTAGATTATTACAGCTGGAAAAATTGCATAATCAAAATTCATTTCATCTCATTTGTTAGTTGTTGTTTTTTTAGCACATTTGTAACAATTCAGCGGTGGGGACATTTCCGCAGCGTCCCCAGTGCACCTATGATCACTACTGAGTCCTATCCCTGTTCTTCACTCTGGTTTGTAGACGCACGGTAATGCTCTGTTCCTCATCATTATATTGGGATTCGGTGGGAGCTTTCATAATGGCTACCACAATACCGGACTGAGTTCTCCCTCACCGGTGAGAAACATCACTTTACATTCTGTTTGTTGCTTCTCTCTTCAAAAAGATGGTAAATGTTCTTGTAAACTTTCCCTGCAGCACATACAGCGCTTCATCAACAGCAGTTGGTACGACAGATATAAAGAGCCTCCCCCTCTGCAGACGATCACCATGATCTGGTCCCTTATTGTTTCCCTGTATGCTGTCGGGGGACTCATTGGTGCCACCAGTGTCAAATTTGTCTCAGGCAGGCTGGGAAGGTGGGTAAGAAAGACCTAATGCAACATTCAGTCCTACTGCCGGACAGACTTGAAGTGATATGTGTTCCTTCATCAGAAAAAAGGCGATGATCGCAAATAGCTTTGTTGCCATCCTGGCAGCAGGGATCATGCTGATGAGTAAAGGTGCCAAATCATACGAGATGATTATTGTGGCGAGGATCCTGCACGGCTACACGGCAGGTAAGCCGTATTCTCTGTCAAGAATAATGCATGTGTTGTTTTTACTTGACTGATTAACATTATCTCATGACCTGCAGGTTTGGGATGGAGCACCCATATGATGTACCTGGCAGAGATTTCTCCCAGGAAGTTAAGAGGCGTAGTCAGTCTGACCGCAGTGACCTTTGCGTCACTTGGCAAACTGTCTGGGCGTTTTTTTGGACTAAGGTATGTCTACGGAGACAGCAGTTTGGGTTTTTTTGGATTATTTTACAGTATACGAGAGCTTGATATCCACAGAATGCACAAAATATTATTGGCAAACCTTTCACCTGTAACCTTGAATTGTGATTATATATGCTCCCCTTATGCTCGCCATTTTGGTTGTGTTTTTTATCAGCGTTATGTTGACGATACTCAGCTTTACTTGTCTGTTGAGCCCGGTGATGTCTCTACTCTAACCACTCTGCAAAATTGCCTGGTATAGACTAGAATCTGGATGTCTCAGATTTGACTTACTTACTTCTGTTCTTTTAGCTAAAGGAAGTTAAAGTTAAAGAAGAAAGTTTGGAGAATTGTGCAAAAAGAGCTTCAGCTCAATATGAAGAAGTGTAAATAAAGATGCAGTAAAAAAAACACATCTAAACTCAGCTAACACAAGACTTCATTTTGTTCTGTTGTTTTTTTTATTTCAGTGAGATCCTCGGTCGTGAGGAGCAATGGAACATCGTCCTCTGTGTTCCTGCATGTTTCTCCGTGCTTCAGGTTATAGTGTTGCCTTTTCTTCCTGAGGCTCCCAGATACTTATTCATAGAGAAAGGGGATGATAAGGCTTGCAAAAAAGGTTTGTATATTTCCCCAAATTCATGCAGTATGTGACCAAAGAGCATTTTAATGGTAGCATAAAAAAAACATGTGCTGCTTGAAATTTCCCAGAAAATATTTGAACATAAGCTAGTTGTGATCAAGCATCATTTTAAGTGCTAAATATGTTGTTTGAAGGAAAGACACTCAAGGGTTATTTCAGTTCATATAGTTTTAAAATGTTGAAGGTGCAACATGAAAGAATTGGCATCCTGTTAAATTCTTATTCAAAACAAATAGGGGGCAGCATATCACCAGAATAACTAACTGCTGCTAACTGCTAATCTACACTCACATTTTAGATCATAGAGCACTTTTATCACACCCATTCATTATTTATTTTAAATGTTTTGTATGTAAGCAAAGGAGCACATTTCTATTTTTATGATATATATTTGTCTATGGTCTTCTCATCTCAGCTCTCCAGAGTCTGTGGGGCAAAGGCGACTACAAAGAGGAGATGGACGAGATGTTGGCTGAGCAGGCGGCCATTGAGAGCGCCCCACCAAAAAGCCCTCTGGAGCTCCTGAGGGACAGGACTGTCCGATGGCAACTCATGTCCATGTCCATCATCCAATGCTGCAACCAGCTGTCGGGTATAACAATGGTGAGGATGGAAACCTTTTAGTTTGTGCTAGTATTTATTAAGATTCTCAAAATCAAACCAATTTGTCTCCCCTTCCCAGCTCAGTACCTTCTCTTTTGACATCTTCCTGGAGGCAGGTATACCGAGAGACCAGATCCGCTATGTCACTCTTGGTCTTGGAGTATCTGAAATAATCATAACCATTTTCTGTGTGAGTAACTAAATCAGTTTGTACCTGAGCTCTGTAGACTGTCTCCACATGTTGGTAAAGGCCATCTTTACTTGACATGGAAATAATGGAGAGATTGTTAGAGACTTCTTGGTTGTTTAGTTCAGCCACTATTACCATGTTCCTGTGTGTCTTACATTTCCCACCAGAAACACTCACTAGTCATTATCCACTCACCCCTATGCAGAAAGTCAGGTGAAGTTTTCATAGTCCACAAAACATTTCTAGAACTTCACAGCAAAACAGGGTCAAATCAGCATTCTCCTGAACAACTGAAATAGATGGGGACTTGTTTTAAAATGAAAAACAACTGAAAAACAAGCCTAGACTATCAACCCTGTACATATTCATAATTCAGGTAATACTCTCTATCATGTGTGTGTCGGCTGACTAAGCTGTATTGAAATGATTGACACACAGGATGTGCAAACACAAGAACCAGAAGCATAAAAATCAAATGACATTTTGGTTCACGTCTAGTAGGGTATCATTTTAATGGATGCCAACTTGTATTTAATGGCCTTTAATGACTCGGTTTGGAAGTGCTACCATGTGGCAGCAGAGGAAATGACTGACAGAGAATATTATCTTAGAATATTTTGAAATTGTATATACATAAAATTTGTAACTACTACCATATTTTGTTGACCTCTCTGTTTCTCAGGGACTGCTGATTGAGCACACTGGCAGGAGGCCGTTGTTCTGGGGGGGTTATGGAGTCATGTCTGCCACCTGGGTGTGTGTCACTGTGGCACTCAGCCTGAAGGTAAACCTGTTACCTTTGGATATTGACGCAGCTTTATTAGCTATGAGAGAAGTTGGACGCTACGCATTTTAAAGGGCGTGCTTCAAACAAGTTACACAAAAGCATATTTTCACATTTTTTTGTACCCCTGCAAGTGTCGAGCCATGCAGGCAGTTTGAGTCCTATCTGCACAGGTGTTAGACATCAGTCTCTGTGATTCCTGTCTCAAAGGGTGACCCAATGTATGTAATCAAACGGTAATGTTAGCTACGAAGTGGTTGAATGCTAACGTCAGCTAACGGAGTACCAATTAAGTTGTTTTAACTTGAAATATGGCCCGACGTCCCTCCAGATTTACACTGTACATAATTTGTTTTAGTTGTTGATCAATCCTGAAGAAATTAAAACAATTTGTCAGGTTCCCTGTGTCTTTATATCTGGCATCCTGGAACACAGCAGTATGAATCCTAGCAGTGAAACATCCCAGCCTGAGTGCGACATTGGAGAAAAATGGTGGCCATGTGAATATGGTCTATTGACCCCCACTGTCTTGCGGTGAAGGTAGAAAACCTTAAAACTATCTGCACGGCTCGACACCACCAAGGGTAATTGACAAAATATGGTGTCGTCATGAAGGTGATCGGACCGTTACAAGAGTTCACCTAACAGCAAAACATGTATCAGCTATCATTTCTGTTGTGTGCGAAGACAGCTGTTAAATAATTGCTCTCATTGTCTACATAGCAGGATGCTAATAAATATATGAATCATCATGCAGGAGTCCAGCCATTGGGTTCCATACATTGCCGCTGCTTTGATCATCGTCTTCATCCTCTTCTTCTGCGGAGGACCTAGTATGTCCATTACACACTGCATTATGGTTCACACAGAAAAGATGTTTGTACATAATGAATTGAATCCCCTGTGTCGTCAGGTGGAGCCGGAGCGGCCCTCAGCAATGAGCTCTTCATCCAATCTGATCGAATGGCAGCATTCGTCATCGTTGGGATCCAGCGCTGGTTGTGTTTCGCTTCGTTGGGCTTCGTCTTTCCATTCCTCATTGTGAGTGCAACAAGCAACAAGCTAAAGTTAAATGGGATTTTCATCACAACATGGATTATGTTTTAATTTTAGCACTTTTCATGCATTACACATAAGATTAATGACAGAGTGAATGTCTTTTTAGTGTGTGTTGGCTATTTAAATATCATTAGAAACTTTATGTCATATTGTAAGAAAACACCCAGAACTTTCATTAAAGGTGAAGCTCACTCTGACCTCACACATCTTTACCCTCCCTATCCTCTGTCCCAGAATGCCCTGAACTCGTACTGCTTCTTGCTGTTCGCCTTCTTCTGTCTGCTGGGTTGTCTTTATACCTTCTTCCTCCTGCCTGAGACTAAAGGGAAGACCCTGCTGGAGATCTCTGAGGAATTTAAAGCCATCACTGTCTGTGGGAAGTCCTTCTTAGAGGAGAAGAGAGAGGAGACCAAGTTATAAGGCAGTCCAGATACACCTGTTTCAAACTGTTGTTTTGTTGTGTCGGACAGTATTTATGTTTTATGAAGTATTTTTCTAATCTACTGCAAAAGCATCAGTCTACCATTACTGTGTCATACAGAGAATAAACAGTACAATAGAGGAAGAACTTGAGATGGACATGTAAACAAAAATGAACTGTAGTGTTTTATTTCTCATGGATATTATCGCCGTGTCATGTTATTCTGTCATTTCTGTCATTCTCAGTTCATCCTTGTTCCTCAGCAGAGTTGTGTTTTTATCAGGGAGATATTTTTCAGGAGATTTTCACAACATCCCACGACTGCAAACGCCAACTTTAACACCTCAATCAACAAATAACTAGAAAAAGGAAAAGCAGCCACACTTTTAGACTCACAAAACAAATGCCTAAGAAGAGTTAGTATAAAATATTACATGAAAAATGACTTTGAGTGCATTTAAACAGGATACAGTCCAGATTAAAATGGGATGACAACAGAGGACTGTGGTTTTCTTTTATTGGGATGCCAGACTTCATACTATCCCACTACTGTAAGCATGGCAAAATAAATGTTTTACATTAATTTAGGAAGAAATATTTATATGCTAACACAGAATTCAGGGTTTAGTATTCAGTGTGATGGAAAATGCTTGTGTTTTCAATGCAATGTTGACCTCAGTGTTTAAAGAATAAACCAACAACATGGAGTGACAGGAAGTTAGGTTTACTTTTTCAAACCACATTTGAATAAAAGTGACAATGTCAGATCTGAATTGTGTGGTCAATGTATTGACTTGTGTCCTGATGAACTCGACTGAATCAGGTTTAATCAGGATGGAATGGGTTTTAATAATCTGAATGACGTCAACACATGCTAGCTGTCAAAGATTATTGAGACGGGCTGCTGGAGCCCATCACAACTGTCTTGTCTTCATTCCTTCACATTTTGTACCCCTCCATACAATCTAAATTACAGAAAGAACAAACGTCAGCAGGCCCATAATACAATTTTAAAGATCAGATAAGAAAAAGGGTCATTAGATACTGATGGAATTGTTTTTATTATTTCTACTTTCCTGTGCAACTCAAGCTGAGTTGAGTCTAATTTTACTCAATACTACTATATTTCTGTCATTCTTATTTAAACTTGCTTAGAGTGAGCAACCAGTTCAGTGCAACTGTACTGTCGTGAAGGCTGCCCATAGCCTACCTGACAAAACTGCACCTGCAGCCACAACATGTTTTGTCACAAGAGGTCAGTACTCTCCTTCCTTCAGCTCTGCAGCAATAAATCAACCTCTGCTCCCGTCAGTACCCATGGGCTCTGCTGTCTGTTCTTTGACCTCCACAGGGAATTAAATGAATGGGAACTGTCCCACACTGTCCCACAACATTGTCTCTTTTCTTTGTCTTTGTCTCTCTCGTGGACGCTGGTCTTCTGTTGGTGACCTTGGTGTTTATTACTATCACACTCACAATGAAGATCAAGCTGTTTCTTTAACGCTCATACCTTATATCTGAAGTGAGACACTAAGTTTTGCTGAACAGTGGCTACAGGTAACAGTTATCGTAAGTACATAAGTAAGATTGTATTTATATAGCATTATTACTTAGTGTTACAAAGTGCTTCTCTAGAGGATAAAAGGTTAAAAGGTCAAGAAACGAGTGAGAAACTAGACTAGACTAGACGTGGTTTACACAAATATTAAAGGAGTTTTCAAAGCAGCTCCATCTCCACACCTCGGACAGTCAGACCATATTTCCCTCACTCTCACCCCAGCTTACAGACCCCGGATCTGTAGAATTAAACCATCTATCAGCACAGGTGTTGTCTGAGGACACCACCTCAATGCTGCAGGACTGTTTTGAGAGCACAGAGTGGGATATGTTTGCACAGGGAGCAGACCTTGAGGAACACACTGCATCTGTGCTGGGGTACATGGACTTCTGCACAGAGACTGTAACCACACAAAGGACAGTTAAGGTGTTCCCCAACCAGAAGCCCTGGATTAACAGCACGGTGAGGGCACTGCTCAAGGAGAGAGATGCAACTCATTCAGGTCTCATGACAGACAGGCCTACAGCGATGCACGGGGGAAGTGAAGTTAAAAAAGGCATTAGGGATGCCAAACGCCAATACAAACAGCGCATTGAAGAACAGTTTAACAACAACAACCCCCGTAGCATGTGGGAAGGTATCAAGGCACTGACGGACTACAGAAAGAATATTTCGCTGCCCAGTGAAGACTTCAACCTGCCTGATGTCCTCAATCAATTCTTTGCTCGCTTTGACACGCAGAGAGGGGTGACTGCGAAAAAGTGTCTGCAGGCCTGCAAAGTGAATGGGATGGATCAGAGCGTGTTGCTGCAATTCACTTTGCAGGCCTGCCTCCAACCCTGACCCCAGATCCGAAAAAGTGTCCGCACAGAGGGGCGCCAGCACGCTCCAAACGGCCCGAAACACACTCCTGAACAGCCCCTGGAGGAAGGATGTTGGCCCTGACAAGCAGACGGTTCAGGACAATAAAATCCACCACCAACAGACTGAGAAACAGCTTCTACCCCAGAGCTGTGACCTCCATCCACCCCCCCATAATGAGACACAATTCATTTTGTTAAAATGCTAAAAATATTGTAACAGTGGTGCAAGTGAAGAAGAGTCATAAAGTAAGCAAACTGACTTAGTAATGAAAATAATACGGTAGGCTAATATTTACCTAGAATTAGCAAACATTTGCTAACATTAGCCACCATAAGCATAAGCTAGTGTTACCAGAACAGGTCAGACCGTAGAAGCAAAACCCCTGAGTGTATTCAAGGAGACCTATTATGCTATTTTGTTTTTTCCTTTATATTTATATATGTTCCAGTGCATGGAAAGATCTTGAAAGTTAAGAAGGTCAAGGTCTGCGCCAACAGAAGCGCCTCTCTCCCACAGAAAGCACTGCTCCTTCAATGCCTCGTCAGTAGTCAGGCCTTTACTTTGACTTTGTGACATCACACTACATCGACGTGTCACACGTTTGCCCAGTTAATGCATAGGGGCTACTTTGGGACACGAGAATTGATTTAGCACAGCTGCTCTGTTGTTGTTAGCAGTGCTGGGTCAGGCATGTCTGAACTGACCAATCAGAAGAGACTGGGTATTTGGGAGGGGGGCCTTTAAAGAGACAGGAGCTAAAACAGAGCATTTGAGATAACAGACGTGTTTTTTGAGCATTAGAGCATGTAAAGCTATTCTAGTAGTAACCCAAAATAAAAAATATGAGACTGAAAATGAGCATAATATGTCTCCTTTAAATTAAAAAATGATATTGCTCCCAAATTCAACTTTCCATTTGTAAGAGGAAGAATGTGTAAATTACTCTCAAGAGTTAGTCATGCTTTAAAGTAGACAGTGTCTGTGTATACAGTATATGGCAGTACTTTCTAAGTGCTTATCTAACTCAGACTGAAGTGTTTTATGTGCTGCTGCCCCTTTCTCCTATTTCAGGACATCAGGTGTTGTGTTTCATGTAAAGTATTGCCTGCTTCCACACGATGTGTTATGCTAATGCACCACATTGTGTCAGCATTTTCCACACTCTTACAACAAGAACACTAGAGTCAGAACTGCCTACTGGACATTTTCCTCCTCTGGACCATTTCCACACTATCCTTGTGCCTTCCTCTCATTAGTGTGATTTCAGTCAGTCCTGGTCGGTGAGTCCTTCTCATCCCCAGTTGGCTCTTTGAGTAGCTCACTGGCTATAATGATCTATATTTGAGTCTTTGAAGGTCTCTCCTTCCTTATCACTGGCCAGCAGCTGCTGGCGGCCACCGGGTCTTCATTAGCTGCTATAAGCGCACTCTCTATCCACAGCCCTGTACTTTGGGAATGGGAGCTGTGATTGGCAGCGTCTTGGCTAGGCTGATCACCCTGTACCGACGTCCTGCTGCGCCTAGTTAACACTGGAGGAGGATTGACTGGAGGATTAATTGGAGAAACCATCATGAATGGTCTACTCTCTCAAACCTGGCTGGTCCCTTTGTCAAACTGGTGCCAAAATGCTAAAATAATGGCACAGGAGATGAGGAGATAAGTTAAAAATAAATGGAGCACGGTCTGATTTAAAGCATGTCAATCACATGGACCTGTGATTAAGATTCTCTAGAAACACACAAAGGATTCATATGTGTCTGGGTCTCAGTGGCTTTAGTTTATAGCTGTAATGACTCCGTTACATCAACAGATGGCGATGTTAATCCTCTGCCGGGATGCACTAGACTGATCACTGATCACACATTAGGCATGACACAGTAAGTGTAGCTCATGGCAACCAGGGCGAATTAATTTAAATCCACAATGTCAAGGTTGACAGGTGCTGTTATCTCATTTGATTCTGATATAAAGGTGGTAAAAGATGTAGGTACATACTTCAAGTAAATAATTGCATTTGCTGTTAGTATGATAACTTTTAATTTATTATTTCATTTTAACTTGTAGCTTATTTTGGTTACAGAACCTACTGTATTTCCATCCAGACTGGTTTTGAATTGTATTTGCTGTGTGTTTTGTCATTAAAGGGGCACTATGTAGTTTTGGGAAAGGAATTTTATTCAGAAGAGAAAGAGAGAGCTTTTTTTATTCCAAAATAAAACAAGTTAGTTGTCAGTTTCAATGACTGAATAAACAAACTGACCTTAAAGGACAACACAGTTTCATATTGTTTTACTTTGTTTATATTTGGCGGACCCTGCCACCTTTCTAGCTTCAAACAGTGTTGTGGGACCTTATTTTCCTCATATACATATACTGTATATACAGTATGTAGGGGAATTGTGCTTTTGCCACATGAGATGCAGCAGAGGTCAAAAGGGAACTTTGATTATGTGTTAAATGTAATACTCTTAAGGCTTGTTTACCAGTGTTTTTAGAATATACTAGTACCCTCCACATTTGTAAAAGACACTCAGTACTCCCTCTAAACATTCATCTTTATATTATTTATAAGTTTTGCATCCAAAACACAAGACACAAGCATCGTAACACTCTGATTTCTGTCATACTCTAAGAGACGTATTTCTACAGTGTTATTAAGCCTTTTTCTATCTTCCACTGAGACTCCAGCAGAAAGTAAAACCCTCCTTCAGTGGTGAATCCATGCATAGCAAAGAAAAGGTGAAATAAGGGCCATTACTCTTCTGTCTCTCCGCCTGGCAACACTGAGCTCACAAGCAACGCTGCAAATCAGAGGAGAGTGAATACAGTTGGATGTATTACAGATAAAATGAGTCACCGTTTTTCATAAGTCTCAAGTTGTGCATCGATGTATTTGGCCGATTTCCTGTACATGTAATAAGTATGCTGATTTCCCCCAGTTAATAGGCCTACGCATGACTGTTGTGCGCAGGCCATGTGAATATGATTATCGAATGAAACAATGTCAGTCAGAGCGCAGGATGCACAGAAATTCCACTTGATTAGATTGTCCGTTGTGTCTGAAGATTATCTACTTTGTGTAAGTGGGAGAGGATGAGTAGCAGATGCCAGAGGATTTAGCCGGTCACATTGACAGTTAGTCAGTGGACTCAGTGAAAGACGATTTCAAGGTGTTGGAGCAAATGAAACCTCATAGAGCTTTCAGTATACTACAGACACAGCTACAGTGGGATCATGGGAAACTTTACCGTGTAGGGATCCTCATTATAAACAAAATTAACGATGAACAATACCTATAGTTTAGATGAAGCCAGGAGTGTTTTCTCTTTCTACACTGGCTTCCACTGTTTGATTGGGTTTGGTTATATTTTTTTGTTCATTATACTCTATTGTTCTGTTTTATTTAATATAGGTTCTCTCTTTTTCTCATTTAGTTGGTTAAAATAAACTGTTTTAGGTACAACACGTGTGTGTGGTTGGGTATTGTGACAAATAACCAATAACAATCTGAAAAAAAGTGATGCCTGCTCTTGCAAAATGGATCCTGGCATTGGGTTGAGACTCATTATTAAATATAACAGGAGGAAGCTAAGTAATAATACTTGACATTACACTGTGTCTATATGGTACACCAGTATGATACATGATACAGAAGTCTTTTCAAAATGACATGTGAATCAACCGCTGAGGGGCAGCAAACTACAAACCCTGCTCTGTCAGAAATGCAGCAGAAAAGAAGAAAAGCAACCTGTTTATCCGTCAGTGCTGCAGCCAAAGAAACTGTAAACTGAAAGGATTCATTGTGACACACTGTTTTATGGAGGAAGATTAAAGAAGAATGTCAACAATGATGTCAAACACTGTAATACTTGTGTGTGTTTGTGTGTGTCACAGCACTTGTCTTTGCTCCCTGTTAAGCTCTGGTGCATTGGTATGCAAAGTTTATTCTGCACGGGAAAGGCAAAGTCTGCCACCTCGTCATTTATTCCATCCATAACGACTTTCCTCAGACACTTGTGATCTATTACAGCTACAACTGAAAATGTTTTAAAGGTCCAACGTGCAGGATTTAGGGGGACTTAAATATGAATATGGAACATTATAGTCAGAGTTTTCATTTATGCATAATGTAATTAAAAGTCATTGTTTTGTTGCCTTATGAGCCTTTAATATCTACAGAGGAAGCAGGTCCCCTTCCATGTAGCACTGCCATGTTTTTATAGCAGGCCAGAAGCTACAGACTAAACTTTGGCTCTAGAAAAGGCTTTCAGTTTTTTAACGGCCACCATAGACGAAGGGTCGTACAGCTAGATGCTAACTGGACCGTTTCAACAGGAAGGCCCATTTGCCTTCTTGCCTTAAAGGCAGATGGACCATTATAAAAGGCTCATTTGCCTTTATAAATCACAGTGTAATGATAAATTGTAGGTCTTGGAAAGTATTGGAAAAATGCGTCGCTGTAAAGTCAACATCACAGCTCATTTACAGCTGGAGGACTAATCGGTCCATCCATCATCTCTGCTAAACAGACGGACAGAGACAGAGAGAGAGAGAGGTGGTGGCGGAGAAAGAGAGAGAAGAAAAGGAAATAGACTCAACAGTCACATCAGTAATGAAGTGCATGAGAAATGCACTGAAACACACGTGGACGGTGTCCTGCATTGAATGTTGCTATCGCTGGTGATTTCGTACAGGTGGCACACAGATGGGACCCCTCCTGAGACCTGAGCTTGTTAATGAGTCACGGCGAGGAGGGGTGGAGCGGGCTGATATCATGAACCAGACGGAACCCTCTGGCAGCGCAACATCGAGGTACCCAGCATGCCATTCTCCATAATGGCGAGGTGCCCCTCGGGCCAGCGGATTAACCCAAACCTGGCAGCACTTTGCCGTGCCACGTGTCCGGCTGAGCAAACACTGGAAATGAATTATTATTTTCTCGCACTGTGGCTGAGAGATTACAATCAGGCCTAACGAGGGCCCCCATAGAGACTTATTAGAAGCTCTAATTAATGGTGCGGAGCGAGTGTGATGATTATTTACAGTATTTAATTGCTTTTTTTTTTTAAAAACTTTGCAAAAACTTGAAGTTTACTGAAACAGGGATTAGTTTGAACAGTGAAGCTGAGTTGGATACAAAGTGGAAGGGCAAAGGTCAAACTTAAGTGGGTGAGAATGCATTTTGAGATTAGTGGGTTTAGTCAAGGTCTACCAGTCTAATACGACTAAACTAACATTCACTATCCTTTTGTTGAAGACAATTGGGAGCTTGGAGATAATTACGTTATGGGTCTGGTATGCAGGTTTGAAGAGAAGAAGAAGAAGAAGAAGAAGAAGAAGAAGAAGAAGAAGAAGAAGAAGAGTGGGAGCAGATGGAGAGCAGGGTTACTGTCACACAATATTAACACATCCACCTCAGGAGGAGTGAGCCTCTCAGACAGGACAGTGGGACTAAATTACAACACAGAGGGGATTCTGAGTGGGCTATCAGGGAGGGAAATTCCCAGCTGCCTTTTATGTGGATTATGGGCCATATAGAGCGACAATCCCACCCAGACACATCCGGATGTAGCGTCGGAATGTAGGGATTTCACACCCAAGGAAATAAAAAAAACTTGCGACATCCTTGTAAATATTTTGGTTAATGTAGAATGGTTAATGTATCTAAATGTCAGATAACTTTATTTGTGCGTCTGTCGACATTGCTCTGGTGCAGTCTTGCCATGGTAATTGAACACACATGACGAGGCGGAAGGAGGGTAGACCGCTGCTAAGGCCTCAGTCTGTCCTGTCACGCATCTCTTATTCACCAGCCCGGTGTGTGTGTCTGTGTGTACGTGTGTGCCTGAAAGAGAGTTGGTTGTGTGTGCGATAACACACCATTGGCATTCTTCATTTGTAAATAATTGAATCAGGCTATTTTAGTTTGCTCAGAGCGCAGCTGTAATTTGCAGCCGTTCTGCTCTTAAGGACCGGTAATTATGGCTTTTAGAGTCTGTCCCAAAACAACTCAAACGGCCTCAACTCATGACAGCTGTGCATCTGGGCCTGAACAGACACACATATACAGGCACTAACATATGTGTGGCTGTTAATTAAACTGGTACATTTTCCAACTCAAGTGGATTTCGACACATGAGGACAATACAAACGAGGGTCAGGGTGAAGCGCTTGGTCAATTTGTGAATGAATGCAGTTTTTTTCTAACTAAAATGAATAATGACGTTTTCAACCTTATAGTCATGATATAACATTTTCTGAATGGATAACTTAAACTCTTCTTAAACAAAATTGCAATCTCACATAATACATATATTTAAGGGAGATTGGAGGTGCAATATGTAAGAATCAGCCACCTGTCAAATTCATGCTCAAAACCAAAAGGGGGCAGCATATCACCAGAGTAACCACGAACTGCTGCCAATTGAAGCTGCTGCTGGCTAGCTGCTGTTAGCTAGTTAGCTCAGTTCGCTCTGCAGCTAGCAAAACAGAATGGGAGTTTGGAGCACCGGGGGAGTGTTGGTTATTACACCGCTACCATGCAACCAGGAGCCTAGCCTGTTAGCATGCTAACTCCAGTTGATATATTGCAGGACAATAAATACACATTACCAACTGTTAGTCCTTCACATGCTGTTCATAATTATTTTAATTATTTTTTCAAATCTTTCAACAAAAAATCTTACATACTGCAGCTTTAAAGAGGGTTACACACATAAGTAGATCATGATTTGTTTTTCCCATGTTCATGTTCCCATGTTTTTTGTATGCAGTTCAGGCCATTGTAGCAGCAGATAAAAAGTGTTTGTCTGAACCTTAAAGGACCTCTGTCTATTTTCACTTCGTCACCTGATTTGCTTGTTGTTTCTCCAGTGCAGACACATGCCTCAGAGTTAATGAATGGCTGCTCGTCCTCCAGACACCGTCTACTCCGTCAGGCCTTAACAAAGTGTGCACCAGAGTGCAGTAAACGTGATTCAATGGACGATTATCATGGGAGTTAAAAAAACTGACAAAAACAAAAACTGGCTGAGAGTCCTCAGCTGGTTTATACAATACATCAACATGTAGTACAGTGTGGTCACATTAAATATTTGTGACTGGATGAGCTAGGACCATTTAACACCTTCAGAACTAATGAGAATCACCCTGTTTTTAATTTCCTGGATCCTGAATTGACCCTCCCCAAAAAATGCTTTGCCATCATCAGACAGCTGCTTCTCCAGCTGAAACTAAAACATTCAGGAACTTAACAAAGCACTGAACTGTTTCCACGCAACAGCTGTTCTATTCTGCGCAGAATGCTTCGTTAATTCTCTGATTAGGCAGCGCTTCTGCTTTTTAGCTTCATTAGAAATCTCTGAGAGTATTTTAGGCACAATTAACACCTGTGATTAGAGAGCTCAAAGAGATTTTAGACAGCACCCTTATGTTTCATGAAAATGCTCTATTACAAGTCTTATATGAAACTTTTGTCCCATGATTGACGGCATAAATAAAGCACACTGTAATGATACTGTTTGACAAAGAACTAAAGAAGAATAAAGAGTAGAGAAGGCAGAAGCATCTTTAAATGTGCGGAGTCATAGTACTTTGTGAACATGATTATTGTACTTGATGAATATGAAATAGACCTGGTCTTAAAACAAGATGTGCAGGTAAATATGGATGTTTCACTCCTCATGGCTACATGCTCAGGAAAAATGTTGTAGTAAAAGTAAAAGACTCCAAGCTCCAACAAACTCGGGGGCAGCGTATTACCAGAGTTACCCACAATTGCTGCTCTTTGCTAGCTTCCATTAGCTAATTAGCACATGGACCGGGACATTTTGAGAGTTCATTTTGTTAATTTATTTAGCTAACAGCTGGAGTATACCTGCCATCTGAAACTACAGGGACTATCTTGCAGGTACACAGGGGTATTATGGCTAGCTGGTTAACATGCTAACTGCAGTAGATATCTGTCCAACACAGTACATAGACGTCTTTGACATAACATCAACACTGTTGTTTCTTTACACTCTGTTGATAATATTAGTTCATTTTTTTAATGTATTAAAGGTGCAATATGTAGTTTTGGGGAAGAAATTTTAATCAGAGGAGGAAGATTATCATTGGCTGATTTTTCTTTATGCCTAAACTCTTTGTTTTCATGACTGAATAAACTGAATAAATAAACTGACCTTAAAGGACAACACAATTTACTGTTATAATTTGTTCATATTTGGCGGACCCTGCCACCTTTCTAGCTTTCTTGTGGAAGGACCTTATTTTCCTCTGAGAACAGCTTGTTTATTCAGTTATGGAAAGTGGAGTTTTTATTATCATCTCATTAATATTGTAAATATAAAAATTCTGAGTTTGACTTTCTTCTCCAACACTACATAGTGCCCCATTACACTAAAATTCTGGTCATATCTTACAAATTGCTCCTTTGGATTAACTCATATTGGAAAGAAACATGTTGCTGATTTCTGAATCTGGGATTGGACAGAAAAGCAGCTTCGTCATCATAGATGGTCATATGATCAGAAAACGATACAACCTCCTCTTCCCGACATGATCTCACTGTAACAAAGCTATACCTGACCATTCGTGGATCTAATTTACTGGCAGTCACAGCTTGGCTGACAACACGACTGTCACTACTGGACGCATTCACGCAACTCAAGGATTATCTCCCCACCATCCGCTACCTTGAATATGGCACGGCCCGGGAAGCATATGGCTACAATCTGTGGCACCCCTCACTGTATGGCCTCCATTTGCTTTTAATTAAACACATGGAGACACCCCATGCTTGGGTGAAGACCTGGCAAGGGACTAATAAAGAAACAAACTAATATGAGCTAAGTTAATGATGATGTCAGGGAAGCTCATGTGTCAAGGACAATAATGTGCACATTACTGAAGACAGACGTTCGCGTGCGTTTTATCGCATGTCTCATTAAACTTGGAGACAGTGATTGCAGTGATATTCCTCCAAACTTGCAGCTGATGTGAATAACAGTCGGCAGTCGTAGTTTGAGGACTTGCTAAAAGCAGGGGAAAGTCCACATTTACGGACCAGCTAGGCCATCGGCAGTCTGACATAATGTATCTCACATGTTTATGCAGCTGGTTTTGTCGTATCATGGCTGACTAAATGAGGAGTCATTTCCAGCCCGTCTGGGACGTCCCAGAGTAAACATGAAAACTGGAGCACACGCCTTGGAAGCTGAGGTTCGCTGAAGTAAACACTCTAATGTGCCAATAATGTAAACAGCATTAGTGCTTCAACGCCTCTAATCAAGAGATTGGCATACACACACCTTGTTCCAAACATATGTGTGTGTGTGTGTGTGTGTGTGTGTGTGTGTGGATTATGGGGGCTAGCGGCGGTAATCCCCGGACCACATGGACGTCAGAGGCAATCCAATTTACAGTATGACACTGCTGAACACTTACAGATACAACCTGTTATACTGTCTGTGCATGCCAATATTCAAACAGTGGAGGAGGACTTGTTTAGGATTATTTTAGCGTTTGTTGACTAAGAGGCTAAAGCCATGCTAGCGGCTAACTGAGGCTACAGGATATTTGGAAACCGCAGTGCTTTGTTGAGCTAAATATTAGCAGCATGGCATGCTAACAATGACAATGCTGACATGTATAACGTTTACCATGTTCAACATCGTATTTCAGCTTGTTAGCATGCTAACATATGCCAATTAGCTTTAAAAGAACAGCTGCGGCTGATTAGTTTTGCATATACTGGATTTGGTCATCATCCAAAACACTGTACAAACGTGATTATAATGCCACATTAAAAAGTTATTAAAACTCATCCACAGTGAAACATGACCATGCCACGTTTCATGGCTAATCCATCAAATAGTTGTTGAGAGTTTTGGGTGTGGATCCGCCAGCTCGATATCCTATATCACACATTGGAGAGCTCTCAAATGGTTTTACGTTCTCAGGAATGGTTTTTTCCTCAGCTCAAATATTCAGTTTATGTTTCCTCGGGTCAATATGTTGAATAAAAAAACAACCTACAGTGTATCCTTCTGATGTTATTCTCTTTGAAACCAAAGCCCACAGAAACAGTTTCCTTGACTTTATAGATCCACAGTGAATGAGCAGATTTTTACCATTCAAAGTGCATTGATTCCTCCTTCTTCTTTCATTCTGTTGCAGTTTTAAACTGAATATTGCCCTCATCAATCTCTTACAATGTGTGTTTATATCGAGACATGCATGCCTGGAAACATGAGCCCACATTTTTCAGTCTGACTAAAGTGGTGCACCCAAAAATGACATTGCCATGCTGTGAGCATGGGTAAAAAAAATACTTACACAAAGCATCACCAGATTTCAATAACTAAATCCCTAGACCTTTGTCAGCAGTTTCCAACTTGGCTGATGCAATAAACCAGAACTTCAGTGGCATCTGTTTCCAGGACAATGGAGCCCTGTGTGTTTGTATGTGACGGCACCCATTATCGTGTATCCAGTGGAGGGTGACTCTCTAATCAACCTCTACACCACATTGTCATTCATTTATGCATTAAACAGATGGAGAAGGTGACTGGTAGGCAAGAAGTCACGCAACACTTGCGCACACATGTTGCCACTCTCCGGAGAGAAACACCAGCCGTCAATCATAATACTCACTGAAATACTCCTTTATTCCAAATGCAGGATCAGGTCAGCCAAATAAAACATGCATATGTTGTTTTTGCCATTTTCTATCTCTACATTATAGATATTTAATACATAAATGATTCTATCCATACAAAATATAAAAATATGTGAGGCCTCATTTACAACCATATTTACACACACTTCCTTAACTTAAGTGAAATTATTAATTCATTTATCTATGTACATACTATTAACTGAATACAATAGTACAGTATATCCTATGTCTAAATCACATTGCATGAAAAAGCTAAACTGTACCAAACTGACTACCTTGCACACTTGTTTGCTGCATGGGAATGAAGTCATGAGAAAATTGCACATCAGCTTTTGTTAACGTTGTGACTTGATGTAACTGTTAGCCTTAATACTCAGGAGATATTCCGAAACATTAAAATGAACAAACATGCAAACACTGTTGCTTTTTCACTGTTTACCAACTGTAATTCATCACTGACTTTCAATCACTTGATATTCAACACTCAACAATACTGAATAAATGGACTGTGAGTTTTATTTATTTTTCGTTCCAGATGGCGGATGTTAGTGTACACAAGCTGGACAAAGAGTCATTTGCTGTTCCAAGACTCAGGATGTTATGAGATGATGCAATTCTTGCTTTTTCTGCGTTTGCGGGTGTGTAGCTGCCCGCTGCGGTTGGGTCCGCCCATCCCTGCGTTGTTGTACTTATGGACAAGCTCCTGGTTGCTGAGGTAGCGCATCTGGATGGGTCTGGGGATTGGCTCGCCCAGAAAGTACCCTTCATCCTCTGATTCGGAGGATGACGAGCAGGTGGAGCACCAGTCGTCGTCATCATAATCATCCCAGGAGTATTGGTTCAAGCCAGTGCGTCGGCCAGCCCCCGGATTCTGTAGAGTCAGGTCTGAAGTGGTCCTGGGGCACTGCCTGAAGGGTTGGGGCTGGTATCTTCCCCCTCCACCTCCTATTCCAAACTGGTCCCTGGCGCTCCTTGGCGGCGGGAAACGGTCGTAATCCTCACGGACACGCAGCTGTGGTCGTTCTTGAGGTCTCGTTCTGCGCTCTGCCACCAAGTTGAGAGCGTTCTCTGAACGGGATCGACGTGATCTCCGGGAGCGGTGGTGGTGGTGCCGGCGCCTCTGGGGAGTGTCCTCTGGAGCATCTATCCGGACACTTGCTCTCCTTCCACCTCCACCACTGACACTACCCACCCTGCGCTCACTGATGGGTGGCAAGCGGGCAGCGTTAGCGCTGCTCACCAAACTCACCCTGTCCTCCTCCTGGAAGGTGAAGCCAGGTGGTAAATGGTTCATACCCATACCCACACCCATGGCAGAGGGGTCGCAGTACTGCAACTGGTACGGGGCAGACCTGGGAGGCTCCATTTCCATGTAGGGCTGACCGGCAGTGAGGCTGTGAATGGAGTCAGAGCTACGAAACTGCAATGAGGAGTTGAGGGTGTCCATGTTACTTTTCTCTGACACGTTCATTCCAGAGTCTTTGCTCAGGTCCGGCATGGAGAAACGAGAAAGGTGCTCCTGACGCTTTCCTCCTCCATCTGCTGAGTTACCTGCAGGAAAACAGAGTTAAATTTAGTCTTAACTAAGCCTTCTATTCATTTATTTTAAATCGCATTGAATTTCAGGTAACAAAAGTTGTGATGAGTAGTGCCAACAATACTTGGACAAGGCCAAGCAGAGGTCTATCGAGTGCTACCGTACCCACCTGTAGCATTGGACAGGGCCAGTGACTCCATGGATCCTCTCGGGGTCTGCTCCAGAGGAGTCAGTTGCTCAGTGAAGTTAAGTGCATTGATGGGGTTTCTGCTTCTTGCCACCTGGGTCACCGGAGGCCCCACATCTCTGTCCCTCTGAAAGCCGTGCAAACTGATCGAGCGCTTGTCAGAGGAGAAGCCGTTGTGGTGCTGAGAACAATGGGACACCTCCGTGAAGCTCTTTTGGGTCCTCAGTTTGGGAGGATAGTACTCCTCAGGAACTGGCTGCTGGAACCACGTGTCACTGAGCGATTGGCCCTTCATGGCGGAGACGGGTGGTCTCTTCAAACCTCCGTTCTCCTTGATCCTGTGATCCTGCTGTTGATTGTTCTGTCCAGGGCAGGTGGGGTTATAGGCAGTCCTGACATTGCACTGGCTGAGGAGCTGTAGAGGGGTAGGATGGTTGACAGTTGGGTCCGATTGGGGTTCATAATTATAGTCATCTGTTGCTTGCTCTTGGCCTTGCCAGGCAGGTGGCTCGCGAGTCAAACTGGGCGTTTGGCTGGAGAGACTCAGAAGATCCATTTGTAAAGACAGCGGGTCCACTTCCCCTGAAAATCTCTCAGTCTGACCTCCACCCCCACCTCCTCCACACTTTCCTGTCTTGGAGCTGCGTCTGGACTCTCTGGTGGAGCGAGCGCTTTGGAAGGCAGAATCAGAGGAATCAGAGCCGTTGGGCTCCTCCCCCAGACTGCAGGAGCGGGAGCAGAAGATCTGGCCCTGCTTGGGAAGGAAAGGCCGACCCAACAGAGAGCGTTTGCAGCGTGCGCAACAGAAACAGCCCTCCGTGGCGTGCCAGTGCTGCCCATCATATGTCATCTGGCCTTGGTCAATGCCTGCAAGAAAGATAAACACCACATGAATCCACAGGGTTTATGTAAAATGACAGATCATTGGACAGATTGTGTACAAATGCACAATTAAACTTCAAAGCAGCATGTCTTCATCAAAGAGCTCTAAATTAAAACCTAAATGTCTTTATTTAAAATGCTGTTTTATGTGAGAATAGAAGCACATTACATAGTTGCTTGTTGAGTGAGAAAACGGAGCTGGGGGCTGTAACTTAACTGCTCTTGGGGGAAAACTCATTATAGAGCTTGCCCAGCATTGTATAAACAGATTGCATTTTGAGTGTGCTTGCAGTTGTTGCAGGGGGAAAGAAAACCAGCTATTTGCTAATGGCTGCCATCTGGTTCCAGTATGTTTTCTGGTGGTTTCAATTTATAATCAGTTGTGTTTTTTTGGGGCCAAATATTTTTCTGTATCCTGTCTGACAAATAATTACAGAGCAAATTTGTTGAGAAGTATGTGCCAAAATCACACCTGGGTGTCCTGTTGGGGGGAGTACACACACATCCATACACACACAGGCAGAGGTTTAACAGGAGGTGGCATGAGGCCAAGAAGCGCTAATGTGAAGGTTTCCCGCTGGAAAATACCCCAGTTTTCTCTCAGTTGGAGTCGATACAGGTTGTGAGATGTTTAAATTTGTATTTTACTGACACTTGATAGACGAGTCTGTGATAAAAACAGATCCTGGGGTTGAAAAGTCACTTGATACAGTCATGCCTTTGCCTCAGGTTGGTTTCAAGTGCATGATATATACTACACATGTTTATGTGCACTGTAAACTGAGGCCTCTGTGGCCCTCTGCTATGTGCCCTTGCCTTGAATGCATGACCATGGATGACATCATTCATCCCTCTGTGTTCCTCACTTAAAAAAAAGATTAGGTCACCTTTTCAACCTCCTTGAAAAAACTAAGCTACCTACATGTATCCTGCATTATTAATTTTTTCTCTAAGGGTTTCTTTGCATGACCTGCTGCTGATTAATGCTGTTTGCATTAACATTAATAGATGCAGGGTGGTGGGGAAGCATACCGATATGTTCCCCGCAGGAGTCGCAGTACTCTGCGTAGAGGGACTCGAAGCAGGAGCAGCAGTAGGGCCGTCCCTCCTTCATGATGTAGCGCTGGCCCCCCAGCACAGTCTCGCACTCGAAACAGCAGAAGTGCTTCATGTGCCAGTGACGGCCCTCTGCCTCGGTGCACTCATCCGCAAGGATGATCTAAGAAAGGAGAGATAAGAAAGAGTATCGTTTATCACACGTCCTCTGAGGTACAACCTCAGTTGGGTTATTACTGTGCTGAATGACAAGACAAAGGCTCGGCCCCCCCCCCCCTCCATACGCACCACTTTCACCTCTTAGATCATCCTCTTTGTCACCGACTTGTGTAGGAGGCTAATGTGTGCGGGGACTTGGTGAAATCTAGATGGTGCTTTTACTTTTAATTACGCTGCGGTTAAAACACAGGGGTGCTTTTAAAGTACTAACAGTGTCCTTGTACCCATTTGCAGAGAGAGTAAGTCAGTGCTAATGGCAGGGAGATTGAAAGGCGACCCCATTAGACTGGAAAAAAACGTGTGTTGGGAAGCCAGTGACCGTCATGTGACAGCAGTTTGCACATGTGAAAAATCTGTGTGGGTAAATACTTCATAAATAGCACTACTGTCACTGTCTAACATTACAGGCACAGTATGTTCAAGTTGGTGACATGTGTGTCTGTTAACACATGATCATCCATGTGCAGGCATGTGCAGGGCGTTTACCTCATCACAGGCGGTGCAGCGCGGCTTCAGCCTCTCTGCGTGGTGCCGGCCGCAGTAGATCTTCCCGTCCTGGTAGAAGTAGATGAGATCCACCAGGAGCTCGTTGCACATGCTGCACACAAAGCAGGCTGGATGCCAACACACGCCGTGACCTGCCCGTGACGCAAACACAGCAATGTCGCCGCCGTTTATCTGGCCTCTGCACTAAAAAGAAAAGGAGGAAGAAGAAGAATGTTTTGAGAAGAAGTTGAAGCCACGCCGATTCTATCATAACATGTTACTGATAAGATCCTACTTCTCTCCAGATTCCTGAACTCAGGGTATACCCAGCAACTCTATGCTACTTTTTATAGTCCAACCTAAAATCTGTACTCCTGGGCACCCAGTAGCCAAGTGTTGAACCTTTCATGCATGGTAAACCTCTCTCTCTATACATTTCTTGTTTTGACAGTCACAAACGCAAGCATATCTAGTCTATTAGGGGATATGTCAAACAAAAGCAGCGCATCTTCCCAAATCAGAAGCTTGCAGAAACAAATCAGAAAAAACTGTAACTTGGGAAGGTTCAAATGACCAACTGACTGATCAATTAAAGGTTTCAGCTGTAAGATTTCTAAGAGTCGAGAGTATTCAAGTTCAAGTGTCCATTTCTTGGGACCTTTAATCAGGTCAGTGTCAGTGCTGACACTGATCCAGTGTATCGGCTCGGTGCATTTCTGACTTTAACACAATTCTGCATGAAAACTGGACCAAACCCTTGTTTGTGAGAGCACGAGGGTGTGTTTGCATGTGTATCCAGGGAGGGCCAAGAGAAAGTTGAAGGATACTGGTGTGGCAAAGGGGGGATATAAAATTTAAGTGATGTATGGGAGGATAAAAAGGAGAGCGAGGCCGTCGTGGAGGTGTAAAGGTAGAGAAACCGTAAAGATAAACGTGAGGGAGCGCTAAGGAGACGGGGGGAAAGGTCGGGGACGCAAAGTAGATTTAGAGGGGTGGGAAGATGGAGACGATGGAGGGAGAGTTACAATCAGGTTATCTAACTGGCACAAAGCCGACTGCTGCACAGAGGCCAAAAGGGGGGGTGGGGAATTCAATCAATACGCACTCTCCCAACAATCTGCTCCCTCACGTATGTGTGTTTGTGTGTGCTTCTGCTGAGCCAATGAGAAACACGAGCTGTAAAGCAGCTGTACACCTGGGGCACACACAACAAGAGAAGCTCCATTTTGCTTGTTGTACACAACAGTAACAAATGGCTAGCGGATGCTGAAGTTGCACTAGTTTGTGGTTAAAAGAACACTTCAGTGCACTCTGTAGTCCCATAAGGCCAATATAACAATACATGTAGATACAATACATTAAATATTAATGGGACACTGCGATGAAATATTTTCAGGACAGCAGTTTTGCATGTTAGTTCTCTGAGGGATCTGAGATTATATAAGGCCGTGTTTGAAGACAAACACAGACTGTGACTGGTTGAGTCCGACAGCTGCTATGGAGAAGGGAAATATAAGACGCAACATAGACACATGTCCGCCAGCTCAAGATCTTCTTCGGATCAACGCTTTGGGGTGAGAAGTACAAGGTCACAAGGTTGTCATAAAAGAAGACGTGTATTGTGTCTCTGCCCTTTATATGTCAACACAAAGCTCCTCTCGTACATCATAACAAAGACCTGAAATGCCAGCAGGCTGTTTGGTATGTCTGTCACACGACTCACTGCTTTCATACCACCGGCCACATGATGCACCTTTGATCTAGTCACACTTAATTCACTCCTGTCACGGGACGCGATGCAGAAATGGCATTTAGAAGTGAAACGATGGGCCTCTTTCAGACCATCTTTGATCTTGTCATAACGAGACAAAAAACATGTTTTTTTCCTGTATTTCTTGTCAGCTACCTGTTCGCAGATCGCTCCAGTCATCGTCACGGGGAACGGCCGGACGTTCCCGCGGCCAAGGTTCTCCCGTTTCCTTTGGTTGCTGAAGAGTTTCAGTTCTCGCTTCTCCTCGTCGTCCAGACTGTTGCAGTAGCGTACCTAGACAGACAGACAGACACACACACACATCAACGTACATTTGTAAAGTTTGATCTGTTACACAGATAAAGAGATTTGAAGGCGATTGCCTGTGTTTTTTAAAGTCAATTCATCATCAAACCTCGGAACTGATGCCATGACGAAAGGAAATGAAAGTCAGTAAAACTGTCCTACTGTGCTAGCTCTTTCTGATCATGACTTTATGTGCTCACTGTCACAAATGATAAAGATGTTATATCTGCCAAGGGGTTTCCCAAATGGCTTTACAGGAGAGTGAACATGCTGAAAGAAAAAAAACATGCTGTCATTTTTCTATCAACATTTCAATATTTCTATCATTTTCCATTCCAAGAAGCTGAGATCAGCTGAATCTGTGCTACGGGAATCAGGAGTAAAAGAGGAAACAATCAATCAAATCTTCTGCAAAATAAAACCAATGAATTACGCCAAATAACAAAAAAGTAGCCTCGTTACAGACCTCTGACTCACTGTTAACATCGATTCAAATATGTCTGCTGTTGTGCTTACTGGCAGCTTTTTCTCCAGTTGGAGAAACATTCAACTAAACAAAGCTTAGTCGGCAGAAGTGGACTTCATCTTGCTACATAGATAACTAGCTACATTCAGGGAAAGTAGCTGCAGAAAGATTGCTGCAAAATAGTGGCACACAGTTGTCGTGAGTCAACTTACAGAAACAACAACTCTTAAATTGGCATTGTTGACAATTGTAGTGCAAAATGTTACTTCTTCTTTTTTTTAAGTGACAATACTGAAGTGGACAAAATAAGCCACCTCTAAGGCAGATGTTGGCTTATTATCCATCAGATTATCATGATCAGATGATGACACTGAACAATGAACTAAAACAAGATGGCAACCCAGTCTGATTATGAGGCTAGTGAGGGGCTGCCAAACGATGGCAAAATTCTTTGTGATGTTCTTGACAGTCACACTAATATATCCAGATGAATTGTGGCAATGACGTATTTGTGTGAAGATCTTAAATAGGCAGCTACACACTCAACACCTCACTGTCTCATCTCTGCCTATTTAGAAGACAGACCCAAATTTTTCCTGTCTGTCTCCTCCCTTATCTCCTTTTATCTCTGTACTGCCCTGAAGGAGGGGAGTGAAGGAGGGGAGTGAGGGAGGGAAAGATAGATAGATGGATGGATGGATGGAGGCGGTGGGGGGAAGGGGTCAGTTTGGACGCTCACCTCATTGTCATGGGGCGGGAGCTGTTGGAGCAGCTGTTTGATGCGGTATTTCTCTCCTGGGCTGTTCACATAGGGCACCTTGTCCTCGGGCAGGGAGCTGTAGTACTGATGAACCTGAGCAAGAGACGAACGGGGAGAGGAAGAGAGTGATGAAGAACAACATACCTACAACGTGTAAAGTAGTTGACAAACCCAAAAATACCTTTTTAATGTTATTTTATTATCAGTTAAAATGATTAATTGATTGTTTTGTCTATGAAATGTTTCAAAATAAAAGTCCATCAGGGGCTGACATACGCTTACAACCTTCCAACTGCTTATTTTGTCTGGACACGGTTAACCATATGAGATGAGACTGCTACAATACTCAATCCAAGAAGGTGAAACCTTGATTACCCAAGGCGATTAAATTAGTATTAACACACTGTCAATTAATCCTCTCAACACTAAAAAAGGACAAAATGAACAGGATACACACACACACACACACACACACACACACACACACTTAAAATCACTTTGATTTATTGCCCACCAGCGGAGAGTTAATGGAACCTCACCTCTCCATCTTTGCTCACTGACACAGGAATGTATTACTGATCTGTCAAATGTCCACACACTCACACACACACACACTCATGAAAAAACAAGTGATTAACACTCACGCATGCATACGAATGTGCGCGACAGCAGGATTAATGCTAATCTGGCCGTTCCAAATTACGTGGACATTCCTTACATTACTTCTGCAGACAATGAGTGTCATCTCCACGTTATTTATTGCACTATTTTTTTTTATTAGACTGTAACAGGGGGCCGGGGTATAATAGAGGTCAGGGAGTTGTGTGTAAGTGTGACTGGAGGGGGTGCAAACCACGAAAGCCACAGGGATTAAAGAGAGATTTGAGGACAAAGGTTACATAAAGAGAGAGGAAATAACGAAGATGTTAGATGAATAAAGAAAGAGTCTGAGCAGAAGACGGAACAAGGCACAAAGAAACAAAAACAATACAGGCGAACACGTAGCGAAGACTTGGAATGTAAAGAGAGGCAACATGATCGATACCTGCTGACTAGGTCAGGCCAATCTTAATGACCTATCTGTCTACTAAATGGATCTACTGACTAGAAGCCATCAGCTTTGTCCTTGGCAAGAACACAACAGTGACAGTCGGTCACACAAAAACAGATTAACATGAATAACGCAGACACGCATCGTATGTAGCAACCAAAATTAAAACTGTGCTGCTTTAGGAAATCACATTTTGTATCAGGACTGTTTCCTTAAAGCCTGAAACAAGCCTGTTTGTTGTTGGGGTGAATTTATAGCAGGAGCCTCTTGTTGAGAGTGTAACCTAAATCCTTCTGCTTTGCTTTTGTTGGCTTCCACCGGTGTTGGCGAGGGACACCGGATCCGTGTCCAGGAGCACGGCTCAGGACGCCAGGGGGGATCTCAGGATAGTCCATGAAAGACCGACTGTGGTCAAGCACTGATAAATCACACAGCCCCTATGCCCACGCTTCCAGATGCAGGCACACACACGCGCACGCACACACACACACACTGCTAATGATAAATTACGAAACACGCTTCCAACAACAACAGGGTTACAATCTGGAGGTGAAAGGCACATTGCCCCCAGGAAAAGATCTGAAGACAGATACACACACGCAGACACACACACTTACACGCACATAATGGACGCAGTTGCAGCGAGAGCCAGGAGGAGCAGCTTGTGATAATAACTGTAATCGAAAGCAGATGAAACTAAAGACAGGGCAGAATTTCAAACTGTACTGAAAGGAGTGTTTTTAAAAGCTAAAGCAAATGGTAGGACTGCGCAGCTGAGTGACAAGAGTGATCGCTTCACACAGCTGGTTTCTATTGCTGTTAATGGCCAGACAGCCAGAGGAAAAGACACCACCAGGCACCACTCCTGACATTCTCACAGCGAGCCACTTTACAGTGGTTAGTGGACTCAGATATTATATTGTTGAGAAAACACTGGTAGTTACAGCCAAACATGGTGGGAAAGATGGTGTTTTCATAGCGAAGTGAGCGAATTTAATGGCCGTGTTTTCACTTTGTGTCCAGCTATTCTCACGTCTTCGCTGCTGTGTTCGAGTGCCCACAGCTCGACAACACTGCAGTCAGCACACTTGTGGGAGCAAATTGAATGTGGTTGAATGTTAAAAGACCCGGGACGGGCTAATTAAGCATGAAACATAGGCTATACCAAACAAATAAAATGCAGTAGACTCTTTTCACAAGAGTCTGCAGCTATGCTAGCAGCTCTGTGAGGTTCTATAGCCACGCTTTAAGCTACGTGCTAACATTAGCATGCTAACATGCGCACAATTACAATAAGTGCTATGGTTTTCAATGTTCACTGTTGAAAAAAAATCTTAGTTTGGTGTGTATGCATTTGCTAATTAGCATTAAACAACCTCACGGTGGCGCTAGAAGAAAAGTCGGAAGATCAGGAGAATTACTGGCTTTAAGGGCGGCATTACAGTAAATTAATGTCATCTTCTGAACTTACCAGACTGGTGCAATATATAATAATTTTACTTTAGCATGCTAACCTGCTAGTCCCAGCATTCCAAGGACCACTAGCAACACATCTAACTGAGCTATCTAGGGAACGGCAGCTGCAGCTAGCAGTTACTCAAGTGACATGCTGCCCCCTGTTTGTTTTGAGTATGAAATCAATATGTGGCCAATTCTTACATACTGCACCTTTAAAATATCAAAATATATTTGCCAGCCGTACTTTCACATCCACCCAAAAGTTGAGATACTTTACTCTGGTTCGACCTTTCCATCGTTTGAGCTGTGCTATTGTGGCTAAAAATGAGTTGACTTTCAATTGATCTGAACTATCATCATTTAGTGGAGTGTAAAGAACTCTGAGTTTTCTTTTTATAGCCTTTTCATTTATCTCTCATTCACAGCTGCTGGTTGTAATCAGGTCAGGGGCTGACAGTTCTCTGAGTCCTTGAACTCGGATGGGAACGGTTCTAATCGTCCTCAGGTCCACTTTGGAGCAGGTCAAACTAGCCTCAGGTCCCTTTCAGACCGGCTCTTTGTTGTTTGAAAGTTAATTTATCCACATCAGAGCTGTGGGTCCCTTTCAGGACAGAGTTTGCATGAATAACATTGAACTGAAATTTATATTCCACATGTGAGCGATCTGAAAAAAACACTTCATGTTCGACTGCAAATTAAAATCAGGTCCTGGTAGATGCTGAGCAGAGACTACAGCTCTTGCTACGTGATGATAAAAAAACACCAGTTACAGGCCACTGCTGAGTAACATACTTGGCCTTGACAAGCTGTAACTTGGCAACGTCCAAGAATTTATTTGAGAAGGATGGAGAGAAGAGAGCAAGAGGAGACAGTGGGAGAGAGAACATTGGCAGGCCCTCCCTCACACTGCAGCTCAATAACATCTCCAACACACTCAGCAACGGCTGTATTTGGTAATAAAGATCCACATTCTCTTATTGGGTCTGTATTTCAGCGATTGTTGACAGAAACACACACAGGAGAATTGAACAGTCCCAACTAAGAGCTCAGTTATCCCACATAATCCTCAGATATATCTGATTGAATTAGCAGTCCGAGTCTGAAATCTCTCGTTACAGAGCGGTGACTTTACACCACTGCTGGCTGAACAGCAGACTCATACAGAGCACCCGCTCCCTACGGGGGAAACCTAAACCCACAGTTTAGATCCTGGAGATTAGCTTTGTGTTTACCATCTTGCTCTATTCTCACTCCGTCTCTACCTCGTGCAGAGGAAGGCCCGGTGTGAAAAGCCCCACATCGAGCGTACTTCCGCTCTTCTGTGAGAGGTCACACAACATGTTTCCACAGCTTGAATGACTTGGACGTCAGGTTGGAAAAAATGGAAATTGCTTTAGCTATGGATGCCTCTCAACTAGGCTGTCAGAAATGCTTTTAAATATGACAGTTTTCACAAAATTTAAGATAGTTATTTTCAAGGCTGTTTAGTATTCTGCTTGTGCGATACTGCACAATGGAGTTTCCATTATGGCCTCACTGTTCCTGAGGTCATATCACCACTAGACGAGAACCTAATTGACTTCGGGGTAAGACATGTGACCCTGGAGGGGAATGAAAAATAGCTCTGCTCCGTCCTCGGAGGTGAAAACGGGGGGCTGTGCCAACATTGTATTGAACTGTTCATTGCTCAGTTCATCAACAAAATGAAACCAGCTTCCATAAACGCTTCTATTGTCCTATACAAATGGAAACCCTCCCTCTGGTGCACACCTACGCTGCAATCGAGTATAGTAAAAGAGGATTTTCTTCAACATGCATGGAACCATTTAATGCGTTTGTGGGTCACGCAGGCTTAGCTTAGCGGTGCTGAGGGCGGTGAAACCTGCTGTTAACATATTTGCAGGCGGAATGAATTGGAGATTAATTTGACTGCTGGAGCCACACAATCCTCGTTATCCATTAGCCTGCAGAAGGAGCAGTCAGCACAACTGGTGAGCCATCATAAGGTGAGATATAACTGACCCGTTACACCCTATGCCGATACTTTGCAACACTATAAAAAGGTTTACAGCATACTGGAAGGTATGTAGATGTATGAAATTATAACATCTGTGCTAAAATGTCAATTTTAAATGTTTAAATCCCTGAACTCACATTGTCGTGCGTATGGTGAGCTTATTATTAACTATGGATTAAATGTGACTCTCACTGTCATTTGATCTATTTTTAAGAGTCCTGACGTGCCAATGCACTCTAGTCTTAAGATCTACTTTAGGACAACAAACAATACTTTGTAAATAGAAGAAAGACACTTTTCAAAAATAGCACAAAGCTGTGGGCTCAAATGATTAGATTGAGCCATTTCTCGACTTTTGTGGAATTTCACTGTGGACAGTCATTGCTTCTGACGTTGGCACAAACCGCAACTTCAGTGGATGAGGCCTAGCGGTCACTAGGCGTGTCTACAGTCAGGCATGACTGACAACAGCTGACAAAACTGTACAATTATACAGATCTGTCTCATAGACCTCATTGGTGTGGTCCAGTGTTGATGTGATGTGGAACATGCCAATACCTGTTCGGGCTTGAGTCCCGGTGGTACCCAGGCGTACTCCTCCAGGGCACAGCCGGAGTCGTCGTCTGAGGTCGAGTTCCTCTGGAAGTCGTACATCAGCTTGGTGACCGTCTTCTCCATCTCTACAGGCATGGCTGTCACTGCATGCTCCTCGCGACGACACTTACAGTGCACACAGATCTTCCTGTCGTGGACAAACACAAGACAAAGAACATCTGTCAAGCCATGTGTCATATGTAGCCTCAGATTAGAAAGGAAAGCAGCAGTTTTGTGGTTTGAAATCATCCTTTGTACATTTTAACTCAGAATACACCGCCATTAGGGGGAAAACACCCAGTTTAATAAATCACTCTGTAAATAGAACTACTTCGGCGGCTATAGGGTTTCAGCAGAAACAAGACGTCATACTGCGCTGCTGTTTGGGCCTCTGAAGCCTGCCATTAATCACAGAAAATAAAAACAACACAAATTACTTCTTTCATAGGTAACCTCAGACAACCTGTAAAAAAAGGTTAAATGCGTCACCCTACCTAATTACTTGTAGGCACAGTAAGGCCCCCCTAAAGATTCTGTGAAAGTCTTGACTTTTGCTCAAAGCCGCATGGAGCCTGCGCATGTTTGCAGACCCTCTACCCAAACGATGTGAACTTCACACAGTTCAAAGTTCAAGGCTTCCCACTGCAGCTCTCACTGTAAAATATGGTTACAACCACAATGCTCAACAATCCTCCAGGGTACCGAGAACAAGGACATAATCACAAACAGGGTATGGAAATTAGCAGAATACAGCCAGTGACAGTGATGGAAAGCAGTACTGTACAGACTCACAAACATGCACGCCAAACACACACTTCCCCTGTGTGCAAGGTTAGCGAGAAACACTAGCAGATGCTTAGCCAGGACAGTGCTCCACTCTCATTAGTCAAGCGGACCCACCCAGCTGTAAAATGGAAAGTATCCATGTGTGAGTTGGGAGTGTTTGACGCCGACACTCCTCCTGCTAGCTTTCATCTTGAGCCTTGTCCAGAGAGTAATAAAGTGTTGTTATACTTCATGGACTAACAACTATTCTGGAGTGCTGTCTTACAAAATATTGGGATTTACAGTCATGAACGATTGCTTGGAGAATGACACAGAACTGCGATGTCTCACGAAAAGCAGGCCATATTTAAAGAAAAACATAAGCCACTTTCAGCATATATCTCTACATGAATCCAAAGGGTGAAGACACTGTGTACAAACAGAGTCTCGTGTCCTTGACAGCTCTAAGTCCCTGCATGAAGAGGAAACTCTGGGTGGCCTGAAGGTTGCATCCCACTAACCCTCGCTGCCCCTCAGGCGGCCAAACCAGGGAGACAATCCCATTACCTTCCCAGACGGACGCCTGCCTGTCTGACAGACAGCCCTACGGAGGAGCTTAAGGACACTCAGGACACTGTTTGACAGACTGACAGCTTGGCTGGCCGAGGATCTGTTAGTGTAAAGTGCTTGGAGCGCAGACAGCACCATGTGGAGAGCTGGCCAAGTCTCACCTTGTCTGTGGCTCAAAGAAGCACTTCTTGTCCCAGCCTTGAGTCTTGGTTAACAAAGCACCTCAGTCTACGTGGCTTAACGCTGATGGATTTTGGTGATAGAATGGACACTGGAAAAACTGCAGCTCTCAAAGTAAAACATCCCACTGACATACCACAACTGGTCATATGACATGTAATCCCTGAAAAGAAAACATACAAATATATAGGTCGGACGGATTCTCCGTCACCACTTGAGATTCCTCGCCATGGGCCAGGAGCCTAACAGCCTATTACTGTCAGCTCCTGCTTTCAACACAGCCCGGAGCGGAGAGGCAGACCTCAGCAGCTTCTGCTGTCATTTTGGAAGGGCGAGCCACGGGCTTTACAAACTGACTCCATAAATATTAACAAAACACGCGAAGTGGCTGGATATGATCGGCATGAATATTGATGGGTATGATAAACAGAGTAGGGCTGCAGCTCAAGGAGACAAAGTCATCAAGTAGCTGTCAGACTGGCAGAAGGGTGTCCCAGTGGCAGGATGCTATAGCCGGGGGCGACACAGCTTGCCTCATTACAGCCCAGCATCGACACCATCATGACTAATTTAAGACTGATTAACTGGTTTACACATATGAAAATGCGTGCATCTACAGAAACACGCACTCTGAGTGAGGATGATGATTGAAAGCGAAAGGCAACGGCAACAAAAGTAAAGACAAAAAGGATTAAGCAGGTTTGGACACCTCTTCCACTCTTGTTGGTTAGCAGTTATTTCTGCCTTGGGGGGGGCTTGGAGATAAGATTATACAAATAGCTGGAGCTGAAGGAAAGCATTTCACACCGCATTCCTTCTGAGAGGACGCATCGCAATGTCCCTGCCCCATCACTGCCTATGCAGTCTCTGAGGAGTTCAATCTGGAGGCAGAGAAGCTCATGACCTTTGGGCAAACGTGTCTCTAACCCGATCTCCCAGTCCAGATGTGTGATGAAGACCTTCCTCCAGTGATTCACCTGGCAAACATCTGATCGGTGCTGGCAGAGATACTGTAGGCCTACAGGGGGTTTGTTGCTCCTTCCCTCCCCTTCTATCCTCATGATTTACGACACGCTTCATGCACATGCCTGGGATTTCCCCTCCGCTGAAACTTAATCCCCGAGCTTCCCCTTGTAATCTACATGATTTCAATTAGGAGAGATTTGGGGACCTTGGTAAAACAAGCCAAGTGCATCAGTGACGCCTCATAAATGACTCCAAGGTAAAGAGAGGGAAGTTAAAAAAGCGTGCTCCTTGTTCAAATATGATTGGCCTTTTAATCTCCTGGGAGATGTAAATGCTGCTGTGCCATTGGTCAGTTGGAGTCTGAGGTTTGTTAAAGACCTGGGGGTTGTGTTGTTAGAGAGTAATCCCAGTGACCATGATGTCAGTGGGCAATGATTCACCGCTTCGGGTTAATTATCATCATCCTGCTCCTCTAGATTAGACCTGTAACCTAGGCAACGGGTGGTTTTAATAAGTAACTTGTCTGATAGACCCCCCTGACAGTTACAAAGAGTTGTTCCAATTGTTTGAGGTCAATACTGCAAGATCTTCAGCAAGTGTGGTCACAAGTTTGGCCAAAGCAAGCCGTCTTAAAACTCTGTTTGAATTTAACATCTGACTACAGCAAAGCAAAGGTCGACTCATAGAAATGATCTTTGCAAGGCAATAATTAGGGCTAGGGGTTGTAAACCTAACACCACAGTTGGGAATAAGGGCAGAGGACTCTATTCAACTCAGGCTTTAGAAAACCATCTGACTCAACTGTATCCAAGAGGAAGTAAAGCCTTCAGTAAAGTCTGAAGTCTCATTCCACTCTCATTCTTGAGCTTCTCCCAAAAACCGCTGCAACTTTTCCATGGCATCACTCTCAAGATGGCCAGATTAAAATCCCATCTTTAAATGGAAGCTCTGCACAAACAGCAGAGCTTGGATGACAAGGGAGGAGAGCACAGAGGAGAGAACAGCTGGGTGCAGACTGCAGCCAAGTCATGTCTTCTTTTTTCATGCCGCTGCTTTTGTTTTCTCTGGATGAAGTGGGGGAAGACGCGGACAGACCCCTTTCTCCTTTTGTTTGGTGATTACAACATTTCCGTTCAGTGTTTTGAAGCTGTTGCAATTTTCGGGGGCTTGGACGAATATCCCCGCTTTCACAAATGATCAACATACAAGCAAAGACGGTATTTGTAGATACGCAGCGCTGCGTCTGACCTCAGAGCCATTAGGAGTTAATCACAGTTAGACATGACTGGAGGTGTTCCCGACAAGAATCAGGCTCGACAAAGACGTTTTACATTAGTGGCCAATTAGTGAGAACCAGATGCATCGTGTTCCTGAGGACAGAGATTAGGCCCGCATCCACCTGTCATAACAAATTACAGCGAGGCAAAGTCCTGCCCTCTTTAACACTAGACTTTGGTCCACTAGCAACCTGATGATGACTTTTTTTTCTGGCGGAATGGACAATAATGTATACGACTAGTCTTTTAGCATTCAACAATGACAGCTCCCAAGATGCTTTATGTATTGTACGCATGGAGTTTAGTTGTAAATATAGATCTGTAATGTCTTCTGTGGCACTGGGGGAACATTTCCATTTCTGTAAAAAAAAAAAAAAAAAATAATAACCCCGATGATGTCATCATGGTCAACTAAGATTGGACCTGAAGAAATATTTTTCAACAGAACTGGAGGTGCGGGGGTGAAGAAGAGTTTTCACACAACCTGTTCAAGGCGGTAATGTTAAAAAAGGGGCTTTAGATGCTCTTTGGTTGCGTCATGGGAAATGTAGTGTTTTTGGAGCTTGGTCCATATTACCCCCAAAATTTGGGACATCGCTGCCTCGACTGCTTCAGTTTCAGTTATTCTTGTTTTATCCTTTATATTGTGACCCCCCCAACTTTGTGGAAGTATAACACAAAATCACTGGACTGGCCCTTTAATAGTGCACTTAAAGACGCGTGTGAGATGCAGTTGTTAAATGCTCATCGCTGCCTTAGCTTGGCTGAAATTACTTTTGGTGTCCAGCACAGCAAATAGACATTAAAAAAAGCCTGGGGTTTTTTCTACCCGCTCCTGTTGAGCTACCTGAAAAAGCAATAAAAAGTATCACAGTTTCCCCTTTGCTCTCTCCCACTCTTTAAAAATTGAGTGGCTTGGGATTTGCGAGGGGAAATAGGAGGCAAAAAGGAGAGCGAGAGAGATGTGTATGTTACATCACACTGAGACTCTTTTCAGCTGCAGCCAGGCCATACTGTACTTGACACTGGATCACATTACTTATTCATTCAGCTTTGACTTCTCCCATAAAGTGACACTACTTTGGATGGGAGCAGAGGGAGTCATGGAAGGGACAGGCTTCCAAGACAACCTCAGAACAGACCTGAGACCATACAGAGACTGGCAACACAGTGCCAGGTCATTAGTGAAGCTGTTAAACAACAACATATATTAAAAGGATTCAGGAGAAAATGTCTCAACAGATCCGCCCGTCCTTCTGGGATTTTTTTCTCGGAATATTATGTTGACCGAGTGTCGGAGGGGAAAATGCTGCAACTGTTTTTATTTCCAGAGTCAGTTGCGGGTGTCAGAAATAATGTTGACCCTGTCTTTAGGCTCCTCTCAGCTCAGTTAATGTTTGGACTGCTCTCATCAGACCTGAGGAGCCCAATGACACTGCAGCCAGCTGCTGAAGCCACAGTATTCATCACTCCCCCTTCAGTCCATTCATGTGCTAATCCAGTGACCCTTTACACTGCTCAAAAGTCGCCCTCTAAAATGGGTCAATTAGCCTGCATTGAGTCTTGTAATGTTCTCCTTAAAAACTGCCATGGAGCTGCGATTATGACACTTGTTTCCAATGCAGTTTGAAACAACTCCAGGAAATAATTAGAGCCTTTTTCTAACAAGGAAAATTCAAGTAAGGAGAAGAAAATAACCGGAGAAACACCATGAAACAAGTTGAATTTGAGGGGGGAATAAATATCCTACAGATGCCCGTTTATTCATCTGTTCATTTATTAATAAGCAACCTATAATCCATATGGCACAGAGGCTGCACAACAAAGACTTCCAGGCTGGAGAGCCCACAGTAGCTTGACCACTGCGCAACAGGGGGTGGGGTGGGGGATATGAACTGGTGAGAACACGTCCACAGAGGGAAAGACAGCTACAGTCCAGCCTCTCTGCACTGTGGGTTTTATTTTTATCCACGTACAACCGCGTTTTTTAAGTCTTGCTTGAGTAAAGTGATGCTGAGAGAGGCCAAAAGTGACTCATTTGGGCGCATAGCCTCTTAATAATTAGCCCTGCGACCACTTAACGCTCACTTTTCAGAGAGAGTAAAGCGGTTAAAGTCAGACACCAACTCGATTTTATACAGAAATATATTTGAGACTCAAATCTCGTTTCCATTACGCATGCAAAGCTCCGAAATGGGTCGTCGGTCGCGCTGCAAAACGGCTCCAACACACAAAACAAACGCGATCAATGATCAGCTGCTTACCTTCTTACAAACTGCGGCGGAGGGAAGCCATAGCCCTGACCTCCTCGGCGCTGGTTGCGGTGCTGGTGCGGGTGTTAAAATAAGTCTTCCTCATCGCAGAATTTGTCACACACACACACATACATACACAACTCCACAGCTTTGCCACGAAAGCACCCCACTCTCACCCGCTGCGTGGTGCCCGCACCCCTCCGCTACATGTACCCCCTCCGTTTAAAAAAAAAGAAGCCTTTTGTCAACCCCCTCTGCTCTCCGCAAACACACTCAGGAGTTCAGCAGCGCAGACGAGGAGCCAACTTAAAGTGCGCAAAAAAAGAGAAAAGAAAATCAGATCCCCCTGTTTACAGATCCAAACAAGAGCGCAGACTCCGCTGGGAGAGTGAAATCCAGGTGAATGAAAGAGAAATGTTCCTGAGGAGCGGGCGGGCTCGCTGCTGTGCAGGCTGAGAGAAGATCCGTGCGGACTATCGGTGCGTAAAAGCACGGAGCGCTGGAGCTGCTCCGCTCGCTGCTGACCGACCCACTGAATAGCAGCGCTTTAATCCTGAACCGGTGTCAAGTGCCCTTAAGTAACATCGCCACTTCCGGTGGGCAACTTCAAAATAAAAGCAGCACTGTCAAAAGTTTTGGGGCTAAAGGCACATTATGATTTAATCTTTAGACACTGTGATTTTATTTTGTCCACCACATATCTACATACGATTTTTTGTAATGTAACTTCAATGATTTTTTTTTTTACCTAATTAAAACACAGACTGCAAAGGGAGGGAAATAGCTCAAGGAAGCCCACTCAGTCAGAACATGACATGAGATTGAATAACTGGAGAAAGCTAATGTGCAGACTTTAAGTTAAGATTTTTTTTTTTTAACTAAAGGACTCCTCCAGTGAAATCATACTAAACCACAAAGGAATGGCAACATTGTCGCAGGGCGATCAGCTACATAAAGATGCAATTTTCTGACGTTCAAGACATCCGCTTGCCTCTTTTATATTTCTACAAAATGAAAATCTACGGTCAGTCAAAGCCCCTTATATTTTAAAGCTTTTGTTTTCAGGCAAATTCACTCACTTCCTGTCTTCTGCGCCCTTTCTGGTTGACTTGACACACACACACACACACACACACACACACACACACTTTTTTCCTCCCTCTCCCTGCATGCTAATATCCCGGTGTGATGTCAGCAAGTCAGCGTCCCAACATTGGTGTAATTAGCAGTGTGAATGACTATGGTGTTCTGGCAGGATTTGCATGTGAATGAGTCCACTTCCCCGAAATCAACTGGCCTGGAACAAGAAGAGAGGGAGGAGAGAGAGGAGCTGCAGGGCGCTGACCTGCTTGGGGAAACGGGGAGGTGAGCCCCTGTAAACAAAACAGTGCTGTTTAACATAAGAAGCCGACATTAGCCGGAGAAAGGACAAAAGGCTTACAGACCAATGAAAATCCACTGAATCAAAAACAAATGTAAAGCCACTTTAGTAGGATCATAAAACCCCTGTGCACCTGTAGGGTCTGTGATATTTTAGACTGACTTCATATGCCAAAGATTCGTTCAAAGAGGACTTTTGTCTGTTTTGAAAAATACTCTTAGTCACATTGATAAAATTATCAAAATATAGTCAACCAGGAAGAAATTACAGCAAGGGACTGATTTATATAGGGAGTCGTTTAGATCAGCTTCTGCGACAACATAAACAGCACAATTGTTCCCAAACAGATTGCCACCATCTCAGCTATTTTGGTTCCTTCTTAATCTCTCAAACACTCACATGGCAACAAACTCCGTAATGCTATCTCCCTCCCTCTCTCTCTCCGTCTCCCTCTCTCTGCTCTTGTTCCTACAATGAGTGGTAGGAGTGTTAAACAACGTCCCACTGCGCCTCCTCATTTGCTTATTTGTGTAACGCAAAATGTGTCAAGAAAAAGGGAAAAACGCCCAAAAGTTTTTCTGGCAATCAAAGCTTAACAGATTTGTGGAAGATTTGTGGAGGATGGATAGCATGAAAGTGGGTTAGAGAGTAATTAAATCAAGATTTGTGTATATTTTTTTTCCCAAAGTGCACTGCTGCTGCCTGTTGGCCAAATAGCAGTAAAAAAATAGAAGAAGAAGAAGAAGAAGAAGAAATGTTGGAAGGAAGAAAAGAGCCGACAGCTCTGAACGACCTCCTCGGTTCTCTTTTCTCCTTTCAGGAACTGCTCCTCTAACCTCCCTGGAGTCAGACTAAAGCTCCGCTTTTCTGTTCGGTGAAAGCCGTCTTTCTGCCCTGGATCCTCCCGTCACACGTGGCGGGGCGACTCTCACCACATCTCGGCCTCATACATTTGAACATATAATCGCTGCCCCCTTTACAAACACAAGAATATCAATTACAGCTCAGGCTGTACTTACGGCCTATCCACAAGATTTTACAAGGAGCCCTAAGTGACAGTGTCCTCTGCTCGGAGCAACCGCAGAGTGGGTCATCTGGTTTGGGGCCCAATAAGTCATTCCCTTTTCCCCAATAAACTGTTCCTCGACCTGCAGTGAGCTGTTTAAAATGCCATGAGAGGACTGAATAAAAGCATAGGGGCCAGCTTCGGGGACATACCACAGATAGCATTGCCTTCATGACTCTTGGCATGCACAGTGATGGTAATTTTAGACAGTGAGCCAAACAGGTTTACTCCCTTCCTAAGCATGCATAAGCATATTGAGGCCTTTTGTCTGTATCAAAGCACAGGATGAGCGATATTGTAAATACATGTACCCCCGGGGCCGGCAGGAGCCCTATCTGTAAGAAAGTTGTACTGCCTCAAAGGATCTTATCCTACAAGAACATTATTCACGTCCTACCAGGGAAGGAACTGATTTATATACCGCCTGATATGGTCAGAAAACACTCCAGATAAATCAATGCCTTTATCTCCATTTGAAAATATAGCCAACATCCCAACATGGCCTCCTCATCTTTATTTCTCATCTGCTTTTTTAGGAACACCAGTCTCCTCTCCTTTCATGTGGCAAATGCTGATGGCTATCACTCTAGAGTCAACACACGAGGCAGCTGGGACTCACCCCAACAGCTGATAGCTCAGACATGTTGGGAGGGAGGGAGAGCACCAGCTTCCCCTCACATATAGCTTTTCTTCCCGCTGCTGCTGTAGGTTTCATTTCTAACGACTCTTAAGTATTCACACTACCCAGAATCTGATCCCCAACTGGCTACGTCACTGTGTTGCTACCCCACGAGCCAACTGGTCTGGAACTGAGCAGCCATAATTTTGAGGGGAGGGTAATATTATCACACCATATCGCTCCTCAGTAACTGGACCTTGCCTTCAAGGGGATTTTGGTTTGACTGGAGATAAAAATCATTAAATTAATAGAAAAGCTCTAATTGGAGTGCTTGGGAAGTCAAAACTTGGAAACTTCACCAAAGAAGTATAAAGTGTTCGCATGGGTTGAGATTGGGTCTCCAGAACCACAAAACAGATTGTTAACAAGTTGAAAATCAACAATAACAACAGGAGGAATAAAGGCTCCACCAAGCTGTAAGAAAAGGGGTTGTCTGATTTAGAGTGCGGCCCGGGCTGCATTTTTTTAGTGTGAACCCGACCGGGTCAGAGAAAGTAGTAACCGAGCGCCACCCGAACTCGACAGGCAAACCCGACTCAAGCCCAACGCAGTTAATGTAAGATGAAGCACTGAGTTTGTGTTACCCTACGATGTGACTGACGTGACCAAATCCAACGCAAACCTGGAAACCATGTTTGTCCGAACCCAGATCGGCCTGCGGAGGTTGGGTATCCATGCTCTAGTCTGAATGTCTAAAGCTGAATTTGTGCTTGAAGCCAAGGTTTAATGGAAGTCCTGCTGCAGATAGGTTGTAGGTTCTGATATACTGTTCAGTGTTGGTTTCCAACCCACTGACAGCGACACTGGACAGATTGTATCATACATGATCAGACCATATGCTTCAATTATATTCACAAAAGTAACTATGTTTTAATTGAAAACTAGTGATGAATCAGGTAACTTCTATTTTGCCATCAGTCAGTACTGTTTAGGAGGCTACAAGGTGTTAGCATTTATTCATTCAATATGCAATCTATATGGCAGAAAACAAATATATCACAATGTCAGTTTTATTCCAATATCGTGCAGCCGTGAGTGTAGATGCCTTTTTGAGGGGATACACATCAGCTGCACAGTGTAGCAACCATGCAGGTACTTTAAGAAGGCCTTAATAATGTCTTAACCTGTCCCCATACCTGTAAACCTTCTCAGCTTTGGAAATGGGGGTGTGGCTGTGTCCGTTCCGTTGCTGTCACTTTTTGAAAGCAGCAATCTGAAGAGCACGCCCATTTCACGCACAATTGGCAAGGAGTGCAGAGGTGAGAGAAAGGACGATTTCAACTTTTCCCTCAGGCCTTCTTTTGTCTTTCTTCACAAAATGCACACACTATGAATCCCTGTTGAACTATTAATCAGGTCTCGCCCCTCTATGTGACAGCAGGATTTTCATCATTGTATGCGGCCACGAGAAGCTATAAAAACTTTTGCCTTAAGATGTGGTCTGAAGAAACTTTGTTAGAAACCGTTTCAAGCACAACCAGACTAAAAGAAAATCTCAAGAGTCAACTTTTAATCACTAGATTCTGTATGAAGACACAGACCAACAAATCAAGCGACTGGGGCGTTGAACTCAGTGAATGGCACGTTGGCGATCGTGTGGAAGTTGTTGACAACCACCGCAGATAATCCTGGTGAGTTTGTTTGCTTACCTGCTGTTGGATAACTGCCCTTCCGCTACATTAAGGGTGTAATGATTCATGTGAGCACTCGCGTCTAGTTACAAAGAAGAGGAAATGGCTGCCAGTTTGTATAAAGGTTCACTGGTTCTCCAAACCCAGCTCTGGTCACTGTGTTGCTGAAGAAGATTGACCTCTCTTCTTCAGTACTTTGGCTCAACTACTCTGCCCAGAAAGTAGATTTATAGTGTGACACAAGACCGCGGGGCTCCACCCAAGAGCCCCTCTGTATCCATGTTCCCAGCAGATAAGTGGCCATTATTCATCCCGTGTTGAACATTAACTGGATTAATTCTGCACGAGTTGAGGGGTGAAATTGTATTTGTCCAAAGGGAGGGAAATGGCAAGGAAATGAGGAGAGTAGCCAGCTTGGCTGAAATTCTAATTAGCTCCGGGGTTCGTTAGCACACAAACTCCACTCTTGCTGCAGAGACCTTGCTGATACAGGAGGCCTGGGTAAGCCATTAAGCCACAGAGAGGAAAATAGAGGGAGACAGCAAGGAAAGGGGGGAAGAAGGAAAGAGTACGGACACTTAGTTTCACGCTTAAAGGCCCAGGGCAAGGAGGTGACCTTGTGGAGTGACTCCTCAAGGGGACTGGAGCTATTTTTTGCCCCCTCCTGGCCCACTTACACAAGGGCTCTTCAGCACAGAGGAAAAACACACTCCAAGCCTTCCACCTTCATCTGTCCATTAGACCATCCATCTCCACTGTAGACAGCACTCTCCAGGGCGACGCAGCTCGATTTCCAGCATGCTGTGCCCGACAACGGCGGTTTGTCAATGAGCTTTTCTCAGCCGTGCCGTACATGTGGATTCTGATTCAAAAACATAACTAGGTCATGCTCTGGATTTGAAAAAAAAGGACACGGGAGGAACAGTCATAGGAAGCAGTGAAATACTGTAGTGGACGCAGTGGGATCGGAGGAATGGCAAACAAGCGAGAGTGAAAAATGAGTTTTGACATTATTATTATTTCAGCGTCCGTGCTTTAGAAATATACAGGCATTTGGGAGAGGAGATCTAGCTTTCTGAGAGCTCAACCTTCCCATCTGTGCTGAAAAGCAATCTCCTTTTAAAAAAAAAAAGTGTTGCGAAGTGATGCACAAGAATCTCTCGTTTCTCTCCCAGCAACACATAAACCTCCAGCTCTGATGCAGGATGATCGTGTGGCTCCATGAATGAACCACCCGCCTCCGAACCTCCCACATTCAGCACCCCGCAGCCATTTCTCTGACTCAACTCTCTCATTCAGCCTCCACTGATGTTCCTCTTCCTCACCTTGTCATCATGACCCAGATGAGTGGTGTGGGTGTCGATACTGATTTGCTGACTCTCTCCATCTCGCTCTCTCTCGGCGTGGGTTTTTTTTTCTTCTTTCTTTTGGCTTCATTCACTTCATCGCTCCATCAAGAAAACCTCTTCTGACTTTTATTGCTGGTGTTCTCACTGAAACAAATCACCTTGTGGCCCCTCGCCCCTCGCCACAATCCCATGCCGACTGACCAGATGTTCCATCATTAATAATGAATATTAGCATACTCATTAGCAGGACCACAATTGCGGGGTGGCAGCCGCAGTCTTGATATATGATCTCACCACTTATTTTTTCAGAAAGCCAAGCCAACACAAAAGCCTTTATGTGGAGTTTGAGGGTGTGTACGCATGCACTCTTGTTTATAAAGAAGCTATATCAACATATCCAGCTGGAGTGAGACAGTGAAACAAAAGAAGCACATGTTGAATGTGTATTTGGCTGGTAAGACTCTGGAGCAGGCCTGATGCTCAGTGGGGTTTTGGTATTTCCATGAATTTTAAAATCTAGAGATAACATGTGAGAAAAATAAAGGAAGAAGAGGTTTTGTTCAGTACAAGCTGAGCGAGGAATGAGGAGACTGAAAAAAAAGGCTTTGCCCTAGCGATCCAAACATAGTCTGTATTTTTATAAACTATCCCATGCCAAGGAGGCGTTTTGAACTACACTTTCTCCAGAGCTCCCCCGTAATGGTTTAAGCTCAAACTTTTAGTTAAATAAACCACAATGCTCAGCTATGCCATGTTTAAATATTTAGCTTTCGAGGACTTGTGGCTAGAGCAGCGACAGACGGGATCAGTCCATCAAACGGAGTTTGGCCCGGGGGCGTTCGATCCACTCTGGAACCAGCTAGAAAAATGTACATGAGCAGGGCTCCCTGCTTGTGCAGATCTACACCATGAGTTTGGTTTGCAATTTGTTATCAACACAATTCAGCAGGATGGAGAGAAGAGAGGTTCTTTCAACACGCTAACGTGACATCTGAGTCTTCTCATCATGGGAACAGTCTGTGTTTATGTTTGTGGTTTTGGGTGAAATAATTAATGACAACAAAATAACTTGTGTCATGATAGTCAGTCGATTGCTATGTCAGGTTCAATCTGACCTATTTATACTTCACCTACAGACAGACTACAAGAAGCTGCGTGTTTGTGGAGGGAGGAGCAGGACTGGCATTGTGCCATTGTTCAAAGCAATTAAGTCCTTCCGTGAATAACATTTAATTAATAACTGAAACTTGAAGGACATTTTTGCTTGACGTCAATGCGCATACACACTGATCTATGACCACAGACTGAGACATTCACATACGGGACACTCAGACACACAGCGTCTGTTAAATTAATCAGTACAAGTGGCGTGAGGGTGTGGATACAGCCAGCGCCTGTGAAGACAGTGGAAAATATGAAAATGTAACATGTGCATTTTGTTTAAAACAATTCCCTAAGTTGGCTAAGTCCCTCAGACATTGGTCTCAAATCTTAACACAATCATTAAATAACAATAAAATTCAATATTTAGCAAATAAGCAACAATTACAGTTAAAGTTTGAAAAAGTAAGCTCTATTTATTAAAGTTCCAATGAAGTGTTTTTCTTCATATATATCTTCACCTATAAGCCAGTATCAGGCCCAAAATGGCAAAAAAAAACAAACAACCCAAACAAAAGCTGTTCTTTAGGGATTTTTAATGGCATTTTGAACTTTAGAGTTTGTACCTGACAACACCCCTGGATGAACTGGCGTCTCATCCAGGGGTGTACCCTGGCCTTCGCCCTGTGAGAGCTGGATTTGGCCCCAGTAGCCCCGCAACCCCCCGAAAGGGGGGTGATAAAAGCGGCAACACCCCGCGACCCCAATAGGGACATAGCGGAAAGACAATGAGATGAGATGAGTTTGTAACTTTCTGGAAAATCATTATAATTGTTGATGACTCATCCTGCACTCAGGGGCGTATATTCATTTTTCGTCCAATGCAACACCAGAGTGGAGTGTTGCTCGCTGATTACTGTACAAAAGCAAAACTTTATAACTCCATTTAGTTATCTGGGTGAAACTGGGTCATGTTTTATGGGGAATATTTGGTGGTTCTCCCTCTGCTGCCGCCTCTGGAAAGATAGCTTTACTTGTTGCTAAAGTCACTGCTAACAAACGTACTGATAGTAGCTTTTCAATAAAAAGCTCAGAACCGGGCCGTCAAAGAATGTTAATGGAGGCCAGTTAAGGTACCGAGGTTATTTATGGAGTTTCCTGGTTGACAGATACTGGTAGCTCTGTTGCTAAAATAAGCGCTAACTGCTGCGAAATGTGACGTTAACTGCTGACTATTTGCTGACTCAACCCCAAACCTGGGAAGAAAACCACTCTGGGACTGTATTTTCTTTCATCAAACTGAACCGGACCAGCCATGTTCACTGGAACCTGTCGGTTGGCAGAGGCAGTATTAGCGACCCGGTGGTTAAGGGGTGGGGCGTAACCTACATTCAGTGCTCTTGGCTGCTGCCTGTTTTTACAGGAAACACGTAACTATGCCAAAACAAACAGCACTTCATTAGCCGTTTCATGGTTAGAGATAATGAGATAAACACTCAGCTAGTTACAGTGACAGTCAGCTGGCAACCTGAGAAAATATCACAACTTCTTCAGACTTTGAACAAACTGATGTAGCTAGATTGTGATTGGTGCAGGAGATTGTGCGGCATCATGTTTTCTCAACTGAGCCCCGCCCACGTCAAGTCAGTAAGAAGGGCACAGGCAAAAACACAGAAATCTCTCTTTTGGTCGAAAGCATTGTAGAACTGAAAGGTTGGAGGGGAAAGCCTTCCTTCCCTCCAGTTCTGATCGTTCTTTCTCGCCCCAGTAATCCAGCTCTAGAGTGTTTCAAAAGACATCCATCTTATTGTGTTTATATACAGCAGCGTATTGAAGGAAGGAAGTAAATTAGTTGTGCGAAAAAGAAAGAGATAATCCCTGGATGAGGTCATGTGGGAGTCTAAATAATGAACCGATGAATCTGAAAGAAGAAATGAAGAGTTTAAACTAACAAACTGAGTCACTTCAGCTGATAGAGTATATTAGCATCATGTTTGGTGAGCCTGCAGAGACTCATCAAAGGTCTGTTTTGATCCAATAGCAGGGTTTCATCTCAAAGGGATTCCTCTCTGTCAGTTTTAGGCAATTTAATTCCCCCCTATTTCATCTCGTTACACTGTTTACCCTAACAAAGGGTGATGGATGATGAGCGCACACACACAACACGCCATGTCCATGTCAATAAGACCGCCACAGCCCCTCTCCCCACAGGCTCTCAAAGGCCTGTGGAGGTTATAGATTGGAGGAGAAGCCATTTCCAGGACATGACAGACTCGCTGTGTGTTTCATCAGGGGCCGACGGACGCTGCGAACCCTGGGCTTTATTGACTGATCGCTAGTGAGACTGTAGGCAGCAAGGACAGACGAGGCTGTGGAGAAGGCACGGGAGGAGGAATGAGTCACATTGAGCGATTCACTCAGACAAATCCTATTAAACAACTTTTATCAAACCGAGGTCAAACTTTCAGAGTGAACGCATCTCCGAGCAAAGACGGACCTTCAGTCCGTCACTTCTCATGCCTTTTAAAATGTACTGCAGGCTTGTTATGAAAACCGGGTCTGAGCAAACTTCTCTGTCAATCTGTAGCTTTTTCTTCACCTACTTCGTTCCCCACTTACTCCTGCTCCCCTATGTTCCCCCATTTAATGCATGGCCCATTAGGAAGCAGTGAGAGGGAGCAGTGCCCTGAGAGAAACTAAATCACCCTGGCCCGCTGCTGTTTACACCAGACCCGGCCCGCTGCTTGAGCCGCTGTTTATTTGAACTGTGAACCTCCGTGCGAGGTGTGTGTGTGAAAGGAAAAACTGTAAGTATGTGTGTGTTAGAGAAAGAAAGAGAGAGCATGTGTACTGCGGAGGCGAGGGGGAGGGAACGGTTCCACACAAAACCCAGTGTCTCGCCCCCCGATTCCTTTCACACCTCTCTTAACGCGCTTTTCACAGCGTATTTATTCGCCCCGCGGGCTCCTGGCACTCCTTGGGTTCTCCGGGCCACAGACGGGCCTCTGTGCTGCACCGCTCAGGCAACAAGGAGGCCGAAAACAGGCCTCTTACACCCCCCATGGAGCTCCAGACACAATCATGTCCTTCTGCTGACCCACACGTATGACATCACAGGCCGGTTCTCAAACATGTGCTCACACAGAAAACACAGAATCATGTCTGCTGCATAGCATGCACCAGGGCTGCACCAATCACTTTCACGATTAATCCATAAATTGACCATAGTCTGCATTTAAGAAGCTGGAACCAGCAAATGTTGGACATTTTTGGTTAAAAACTGACTGAAACAATTGAGGGATTATCAAAATAATTGGAAAACTTGTAGCTCAGCCCAGTCACCAGGATAAAATGTGGGCAGTTCACATTTCTGCAAACCACAGATATGTTCAGTTTGTATGTGTTATACATACCACGCTGACATTTCTTCAGTGTGTCATAGCATGTTCACAATCCATGTTTATGGGCCGACTTTCAATAGTGTTACAGCAAGGTGGTGGGGCTGCGAAGCTAGTGACCACTGTTCGAGACTGTGTTTTTACATTTCTGATGCACCTGGATATTTTTAAGGAGAGCTCGGGACAATTTCCAACCATGTTTGTGGTGCAAAGAAATTTATGTTTTTGGCGAGACACTTTAAGACATCTACAGCCATGTTTTTGCCGACAAAACCAGGTATTTTAAGCAAAAACAAGATCTCTTCCTAACCCCTTATCCGGTAGTTCTTGTGTCTAGACATAACCATTACTATTGGCATCAGCATTTTTCAAATTATTGCTAAATAAACTAGTTTCAAAAAGTGCTAATTTGGCTGGATTGTAGTGGAGTGGTATAAAGTAGCAAAAAAAGGAAATACTAAAGTGAAGTACCTCAAAATCCCACTGGTCGTTCGTTACTAAGATTTTCACTTTTACTGCAAATTAATATTGGTTATTTGCCTCCCTGATTTCAAATAATCAGTATCAGTATCAGCCCTGAAATATCGGCCGACCCCTGATTAACACAGACCACAAGGACAGTGTTGTCACAACATAAAATTTGAAATTGAGCCTAAAGAAATGCAAAGTTGCAACATAAAGAAAAGTAAAGTTTTCACATATGTAAAGTTTCAACATATCTGAGGCTATTGGGTTGTGCAGCTACGGGACAAACCCACTCGGAGAACAAGAATGCATGCAACTGTATGCTTATTTTGTAAGTAAGGAAAGCTAAGGTGACACACACACACACACACACACACACACACACACACACACACACACACACACACACAACCTGGGGAACAGTAAGGTTAGTGTGGGATTTGGTTAAAACAGTCCAAAGGATAAGAAGACCTGACCATCAATGAAGCCACTGTTTAAAAGGTGCAGACTGACTGGGAGAGCGACGAGGAATATGAAAGGCTGCCAAGTATTCAGACACGAGAACAAGGACACACACTGAGGAGACGCACATATACACCTGAAATACGAACACATAATATACACAAACATACCAACACGTGTGCACAGAGAGCCGGGTTATCTAAGTGCAGGTTGAATGTACTGAGTGGTATTTTTTTTTGAAAGAGACAAGCTGCTGCTCTTTCAGCTCCGTTTATGTGTGGGAGGCTCTGAATTAGCAGCACAGGCGTCACTGGCCATAAACACGCCATTCATTCTTATGATCAAACTGACAGTAAAGATGATATATCATTGCATTTTTTCCATCAGATTCCAACGTGTACTTGGCAAGAACACATATTATAACACACATGAGATGAGAAAAAAAAGCAGCGACCGAAGCCTGGTTTGATTTAAAAATGATGACAAGTCACTGATCATGAGCATAAGTTGCCATAAGAATATTCACATGTGCTCCAAAATGACCAATGTTACACCCTTTAAATCACTCACTTGGAGCTATTTCACGGACAAAAACAAAAAAACCTTTGTGGCTGCTCCCTCAAGCGTGAAACAGCTAATCACTGTGTATCATTCTTCTCGCCTCTGTTGCTGGGCTCCACATGTCTCCACATAAACACTCATTTTAACCAGACAGAAACATACAGCGAGATAGTCCAAACACATGATGCTGCACAGTCACGCAGTGGTCGCGCGTGCGCCATAAAGCACATGTGCGACACATTCCCTCACACACAAAAGCATGCAAACAATCCTCTCAGTGTCCTTACAAGCTACTGTTTTCTCTCAAATTCATGGAAACCCATCAGCTCAGGGTAGCACAACAGAGACTGACGCACTAAATCTGTGAAAAGGCACTGTCGATATCCTCCATGTCTAATCACATCACAGCACTGGATGTTTGGTGCCTGTTCTGGCTCCTCTCTGGTATCTGGGGCAGCGTACCAGCCAGTAGAGTAAACTCTGGACAGGAAAGGCTGCTCTGTATGTGTGTGCGTGTGTGTCACAGCGTGTGCGTATATGCATGCCAAGACTGCGCCAGCCACAAGACTGATGCTGGCGTCAGAATGAATCACAGTCAGTCTGCTATTCCATCCCTGCAGCATACCAAGAGGTTAGCAGAGAGAGAGAGACAGAGAGATCATAAAAACAGATCATAAAAGTAACATCAATGGGTGATAGGCCGAGAGAGAAAGGGAGACATAAAAGGGAGTGTGAAAAGCAGGAGGGCTTGAGAGACAAAGCTTGAGAGGGAAACACAATGAGGAAGGCAAAAAAAAAAAAAGCACATGACAGGGAGGGAGAGCACATGGTATCAACCAAGCTCATCCATCTACAGCCAAGCTACATGCCAATACATTCATGCATTCTCTGGATTTGACCTATGGATTTGATCCATTACTGGTTCAACCCCACCATTGTACGTAAACCTTCCATTGGCATATGAGGAGGATCCCGTTGAGACAGATTCCCTATTGGTCCCTTCCACCATACACTGTGACACAAGGCTGCTGCGATAGTATCAGCCAATAATGGACAGAGAATCATGATAAGTACAATACTCACATTAGTCGCCTGTGGCCTGGTCACAAAGGCAAACGTCCAGGGTTCATGGAGAAATCTATTTCACTGGACTCATTGCAAACAGTAGATTCACTGATGGGTGTGAAGTAAATGAGTGCAATTCCTTGACATTGAGCTCAACTTTGGTGACCTTTTTGCGCCGTTGTCCAGTGGCAAGCCTTCTTGAGATTGCTTAACTTTGAAGTATTGGAGATCCAGATAAACAGAAAAACGCTTCATAGCTCATTAGCTACATTGCACCATTTTATTCTCCTCTGATGGATTTTAAAACTGCTCCACAAAAAAGACATGGTGTGTAGACATTTTAGACAAGAGTTGACGGGAAACAATAATCCTTTACTGTCCTACTAACTGGCTAATATCTAGCTCACAATTAGCAAGCTATAGCTAGCTCTGAGAGACCGTAATTATAGTGCAAGATATAGTAAAGACGGAGAGTGGGTAGTGGGTAGCGTGCTAGCTACAGTAGTTCACCACCTGGTCTTGTGAGTAGTCTCTGCAGGCAGAACTTAACTCTGTAGCTTTCTGGTGTGACCTGGCATTATGCTGCAATCCACTGCAAGTCACGAGTTCATATTTCTGAGTTGGAGGTTTTTTTTTTTGTTTGTTTTTTTTATAATGGAATGCAATATTAACCACCCAGATTCCTCTGTTAGTCAGTCCTCAGTTAGTCAATATGGTCAATAGCGGGCTTCAAGCCTTAAAGCCGACCCCTTAACACAGAGACCTAGAGAAGACCTGGCACGTGATCTCTATTGATCAGGAGGCGTTTTGCATTTAGCTGCTGTGGCTGACCCTGCTTGTCCATCTGATCCTCCAAAGGCCAGATCTTACCCAGAGATCAGAGTGCTGCTTCACCATGCATCGTGAACTCTATTGATTACAAATAAAAGTCAAGACTCAACTGAGTATTTCAACGGATCCTTTTGGGACAGGCTTTCATTCTCTCAAACAATATCTGATCAATACGCTGGATGAGTCAGCAGGTTCAAGCGAGAATAATCCCAAGGTTCCCCGCATCGTAATTGGAAAATAAGTAGATAGATGTGTAGACATAAACAATAGGTCATAAAAATGTCTCCCATGTTGGGAAGCGGATATGAGAAAGCACAATTTTTGATGACATTGCACAGATCTCGGGGTGCAGACAGCACAGACTGAACAACACATGAACCCCTCGCATCTGGGATGCATTTAGTGTCCATGTGCAATGTATTACATATTTCTGGAAACAAAGCCACGCTCGACTCTGTAATCTGTTGATGGGAGTTTATTCCCGTTGTTCATGGTTTGGTCTGTTGTGACTTCAGCATGGTAAGCAAAGTTTTTCTGAGGGGAGCTGACAGAGAATGACTGAGGGGTGATGGAGGAGGGGGGGCAGAATAGCTGGATAATGAAAAGAGAGGTTAAAGAGGAGAGAAAGTCAGATGGAGTGATAAAAGCGAAAGACTGCAAAACAGAAAAATCGATCGCGCAAAGTCAGCGCAGCTCTCCCAATGCCAGGCTCCTCACACTCCCAGAATTCTCAGCTAAAAATGACTGTTTTAGAGCAGAGGGGTGAAATTCGTCACCCTCATGGTCGGCAGGCTGGGTAAACTTTTAAGATCCTGTGTCGGCCTGCAAACTGACTGATCATCAACTTGAGGAGTCCTGACTTACTGGCCTACTGACCTTCAACAGGAGGGCAACTGAATTGAGGGCACTGATAGAGGGTCAATAACTAGTCTTGGTCTCTTAAAGGAATAGTTTGACGTTTAAGTCAAACTCTTATAGTGTATATATCAAAAATATTATGCCTTAACTTATTCCACAAGCCTATATTATTTTTCCATTTTGCCATCAAAATTGTATAGACTTTACATTCAAGCCTTTTTAAAGTTTCGTTTTGTTGTGCTGCTGCATCACAGAGACCATACAAAATTGATGTTCAGTGTTTCTTGGGGAATAAATGCCAAATAGTGGGGATGCTTCCAATTGGATATTTTCTGTTGTTGTTATTTTTCATGTATGATAGATAAGAAAAATAATGAGCGCTTTGGACAAAACAACAGTGTAGTGGGGCAGTAAATCGTCAATCTGAGAATTCAGCACTAAAACTGCATCAAAAATCAAAAATTCATTCTGGCACCACTAAACTTTCTCTGCTGGAAAAAGTTATCTTTTCCTCGCAAAACATTGCAGAGTACATTACAATTTAATACAGTTACTAATCAGCAAAAACAGTATGAATCCAAAACTGTGAGGTTCTACCACTGACCCAAAAGCCACATTAAATCTAATAGGCAGCACACAAACCAACAAAGACACAAGGACATGGCTTTAATAAACCTAGCTGAAGTTTTAAGATGGCCCGCCCGGCCCCCGTCGAAACCTCAGAGCAAACCTCAGTCAGCCTGTGTTTAAAGTCAGCACCCTACTGGTGGCTCGCTACCGTGTCCACTGGCTCTCCAGGGAGAATGCTAAGCAGCCGAGCGGCGGTGAGGCTACTGGCCAAGCAGCCGCTCGTTAGGTCTATGGGGTTAGACAGCCACATCTGCTCTGCCTGCACCCACTTACAGCTCCACCATGGTCTACTGTTCAGCCAAACCTCAGAGGCCAGGGACACAACCGGGGAACGGGTGTGTGTATTTAAGTGTGTGTGTATACCCCTAACCCTCCCATTTATCGTACAGAAATAGGAGTTGGATGTAAATTCGAAGCAGTTGTGCTGGAACCTAAACAAGTATAAGCTATTCATTTAAATGCCAGATTAAAGATTGCCCCTCTCTCTTTTGTTGGAGACTTGGGCTCATGTGGGCTGGGAGGCACGCATTGATGCAAAACCGGAGCTAACTAACTGAAAATCTAGTCATACTCATCAAGGTGGGATCAGTTCTTGAGCTCTTTCACCTCAAACCACTTTGTCACAATGCAAACGCCAGTACGTGATGTCATACATCTGCTGAATGAAAGCCACCAGCAAGCAATGGCTTCACATGACACACTCCAATGTGAAAATTATGATAAAGAGCCCGTCATACGCGCTATAAAAACCTGCAGATTAGATCAGATGTTGGCTCTGATCACTGCTGATGGTAATCATCGTGTGCGGTAGTGATTCACACATTATCTGTTCCTGTAAGACATAAGCATCTACAGTAAGAGCCTAGAAGAAGACAAAGACAGGATTTGTTACTGTGCTTCTGACTAATCTGACCAATAAGCCTCTTATAACAGCAAAGACTGACAGAATTTAAAGCATTACATGGCAGATTACAATTGTAAGAGACATGTGACTGTAACTGAGGAAAACAAAGTATATGGCAACTCAACAAAAAGACTAGGGCTGCCTCCTGAGCATTGATGATTCAAACACCAATTATACATCATTGTAGACAGAGGAACACAGGAAAACAGGTCAAGCTATTAATATATATAACCAAAGTTTTGTCTCATTTCATTACTGCACACCTACCTATGTGATGGAAATACAGAAGGATGATGGACGAGGAGGAGCACAATGCTTAACAACAACATAGTCAGAGCTGCTTTATCTTAACCCTACGTTCTACTCGATGCTCCGATGTTGTCAGTGAAGTCGGGAACCAGACAGCGGCAATGCTTCGTCTAGTGCTACCCAGCATGAACACCACCTGAGAGCAGCTATGCAGAAGTTTAATACTGAACTATGATCACAAACTTTTTCATGTCTTCGACCGTGTGTAAATCTGATGTTTCCACATCACAGATGATGCTCAAAAGTGCCTAAAGACGTGAGTCTTGCAGCTATAATGTGAGACTTGAAATGTAGGTCATAGGTTTGACAAGTTGGCTGCTTTCTACTTGTGCGTGAACAATATGGTACGTATCACTTGTGGACTCCAGACTTACTAAAAAAATGTCTTGAAAATGCCCTCTTGGATGCCTCTATGGTAGGTAAAACATGATAAAGTGCCGTCTAGTGTGCCCTTCTAGTGGACAAAACATAGTGAAGTGCCCTCTATTGTGCCCTTCCAGTTCCCTTTCTACATGCTGGTGCCCCACCGCATACAGCTGGTGGCCTGTTTATTTTTGTCACCCCTGCCCCTTCAACATCCTGACTCCACTGGTATGTATCATAATGGCAGGTAGGTAGAGGTGGTGTACTTATCACGAAGTATTTGCAGAAAGTTGTGTATTCAGTAGCTTTAAAAAGTAAAGAATATCAAGAAATTTAAACCACAAGCACATAAAGTACAAAAAGAAGCCATGGGACGGCGCACAAAAAAGTCTGAACAATCTGGTGTGTGTGCAGCAGCTTTCAGTCAACAGTCCAGAAAAAAGTATGAGAGAATGTGCCACCACAAATAGTATATGAGTATATGTGCTTCTTGTTTGTTTAAAGTCAGATCAGGTCCTATACATCATCAGTCCACTCTAAAGGGAAACTGCGGTGCAGTATATTTGGCTGCCAATCAGCACCTACATACATCTGAAGTACACTTTAAAGGCATGGTCACCTTACTTGAAGTGGGCTGAAAGGGAAAAAAACATGGAAACAAACTGTCCAGAAGAGCAGGCTAAAGGCCAGGATTACTTGTGTGAAATGAAGGGATATTTTTAGTGACAGTGACAGAGATGCTGCGACCAGAGTTGGTCATTGCACAGATTGTGAACAATTAAGCAGGGGAGCAGGTGGTCGCTAATGTGTCATATCTAGGCAGACATCAAATCTGGCATTGGAAGATACATAAGCAAAGTATGGCATGTGCTGAATTCAAATACTTAATAGGAAGGACGCAAAGCGGTGGTGGTAAAGGACATGAGTGTGTGCGTCACAGCGGGTATCGGCTGGCAGTAACATCGGTTCAGCTTCCTGTTTCTGTCTTTGAAGTGTGAGGCTGTGTGATCTTAAAAAGCTCCAGGTGGTTGCATCTTTGTTTTACCGTGGAATGTGACAGATTTGGGTTAAAAAAGATGCTCGGAGGGGAGATGTACGGCAGCCGAGTGCATGTTCGTGCCTGCAGGTGCACGTGAGAGAAACGGCCTTCGAGTGATTGCGAGTGGTTTTGAGATAATTGCAAGGGAAGAGAGAGATAGAGAGCACAGCGGAGATAAATAAAGGACGCGAACGAGAAGCGGAGATTCGAACCCCCCGCGGCTCCACCTCAACGTCTTTCATTACTTAAGAACGACCGCCAGCCACACACACACACACAAGCAGAGAGAATGAGAGGAGAAGAACGTAATCGCTGGCAAATGGAGGAAGCTTTTCTGTTATAAAACACTCCAATGAGAGAAGCGACAAGTGTTCTTCCAATATATCGACTCGCAGCCAAAAATTAAGCTGTGTTCTGTGGGAGTGTTGCTGGGGGTTCAGCCGGCGTGTCGTGTTTGTTCTTTACAACATCGATTTTCTCTGCTGGAGCCACTCAGCCCACTGCGATGTTCCTCAAGTGACTTAGGGACAGACAACTGACAGATTCAATGAGGAACAGGGCTCTCTTGAGCGTGTTTTTGTGTGTGTGTATCTCGGGAGGACGGGAAGAACTTGGTGTGCCACATACCAGAGCATCTAACTGTATTATACAGATTAATTAATAGCCCGAGTCTGTTCCCTATTATCTCTGTATGCTTGGAGATGGGGGTCTTCAGCCACATGCGGCGCTGCGTGGGGGGTGCGGTCTGCTCCGATTACATCAGAGCCGGGGCCACGAGGGGATCATTTTAATGACCCAAAAACTTAATCTCAAACACATATCACCACGATGCCCCTATTGCCCGCAGCAACAACACACTTTTCCCATAACCGAGTACACATGTCGATCTTTTTCTTGGCCACTCAAACACACAAAGTGCATCCAGGATGTGTCTGCTTCTGGGGTGTTTTTCGGAGGAAGGGGGGGGTCAGAGAGCAACAAGTTGGAGGTCATTGTCCAGCTTCAAAGGGCCCACCCATCCCCCCCGAAAACCCCTCTGACTTTATGTGCTGTTTTACGACGCAAAGGCAGACAGACACCGTCGAGTTTCTGGCAGCGTGTATGCTTCATGGCTACAGTCTCCTGTTGGTCGGGATGGAGAGATGCATGGATGGATGGATGCATGGGGGATGGGAGGCGGAGGAGGAGGAGGAGGGGAAAACCAACTTTCTCCACTAACTAACATTGACCTGAGGCAAACAGTGGAGCCCTTTTTGACTTCTGGTTGGGGGCTGGGGGTTAAAGGCAGTGACCGCTCTAACACCTCGATGTCACCAGGACTCCTCTGAGTGTGTGTGTGTGTGTGTGTGTGTTTGTGTGTGTGTAAGGGCCAGAGGTGCAACTATAAAAGAACTTTGCAACCGTGAGAAAATGCAGACAGAGAGAATAACAAGAGCTGATAGAGAGGCAAAACGTTATGAGTTTTATTTCGAAAAAGAAATCGGACAATTTTGTCACACAGTAGTGGGCGTGTAGAGATAAGAGCCTTCCAAAGCAAGGACTGTGGCTATCTTATCTGCAGTGTGGGCTTTGTTAGAGACTGTGGGAACATTCAGGGGTGGTCTGAAAATCAGCATTTTTTCCGAAGAATGAAGAAAATCTGCAGTCTGAGACGAAATAATGGGGCTCAAAATGCAACGCTGGGGGTTACAGGTCACTGACAGGCTATGGCCGCAGGGAGCCAATTCACATGAAGCTGCTTTACACACACACACACACACAAACACACACACACACACACACAATTTGGTTTAAAAGTCAACCAAATATCACCTCGATATACTGCCAAAGGTTTCACTATCAGCATTCACATGTCCATTGTCTGGTTATGTGTGTGCACGTGTGCGTGTGCCTGGCCCTGCAGTATCGCAGAGACGTCTGCACTGAGCATTTATGAGCTAATTAAGGTCTGGCCAGGACTGGAAAGCTGGTGATAAGGCCTGTCTCCGGCCCTCTCATTAATGCTACACGCTCCACTGGGGTTACACACACACACACACACACACACACACACACACACACACACACACACACACACACACACACACACACACACACACACACACACATACACACACACATACATACACATAGGAAAAGTCTGTCCCTCAAAACAACAGTGGCAGCACTATTCACTCATTTATTAAACAGGCTTCCAGACTGATTCCTCAGATTTGGCCATTTGGGAGCCTGACTGGGAATTCTTAATAAGCGAGAGAAAATGAATAAGGAAATGGAGAGGAAGCAATAGTGGTGCATTCACGTGTCACAGATAAACTAATAACACTTCACTGGTGGCCCAGTTCTGTAATGAGAGAGCAATATGAGGTGTGGTTTTCCCCGTCTGTGCTCCTATACAGAGGTGTAGAAATGAGTGTCTAATCAAATTAAAACTTAAAGGAAAAGTTCACCCAAAAATGAAAATTCTGTCATTAGTCACCCCTGCTTTGAGTCAGGGGAAGGTGAAGTTTTGTAGTCCACAACATATTTCTGCAGGTTCAAAGTAAAACAGCTTTGCAGCATTCTCCTAAACAACTGAAGTAGTTGTTTCAAAACCTTAAAAAAAACACCCCAGAAAATGTGTCTGTATGGCTCGTCAAGCGTAATCAAGTTTCCAAAAGCCCTGAGATCCAAAATTCACTTGAATAGATGTTATTTACACCTTTTCTAAGCCAAAATATTCACTGTAACTGCCAAGCCTGTCCAAAGTGTGTAAATAACGTCAATGGTGTACCTGTGAAGCTCCAAAAATGTTTTGTTGACAACAAAACTTAACCTGACTGTCCATTTTAATGGGGGTGAGCAGATAATCAATTTTCATTTTCCCTGAATTTTCAGTCATAGCTCTCTGTAGTCTCATCATCATCATTTTTCTCTTCATCCCATTCTTCTGCTCCAAATTCCTTTGCATTTGATCACTGCTGATGTTTATTTCTCACTCCCTCCTTCTGCTTTGCAATTCAAACACAAGCCAACATGCAAACCCTCCTCGCAAAAGAGACGTGACAAAACCTCAACAATTCACTGTGAAAACAGCACATGTTTATGTGTGCGTGTTTGCTTTGCAGCATTCCTTTCTGTATAGAATTGGCAAAACACAGCGGAGGAGACACGGATCACAGAGTGCTGGGAAGTAATCTCGAAACCATTAGTGGCCAAATTACAGAGAGACAGAAACAGAGATGGCAAGACGGCAAGAAAGAAAGAAGGAAAGAAATCCTGAAGATATGTGGCAGGGGAAAGAACAGCTTGGCTCAGTGGAGGAGAGACAAGTTACAGAGAGCAGTATGTAGGCTGGAGTGCTGGAAAGATGACTTGTTTGGAAACGGACCAATCTACAGGCTGTCTGTCTGTATGAAGCTGAGCCAAAGTACACACACACACACACACACACACACACACACACACACGCACACGCACACACACACACACACAGACACACACGCACGCACAGACAGCAGTGCAGTGACCTCCACCACCCTGAACATGATCAGTCAGGCGTGTCCAGCAGCAGACAGCAGACAGTTAGCTGCTAGCTAACTAGCGAGGGTGAGCTAAAAGGCTAAAAGCAGATTAATGTTGGACATTCACGGGAAGAGCAGAAACACGGCTCAAAGTGAAAACTTTTTGTTTACTCCGTATCTGCTGAATATGTAATAAATCAACTATTTGCTTGAATGAAAGGAGTAGGTGACAAACTCTCAACTGAAACCAGCATGTTTCAGCCAAACAACTTGGAGTGGAAAAGATCCTAGGGTCAAAATAATAACTTGGTGAATGTTGGAGAATGACTGTAGTCTTCATTAAAACAAAACAAGGTTGGCTGTTCAACAGAAACAAGAAAAGGACAGCGATCTCCGGTCCCACTGGATATCAGTCGTGTTTCCTGAGGCCACAAAGTCTTTTTCAGTCCAATGCAAGTGTTTGTCATCATATTATAACACAATCGAGAGACTCAGTTACACTACAGAGGCAAGAAACAACTTTCCTACCTGTGTTCTCCTAATCCTGTACCCAGATAATGAAAACAGAGTTCACTTTGCTAGAAAATGTTTAAGAAAAAACATTTCCATGGAAAAGGCAAATAGATTTCTTAAGCGCACTGCAAGCTGCCTGCTGGTTGATATGTGGAAATTAGGTCATTTCAGAGAGGCAACACATCCACAGTATTTAACTGTACTCTACTGCGTGCTGTCCAGCTTACTATTAATTGAGACATGAGAATACTAATCCATGACCTGCACTTCCTCACTATTTAATCAAACAGGCTTTGTGGCAAAATGTCAGAAAACTTTAGAATACGGAATATGTCTGACCAAGATTAGATGCAGAGATGCACTGACTGCAATGTTTCATTTTCAACAACAACTTAAGTTATCTGTTATGTTTAATCTTTATTTTAATAAATGAATCATCGCAACGACACACTGTGTCACAGTTGCAAAAGTAAAAAATGCAACTCAACATTTTTGCACATCAGAAATGTTAACTGAAATGATGATTTGAAACCTTACACTAATCCTGCTCCTAAACGCTGGACTGGAGGTGTCAGGGCATGGTGTGCTGAAACTTGTTATGAGCCTGACTGGATAACTGTCACATCAAGAGCACATTAGGAGGTTTGTCATTCCAACGTTCATTTACACTGCTGAAGACTTTAATTCCAACGTAGATATGCTTGGATGCAGAATTAGATTTCAGGTAATGATACATGCAGTGCTGTCAATGCTGCCAAAACAAGCACATTACAGACGCGTGCACATGGATAGGCAAACAGAAACACAAAGAGAGAAACTGTGGATAGTCGTACAAAGAGAGGAGAGTACGAGAGAGATCCATCGTCCCTGTCCTACTTTCCACCACAGTTCTCCTTCTCGCTCTCTCAGCTCCGGTCTTTTGGGAGGGATCAGTGAAAAACAGCCTGTCAGCAAAGTTCAGGCTATACTGTACATCCAGTGCTGTTCCCTCCTAATTCAAAGCTTCCCCCCCTCCGACACTATGAATGGAGGGGAGCAGAAATTCACGTTTTGCTGCAGATGCCAACTCACAGGACTCACACAAAACGGCAACAACAACTACATACAAGCATGGACTGATCATTTTTAGAATAACAAAGACACAGTTCAACAGAAGTTAGTTTTCAGCTGAAAGGTGTGTTTTGGTAACATTTCAGGGTTGAATGCGAGGTTTCAACCGTCTTCATCTAGATGCGGGCGTTGCACAACGAAGGAGGCAGGCAACCACATGCAGAGACACTGGCAGAGAAGGACTCTTTCAGATTCCTCTGAAGCACATCAACACTCTGTTTACATTAACCTGCGTGCAGATATTTGCCGTTGAAACGCGCCGCACCCCGCGAGTCAGAAGAGGTACATGGCGAGCGAACACAATGAGCATGTAGATACACGTATGGACATATACAAGTGGGGGAGGGGGGGCACATTTACTGTTGTCCATTGTCTTCTCCGCACACTGAAGACGTCCCGTCTGTGTGGCAGTGACAAACTGGCAGCCTGACATTTCGGTGTACTGGTGACAGCGGCGGAAACCGCAGGACGGCACGACTTGTTTACTGCAGAGGAGGAATTTACCATTTGTCTCGACTTCCATCACTCGCTCTGTGTGTGTGTGTCTGTGGAGAACCACAGTGTCTTGTGCATTACCAGCCTGTCACACTGAACAATAGGTTGTTTTACAAAACCCACACTCCACAGTCCTGCCATCCCAGGTCTGGGTGGAGAGACGGAAACAGTATGGAGCTAAAAATGTGTGTGTTATTGTGAGTGTGTGTGTGTGTGCGATGGGGATACAGTGGGTGGTAGGAAGAGACAGATCATCTGTCATTAGTTCCTGTGTGCAAATATGTGTGAGTGCTGTGCAGCGCAGAAGCTTGTCACAAACTGGTTTGTGTGTGTGGATCATCCAAACTTCCCTGTGTGTGTGTGTGTGTGTGTGTGTGTGTGTGTGTGTGTGTGTGTACTCCTTGGCATGATTGAGCAGCTCTGGCGGCCATGCCAAGGCTGCGGTTATTCTCCAGCCAGAGGCGGAGGCAGAGGAGCACAGATACTTCATTATGGCCTCATTCATCACCCCTGGGACAGCTTGGCACCGCTCTCAGGCCCCCTCCTCTTCCCCTCCACCTCCCTCTAACCTCGTCCCTCGCTCCTCTCTACTTACAGCTGCACTGGTCCCTCGCTCAGCATCTCCTCTACCTCTTTCACCTCGCCCCCCCTCCCTCGGTTCACCTCTGTGTGTTTGTAACTCTTCTATACTTCCCTCTCGCTCTGCTGCCCGCCTGCCTCGCTCCAGTGTTTCCCCTCTCTCACTTCACTTAGCCTTTCTCCGCTTCACTCTATACCCTCTTTCCCTTTTCTTTTTAATTAACTCCTCTGTAATCCTCTGCGTCCCTCTGTCTTGACCCATCCTCCCAGGCTTTCATTAACTCCCTCACCCTCCTTTCTCTCCATCTTCTCATACACTCTGCTCATTTTTCATCCCTGTTACTCCTCCTCCTCCTCCTCCTCCTCCTATAACTGATCCGCAGCCCGGTCTGTTAAAGTACTGAAGTTGTGGCGCCCGCTTCTCTCTACGGGGAGTTTTGGAAAACAGCTGATGCATAATTGCATATATATGTATTTAAAGGAGTAGTTTGATATTTTGGGTGAATAGAACGTCCAAAATGACCCTGCCACTCGTCTCTATTTTGCTACTGGTGATGGTTGATTTTTTTTTTTTGGCTTTGCCGCAGCAGCTTGCAGTGTAACCATGGCAACCACAAAAACCACAAAGGTGGAACTCATAACAACTAATTTTATTAATATCTGAGGTCCCTGAAGTTCATCATCAGCTGTGAACGAGCAAAACAGTTAGTTAAAATGGTCGCCACCAAAGTTTGATTATCAAGTTAAGTGCAACTATAACACTACTTAGCTAAACTTGCTATATTCATTGTTTCATATTGCTAACCACATCCTGCTCTATTTGGATAAATGGCAATTTGTGGCCTTCCCAGAGTCGTGTCGTCACGGAAAAGATGCTGCACTGAATAAACTGAATTAGTTACATCCATGCATGCCAACCTCCCAATTTTCCCGGGACACTCTTTTCCCGGTTTCCTCCCGGCGTCAAAATACTCCCGTACTTCTCCCGATTCATGACAAATGTTCACACTTTTTCCCCTTTTCAGTTATTACAACCTGTTTCTGGCTCTGTATATCGTGTAGTCTGCTGTACTGTCGTGCCTCAGTCTCCTCTGCGAGTGAGAGATGGACAGAGAAATAGAGAGGAGGAAGAATATTTAAAAACTTTTCAGACGCCCTGGAGAGAAGAATTCATATCTTACGTAAAGTTTTAAAAGGAAAAAGGCAGTAAAATCTGCCATGTCGAATTTTTTTGTCAATCCCCTTTGAAGGGCTCACAAACGTCCACCGACTCTCAAAAAGAGCAGGGGAAAAACATGGATGAATGTCTGAAGTAATAACTTTTTATTTTTGCCGTAGAGTTACGCAAGTTTATGCTAGAGGGCGAAATTATTCTGCTGTGTTTTCTGAGAATTAAATGAAAATGTGAAATTATTTTACATAAAATATGCTGTTGCAGTTTACTCATTATTTAGTTTTGTTCGTTCTTTAAGTGTCACTAGAATGCAGGAAGCACAGTCCTTGAGTCTCAGATGTTTCGTGGGTAGGACCCCCTGAACCCTGCTTTGTTTTTGTTGAAATCCTCTTCAAGTTGCCAAGTATGGTTACACCCCTTCTTCTGAAGCTATGAATCTGTGAATCTGTTGGTGTAAGGATTAAGCAAACAAAATGCAAAATGTTAATCAGAGAGCTTTAGATGTGTTTGTAGGCAGATTAGCAAACTTTGGAAAACAGCCAGGCGAGATGTTTTCCTCCTGTTTTAATGTTAAGCTAAGCTAAGCTAATTGGCCCCTGACTGTTGCTCCATTTAACTCTTGCAACAAAAGCAAATATGCCTTTTCCCTAAAATGTTGAACTATTCCTTTCAGACTTCAGTTGTTTCCATGGCATAAAAAGCAGAAAGAGAGCCCCCCCAGCACAGAATCTGGGGCTTGGTTACATTACTTTTCCTAGCCCTCTGAATCTGTGCATGTGTGTGTTTGGACCACACGTGTAGGGAGCCTACCTGCTGTCCCATATGGTTGGCATTCAGCCTAATTAAAGCTCTTGTTGTGCCACAAACTGGGTGTATTACCATAAGTGCTCCCTGAAGTCCTGTATTTATGGCAACTTGGCATTATAAACAAGGATAAAAGCAGAGTGGAGACAAGTCTCATTTCTCTGCCTGTCGCCATCGAGACGGAGGAAAAGTTCCCAAGCAACACAGCAGCTAACCGTCAAAACCAGCTCGCGTGCCCACGTTGTGACGGTAAATAGTCCCACTGTCACGTACGCTGCTCGGATTTCACCTTTAAATTATCTTTTAGTTCACAATCTACATGTCAGAATCTAAAGGAGGCAAAGCAACACTTTGGGAAGATTTTTCTGATGAGCCTCTGCCTATTTTACTCTCACCATCTTTGACACTGATCAAGCTGACAGCTATATAGTCTACAAAGCACTCCTCTCAAGCCTTTTCCACTCTCTATGCTTATCCAACATAGCAGTCATACCTCTGGGACTAGATCAGGGTGACCCGAGCAAAAGACATATGACACTGAAACATTAACACATGACCCTGAGCTCACCGGCTGAGGTCAGCGCGAAGACGCTGCCCTCACACAGCCGAGTGTGAACTACGATTAATGAAGGTTGAAACCTCACTTAATTGGCAAACATGGAGAAAATGCTCCAACTCAGCTGAGAGCTTGAAAACGCATTGCTCTCGCTGTAATTCACTTCATAATTATCCTCCATCAGGACTTTAATGAACTGTGTGAGAGCTGGCACTTCCTCTGCTCGCTATGAAACCAAAAATAGCTCTGTTTTGTGTGGCGCATGCAGCAGATGGATCAAACAAAGAAATTTCCACCGCCAAATCTTTCCACGGGGGGAAACTTTTTTCACAGACAGAGGTGGCGTGTCAGGGCTCTGTGTTCTTGACCAAACACGACGGAAAAACAAGGGAGGTGTGGAACAAAATCAAATTAGCTCGTTGTTGCTAATGCTGCGCCTCAGCTGTGCTCCTCGTTTCCTTATTAACCCTCGCTGGGGATGTATCCCATGAAAGTCCAATCCATCTCTCCTCGGTTGATGTGAAGGCCCTCAGCTAAATGAATGCTACTCTGGGCCACTTTCACAACAATGTCAAGAGATGGTGAAAGGAGATAGGTGAGGAACAACATCTGGGGCCTCTTTGATCACTGATGATTCTACGTGGGAGAGAAGAGGAACGAGGGAAGAAAAGGAAAAGAGACGGAGCGAGCCTGAACATATTTCTCTCTTTGTGTTATCGAGGTTACAAATGACTCAAGAGTGACGCGACCATCCGCTGTTGAAAATACGGCACGGGCAAAAAGTCATTTCCTCCCTCGTCAGCAGAAAAGTTCAAACAGAAAAAGGTCAACTAGAGGATACCGAGGGCTGCAGCTCCTCACCCTGTCACCTCGCCACGACACATCCGGCCTGCGTTCCTTCATAAACTGCTGCTATAAGGCCTTTTTTACATTTCTGTATCCAACTTGTGTTCACAAAAAAATGTCTTCCATTGTGAACCCTGAACAAGACGCTATTGTTGCGTCCAGGTCTCGGCATGACAATGACTTGATTTCCATGTGATTTTTATGGTAATTGAGTTAATCTCTGTAACCTAATCAAGGTCTTAGGCAGTAAACAGCAAGAAAATAAGAGCAGCGGGCGACGTTGTGGTTGAAATGGGAGGAAATGGAGAAGGCTGTTCTGGCTAGCTGAGCTGACATCATTTTAACATGCTGCTACAGTAAGGAGTGCTGTTTCAGATGGGTGGTTTGGCTGTCACACGACAAGAGGGCCACGTTCTTTTTCTTCTACAGTTTCATTTTCACTTCTTTTATGGTTTCACAGATTCCATCCTGGTCCATTTTTCTCACTCTGACCCTCTTCCATCTCGTCTGCCTCAATCCGCTTATTCCCAAGCCACTCTATATCTGTCTCCCTGCTTTTCCATCTTCCTCTCTCACACTCCTCCCCCCTAATCACTCCTATCACTCTCTTGTGAAGAGGTGGGGGAAGCAGGCTCTTGTGTTTGACTGACAGGTCCTGAGTGCAGAAATCTCCCCGTGGTCGACCTTATCAGTGGCCAAGCTTGGCACAGTTGAGTGGCAGCCTGCTTTTTCTGGCTGCACTTTTCGCCTCTGGGAGTTTCCTTGGAGTGTGTCTATGTGTGTGTGTGTGTGTGTGTGTGTGTGTGTGTGTGTGCGTATTCAAACACATCGGAGAGAACAGGCCGGTCTGATAAAAATGTCTAAATACACACAGGGCCATAATTGCAATCTGTTGTTTAATATAAATTAGGTCAGTGCTGATATATTCTTTATAATAAATGACCTTCAGATGTCATCCAGTGAGTTCAGTACGACTGAAAGAGCTTTTGTTTCAGTTGAAGCACCCCCATGGAGTCTATCATAACTGTGACACAACCCAATTACCCAGTTTCATCCTGTCTGATCCCTCAGACGGATGACTTGAGAAATTACTTCTGTCTTAATGGCAGAATTTATGTTTTCTGGCACTGGATGGAGATGAAGTACAGATGTATGTACTGTCCCAGGATCCACAGACAGAAAACAGTAAGGGGAGATGCAATGAAACTAAAATGAAAGATGCAACTGTGCAATTATGATTTCTGTCTCTTCTGTCAAAGTTGTCTTTCAGATTCCTGTGTGATTGTACAATAAAGATATTTTTTCTGCTGTCACAAAATAACCGAATGTTTGAGGAGTAAAATCTTGATGTTGAAATCCGACTGTAACCATTCTAGGGGAATGGCTCTAGATTTGGCATTGTTACCTGGTCGTTTGGTCTGTTGGTCGTTTGGTTTCACTCCAGGCTGAATTATCTCAATGATTTGGATTCCAATGAATTCTTATACAGACAGTCTCTGTCCCAACAGGATGAATCCTGTAGATCTTGATCAACCGCTGACTTTTTCTTGCAAACCACCAGCGGGACAAATTTTACTTCTTAAGCTCTACTCGCACAGACATTCATGCTTAAATTCGCAAATGATGTATCCTACTGACTATAGTGATCCCAGATGTTTCCTCTGGCACCACAATAAGTGTTGATTTGGGCTTTTGAGTAAAATGTTTCAATAATTCAGTTGTAACAGGAGAAGTTGACAGATGAAGAGCTGCAGGCGACAGCCCACACACCTCCAACTTCTCAGTGAGGTAACCAACTCCATTTTCCTAAATAACTTTCTCAGGTTCCCTGTCAGCACTGGGTTTAAATCCAAAATATTGCCAAATAGGCGCTTTTGTTTTTCCCTTTGACATTAATCCTCTGCCATCCTCGTGTTGGTCAACCGTCCTTAATCCCATCAAGTTATTATTGGATTGTATTGAAGTATTGATTAAATAAGCAAAACGACTGTGGGGGCAGCAAGTAATGTAATCAGGGCCTGGAAACCATGTTATACCAAATACCATGGCAAGCCTAATTGGCAGATTAGCACTGTCACTGTGAGCATGTTAGCATGGTGATGTTAGCATCAAAGCACAGTCTCACAGAGCTGCTAGCATGGCTGTTGACTCTTAGCATTAATATTTAAAAATGTCCTCACATCCAGGCTGGAGCAACGCGACATTGCCAGGAGATGACGTCTCGTTCTGAATATGTGAAGAAAATTGTGGGAGGTGAAAATTCACAGCTAAAACGTGAAGTGTTAGTAAGTTGAATCTTCACAATAATAGATGCTAGACTCTGTCATTCAATATTGATTGAAAGAGAGGGGACATGATTAAAGAAATAATGGCTTGAAAAGAAAGAAATAATGGTACGATGGTAAAACAAACAGAAAGTATATGACAATGACATTTTCAGAGATTCAGATGATAAAACATAATTAGGATTAAAATCAATGGAACTGATCAATGCAGCTCTAAGTTGATACACCGCTGTGAGCCAGCTCCTTCACATCGATTGGTTCACAGCACACAAATGCAAGCTGTAGGTCTGGCTGCAGGAGGGAGGATGTAGGGGGTGTGGGTGTGTGGATGAGGCGACCACTTGCTTACCAAATCAATTGCCACACTCACTGCTTAAAGGGGGGCAACTAAAGATCCACTTGCAGAGCCTAATTCATTCATTCTCTGCTTTCCATCCCCCCTCCCTCCCCGACTCCAAACATTCATCTTCCTTCTGCTTTAGCAACCTCAGCAGATTTTAAGTCTCTCTTTACTCCGGACAAACTTTGAAGTGAAGAATGTTTGTCTTGAGGTCTGGAAGGAAGCGGTAAAACGATGAGAGAGCAGGTCTTTCCACAACTGTTAGTCAAATCCATTATATCTTATAATTCCACTGATGATGTGATTTCCCACACACACACACACACACACACACACACACACACACACACACACACACACACACACACACACACACACACACACACACACACACACAAATACACAATATGTTCCCTAGCAACAAGTTTAAATCAGTCAACGCAGAGGCTGTTTTTTGTGGGCGCAGTCACTGTGGGTGGGTGCTCACAGCCCAGGTGCAGAGACACTGCGAGCTGCATGGGGCTCAGGAGAAGCAGGAAGCTGCAGGACTCGCTGTGCTCTCCCCCCCCCCCCACCCCCTCCTTTTACCAACCTCTCACACAAGGGTGCCATCAACAGAGCGGGCAGCATGTCTGTGTGGAATGCACTCTGGCAATTTACGCACACACTCACACGGTTAATAAACGCTGTCGGGCCATAGCTGGATCTCACACATGTAAACTGTTCTTAAACTTGTCACATCTGACATGATTTGAGGCAGAACACACGCGGAAGGCTTTAAGGGAAGGAGCCCTTGAATGGCCTGGCAGCGAAGCTCGTGGCACTGACATATATAGGCATGCACGCAGACACAGAGCCAAGCACACCCTCTCAGACCAAAACACATGGAAACACACATACAGAGTTCTGGAGACAATAGTCTGCACGCTGCCTGGACCTGGCTGCCTAATATAAGTGTCATGGTTAAAAATAAAAAGGGGAAGGCATGTCGCACAGCTGTGAGATGCTGGGAGATTTGTGTGCTGTCAGCCCACTTAAATCACAACAGCTGAGATGACAAGGCACTGCCCCTCAACTGCCTTTTCCTCTTCTCCCTCCTGTCGTTCACTGGCTTTTTATTCCCTTCTCCCTCTAACTCAATCCATCACTGCACCTTTAGCTGTTTTTCTTCCCCCTCTTCCTCCCCTGACGCACATTTTCTCACTTCTATCTTTTTTCCCCTTGTCGAATGATAATGCCACCCACTCCTGGCAACAACGTTGGCAGCCCAACAAAGCAGCACCCGGGGGAACGGAAAGACAAGATTCAAGTGACGCTTTTAACTCAATTGTCACCAGTCAGTCGTAATTCACTGGAAACATCACAGGGACAGATTCGCAGTCGCTTGGAGTTACACTCTCTCAGAGATACAGCCAGACACGTAAAATACATGCACCAGGGGTTGCCCAAGTTGTCATGGTTTGCACACCCCCTCCCTAAATTAAAACATTCCATAACGTCTAAATCAGCAAGATAAGTCAACAGTGTCCTTAAGAAAACTAACCAATCACTGAGGGGATTAGCTACCCCAGAACAAGGGTGTCAAAATGCCAAATTTACACCACCCAGGGGAAAAGTCTTGACTCCCTGCCAAAGAAAACTCTCCTCCACCAATCAACGCCTCAGAAGCCGGCTCGAACAAATCAGCAGCTGAATGAAAATGATGAAAATGTTTAAAAGTTACTCACCGCTTCCCGTGTCCCCCTGGCTGTGCTGGGAATGAGGTAGAAGGGTGGGGGGGTGAGGGGCGGGGGGGCACACTAAACGACAGGAGGATCTCAGAGGGGGCAGCAGAAGAGCGGCAGCCTGAAGCAAACACTTTCAACGGCTCCCCCCTAATTGAAAAAGTCTGTTTTCATCTCTCTCAGATGAGCGAGTGCGAGAGAGGAGAAGGAAAAGAAACGACTGCTTTGAGCCGAGGTGATGAGGAGGAGGATAGCAGTCCTGCTAGGAGCTGGTCAGCAGGGTGAGCGTGAGGAAAAGACCAAGAGGAAGTGAGAGAATGACAGGGTTTTTCAACAGACAAATGCAATCAGGGGTGACCACCAAGCTGGTGCTGAGAGGGCAAACAGTCCACAACATGAATCCCTCCCACTGCCTGCAAACAGCAGTCAGCGTTTTTCCCCCAGCCCCTTCCCCACACGTGCTTAACCTGTAAATGTTCTGGCAGTTTTCTGCGCTGACATCATGTGGGAACATGAACAGGACTCTTTGGCAACTTGCAGAGTCAGGACCAAACAAGACTTAGAAGATATTATGAAAAATATCAATGCGAACAACATATCACAATTTTTAGAGCAGGAAGCTCTGACAGCCAAGACTTGAAAGTTGGCTGAAGGAGTTCTGAGATATGACGACGCGCACACTAAGACAAAATACAAAAGGATTGGTAGAGATTTTGTTACACTATAGCCTTTCATTTGACAAAACAATCCCTACTAAAGTCCACTTGACTGAAATGAGTTTACATTCATTCTTGGTCTTTGAAACAGTAGTTTGGCAAAATGATCCCGACTCAAGGTCCACTTACTTGTAGTCTCGTGAGTTTTCAGCTGTATCACATCCAGTATCAATCTTAGAAACAACTGAGAAAACTTCTTCTATTCATGTGATTTAGTAAAAGCTAGGATTGTTATATCAAATGACTATTTCCAAGGGCAAGAATGATCTTTGATGATTAATCGTTTGGTTATTTCTGTGTATATTCGGCCTAATGTGCGACTCTGTGACGTAGCATAATGTCACAACGTCACTGAAATAAAGGCGAGATTACTGATGAGGCATTTCAGGACCAGTGTTTTCTGTTGGAGAAAGGAGCTTCTGTTGTGCAGACTTTGACCTTTTTAACTTTCAAGGTATTTTACATGCACAAGAATATATATATTGTGTATATGTATATGTATATGTATATATATATATACATATATATATAAAAACACTGAAGGAAAAGAGGAAAATGAAAAAGCCTAATAGGTCTCCTTTAAAGCTTTGGCTTTCAGAGATTGTGATTGTCATTGTTTTCTACTTTCTCAATAATAAACATAATGTTTTTTTTCAGCTCTAATTGTGCTGAAGTACACTGACTTGTCAGGGATAGACTTAAGACAGGAATCCACATGTGGCTTTTTAAAAATACAGCCTTGCGATTGAATTTCCAGAACTGGATTCTCAAGCTTAATGTGGAAAACAAATTGAGAAGATAAATAATAAGAATTATTGTGAATTTGATAGCCGTTATAGCATTAACAGACAACAAAAAATATGTTTCTAACTGTGGTAGCACATGAATTGATCAAACCAACAGACTTTGAAAGAATTAGTATTGTGCGATACAGTGATGGATGTTGAGTCCTGTCTTCGAGCCTGCAGGCATGGATATTATACTTTAAGTATGCTGCGTGTATGAACAAAACTGCGTTCACTGAATTAAATTTGAATCAGGATTAGGTGTCTTCAGCTGTTCAATGATCGATCGTCATGTTTATAGAGAGTACTAGTGTAGTTTTCCCTCTTCAGCAGTCAATCAGTCTCCTCTCCCTCTGCTAAATCCACGGGGGCAGCAGTCTATGGAAACATCTGCTAGAGCGCTTTCCTAAAGCTCTCCTCTGTAAAACTTGGACTAATGTACATTCAGTGAGCAGCGGATAACTTAAATCAGCCCAAGTTGACTGTGACCTTGTAATGGGTCTCCGGATGCCAAATCCTAAACCAACCATATAGCCCAAAATGGCCGACTCTGAAGGGAGGTTTCCCCCCGTCACTCCCTGCCAGTCATATGTCAAATAAATACAGGAAGAGAAACGGTGAGGCGGAGAGTGAGCACAGGAAAGAGCCATCTATCTCCGCGCAGCTCGAGGTCGAGGTTTCTGGCACCGTCAGCGTCTGTGATGCGGGCAGAATGTCATCACTTCTTCTGTGATGCTCACACTGTGCACCTACTGTTCTCAGGGGTGCGGGACAGCCAGAGCCACAGCTGTAAATCTTAAAGGGATTTGTGGAAAACAAGCAGGGCTGTGGCCAAGAGGGGAGGCTCCTGTCCACACCTGACAACAAAGACCTGTGTTGTTCCTGCTGAGCGTATGCACAGGTATTCACACAACATTTGCATTTCACAAGTACAGACACAATCGCACAGACACAAAGCGAGGCAAAGAGACGAGTGAAAACAATAAGATGCTCAGGAAAGAAAAATTATGCTTGCACAATGCCAGTCACCAGCATTTATGTAGATTAAATCAGTTACAGGCAACAAGCCACCACATCTCATGTTTCCTCTCCTGCTACTATGGTAACTGAGCTGCTGCAGTCCACATCACTCAAATCTGGTACAAAAGCTTCTCATCATGCCCAAAATATGCTGAGAATCACCCTGCTGTGCCAAGCACAATTGGTCCCATTTGTACAGAAGAAAATAGCAGAAATGATCGGGGGGGGAAAAGGCACCACCTGACTGGCATGCAAGAGCTCTCTTGCGGCAAAAAAGCCCTCACACCTCGCTTTCCTAATGACCGACCTAATGCTTTTCAAAAAATTAGCTCATTTGTCACTGTTAAAAACAAGACGTGCGTGAAGAGGGCCTGAGGTGCGTCCAGGAAGAGGAAAGAAAGGAAAGAGAAAAAAAAAACACCCCCTCCATCCTCCATCCCACCACAGAAAGGATAAGTCATGTACTCATCCCCCTCTTCCCTTCAGGAACAAATGAAGTTATCAATCAATCCCACAGTCCCACAGAGAGAGGGAAGAGAGGGCCAGAGGCAAACAGAGAGCGGAGCTGAGGCGGCCAAAAACACTCAGAGAATACAAGCTGATTGTTTTGTGGAGGAGCCCTGCAGCAGAGTAGCAGACAGCTAATTGTGAGTGCACGTAGCTTACGCATCAGTTTGTGTCAGCATATACAGGTATAAATCACACAACGACACTTTACTGTTGGAACATGTAGAACCAGAGGTGTTTTAACACATTTATGTATTTCATAAAGTTATTGCAAATGAGCTATTTGAGATTCATTAGAGTCTTTAATTAGAAGATCTGTACCTGGGCTGGGTTATCTATAACAACAAGCTCCTCATCCACCATGTTGCTATTTATAACGCATGTTGCATTGTTTACAAAACCTACCCAAGGAAGAACCATGTAAACTATTTCGTCCAATCAGAATAATCATCTAATTGGCTACATTACTCTATTAATTTGTTCTTGTAGCGCGGGTCTGCAAGTCAATGAGGTTATGTGATGTTTAGAAACAGAAGTAAAAAGGACTAAATACCACAATTTCTACGATCTGCCTGAAAAGTATATTGTAGACGCTTGTGGACATCAGGTCGCCCACACCTAATCTGTGTTCTTAAGCATGCTTTTCTGCACAAAGCAGGGCGTTAGCAGCTAAAGAGCTAAATATTTGCCTTGGGAGTTAGTGAAGACCAAAACAGAGCTAAAACTAGAATGTCTCACAATAGAGTGCATACCTCCAGCAGGGCAAAACAGTCCCCTTTCATTCAACAAACCATATCCTATATCAAACTCAATAGCCCTGTATCACTCTAAATTTTAAACCACCCATAACTGCTTTTTAACCAGAATTTAAGCTCACCACACCTAGGATCTGCATCAAATTGCACTCACTCATAGATACCACTAAACTAAATATGCCTGATATTTTCATCAAGAGCCATGCATGCAAAAATGTCCCCTATCTTCGCACTGTTAAAGAAAGTAAGAAAAAAATCCTGGAACTGTCCCTTTATCTGGATCTGCAAAAGGTGTTAAAGGGGTCTATTCTGGGCCCACACCCATCCTCCATCTGCTCCGTAGTTTTTGTGTAATCCTTCTGACAAACCAACAAAAAATACTGACGCGGGTGAAAACATAGCTTCCTTGGTGGAGGTAATAAGGGTAAATATTGAATTTACATTCATCAGAAAGACACAAACATGACTCCAAATGAATGTTTCTGTTGCTCTGCGTTCGCTGTAAGTGTAAATAACTGTTTGAAGAATGCAGGTTTAAAGAAGTTACAGTAGTTTCAAGAATCAGTCTGTCTCTCTCATCAATATGCAAATACATGGTGAGTTGTTTAAAAATCTAAAGGGATCTAAAATGGCTTCTTGGATTGCTGTTGTGTGCATATCAGTGTAAGGATTTGTCTAGAATTAGACACCACCATGACGATATAATGTGCATACCCCGAGGACACATAAAATACAACACCACTGTCAGAACAGAAAGATGAAGCATCACGATGTGTTTGCACAGTAAAAACAAATTTCCTGAAACAGTCAGATGCTGTTCAGATCATTAATTTGATAGAATCCGTGCAAATGTAGAGAAAATAGTCAAAGAGGCACAAAAATGATCAGTTGCCATGCCTACCTGTGTGATTCTAGTTTCCTTTGGTAGTCTTACCAAGCAACAAAAGAGGAACTGGCTACAGAAATTATGTCTCTTTTGCGCAGAGAGATGCAGCTATGTCAACTGTGAAGTTAATGTTTCATGCTGAAAATGGGCTTCAGTTAATTACAGACAGAAAAGAGAATAATCAGCATCAAAGTGATCGTCTGCATTGTAAGGCAAACACTCCCATCTGTAAAAGCCTCAAACAGAAATCGATTCTCTTGGATGAAATGATAAAAACAACCTTGTGATATAGAAACACTGAAATGTCAGCCTCATGAAATCAGTGAAGCATGCATGTGTGTGTGTGTGTGTGTGTGTGTCGTCTACACACTCTCCAAGGCCACACTTATCACATGTAGCCACAAAAAGGCCAGGAATTTGTCTTATGACCCAGGATGTCCACACAGCTCACCAGTGAACTCATCATCTCATGGTTTCTGGCTGTCAGATCCCTCAGCTTATTAGCTTGGCTGCGTTTCTCCCTCAGACAGTGTGATGGGTGGTGAGAGGAGCGGTGAGGCCGAAGACCACGAGCTGAGCTCCAGCCAAGAACGGCGGGGATAAAGAAAGAAAGATGGAGGAGGATAAAAAAAGTAAAGGGAAGAGGAGGAGAAGAGAGAGGCAGATTGAAATATTTTGTGCTTTTGTTTGAAGAAGAATAAAAACAAAGAGTGACGAGGAGGGAGAGAATAAATGGGGTGTGTGGCCGGAGGAGAATTCAAGAGACTGAAATAGAGAGGGATGAGAAGAAGGAGTTTGCACCCGTTCTTCTCCTCTCTCTGGCCTGGCAGTCGGCCTTTTGGCAGAAGCTGCGGTATCCATTGCATATGGGTAACCCTGCAGACGCAGAAAATGAGCAAAGTTAAAGCAACACTGCAAACTTTGAGGGGATTTTCGAGGCAGGGTGCTTTTTCATGAAAAACAAAGTCTGAGGCATCGCACCGCAACTGACTGAGAAAGCCAAGATTTGGCCTTATTAGACAGAATAATTTTCACAGCTGTTTCCGATCCGTTAGTGCTTCACGTGGACCGAGAGGAGGAGTGGAAAAGTGAGGAAACAAAAGGGAGGAAGGAAGGAAGGAGAGGAGAGGAGCACAGGCAAAAAAGAGGAGATGCTGTCTCCCATCTTGACAATAACTCAACAGCAAATCACTGTTTAAATGTTACACACATACACACAGAAGGACACAGTTGTACAGGAGTTAACAGCATGCTCAGTGAGCTCTTCAGGGCCAATCCTTCTACTTAGAGGAAGGCTTGGATTTCACAACGCCCAGCTGTTTCACTTGCACAACTAAAGCCCATTAAAATTCCTGCTTACAGTGAAAAGGTATCGCTGCACACACACAAACACACACACACACACACACACTTACAGTTTACAGGGGAATGAGCTCAAGGCAGAAGATCAAGCCATTAAGTTCATAAGGGCTCTTGTTTCCTCTGTATCTTTTAATCCCCTCTTCTCTCTTCCCGTCTCATCTTTCCCTCAATAGACCTTAATTCTCTGGGGAGGAGTGGACACACACACATATTTATTCATGCCACATTCACACACACACACTCCCACGTGCACTTTCATGGACTCCCCAGTTGGTCACTGCATCACCGTTAACTGTCCCGTCCACCTGCGGCAGAGTACACACTGGCTGATAACCTGTGCGCACTGGCTGTCAGAGCTGCCAGTCAAACCGAACAGGAGGACAGCACATTAAATTAAAGCAAACAGCAGCTGTCTACTCAAAGATAAAGACTTGCTGCGATAAGTTTGTTATGATAACTTTATTTTAATGAGAATGAGGGATGACGGGTGCAAGAGGTGAATGTAAAGAGCCTCTCTGCAGATGTTATAATGAGAATGTAGTGAAAACAGATTTAGTTTGTCGTGTTATTTCATGCAGCATTTTTTGAGAGTTGTAGGGCAGAGAAGAAATATATTAAGATACACTATCTAAAAGGAAAAGCAAGGGAAAAGAAAACTTTATGTTATTATCTGTCACAGTTTAATACGAATAAATGTAATCTGCTGCTGATTAATTTCCTAAGCACTCCTGTACAAATTACAACACAGTGACTGTCTTTCTGATGCAAAATGACTCACTGGACACATGTTTTGCATCTGGCCAATGACTGAACTCTAGCAGAAACTTATCCTTGTGGCCCCATTGAAAACACAGATGCTGCAGAGAACGGATGCTGGCCTGCCATTCTCTCAAAGTGCTATTACAATGTGGTGCACCCCAGGGGTCCGTTCTTGAACCACTATTATTCCTTTTTCATATCAATGATTTACCAAATGTGGCCAACAGAGCTTCCTCCCTAATGTTTGCTGATGATACATCATTGTTTTTTTCACACTCAAATTTTAACTCTTTGATTACAGACTTTACGTTAAGACAGTGTTATTTTGTGGACAATATCTTTATACCATTTATTTATTCTTTAATCTTCCCTTACTTTGCATGCTTGCGTGGTCTGTACATATTCAACAAATACTTGCCCTCTCCAAAAACATATTGTATTGCTACGCACTCAAATCTTTTCTCCCCTTTGCATATTTAGGACTTTAGATTATTGATGAATATGCAAAACAAAAAAAGGACCAAAAGGACAATTTTAGCTAGAATGCAAATGTCTGAATTTCAATTTTACTGATTTTTTTTTATTATTAACAGATTAATTATCTCTCTGTGCTCAACCAGACAGTCATCTAATCTTCATCTCCCCAAACATCTCCCAAGGAGAGGTCACTTCTCAGTCAGACACAGCTAATTTTTGTTGTTTTTGAGAAGCTTAATGTCTAAGACGTCAATCCTCGGTGAATCAGATTCCAGTCAGGGTCATCGCATCATCAACCACCCCTCAGTGGGAGACCTAAAGGCAAACACACAGTCTCCTACACACACACACACGCACACTCCCACATACATGCACACACTCTCAGCTGAGTAATCAACCACTGACTGTGATTGCAGAGAGTCCATCTGCAGTAGGTTTTTATGTTGGGAAATAAACACACAATCTCGTCACAGCCAAAGAAGGTATCGGGAAATCAGACACACACACTGACCCAGCTATGTCTGATTGGGCCATGACCTGTGTGATCCCTGACCTGTTTGGATTATCTGTGTGTGGGGTCATATTTGTGTGTGTCTGTCATGGTGATCCGCACATAGTCACCACTTTCTGAAGAGTGACGTAGCCATCTCTCACTGAGGCTGTAATTCATGATCCAACCACAAATTTATAAACAGATGTTTTTTTCCCAAGTATCTCAATAAAAGGGTTGTACTTGTGTCATCAGAGTCAGGTTAAGTGTGTGTGGGTGTGTGCAGATGTGGGTGTGCGTGGGCGAGACGCTGCCTTTGTTAATCACCGCCGCCACATTGATGAACTGTGGCTGCAAGTCTCATGCCATGCAAATCCAACACCGAGTCCTCTCCCACCTCAAAACTCAAGGGAGAAGAAGTGGTGGAAACCTCCCTTAATAACTGCTTCCAAGTGTAACACTCCAAAGCTAAACCTCTCACCATACACACAACACATGCTTTGCTCTCCAGTCTCATTAAAAAGCCATCGCCCCGCTCTCTCGTGCGCCCAAACAAATACAATCATAAATTGAGAACAGGGTGGAGGAGCAAAAAAAATCCCCACTAAATGGAGGCGCTCCCTTTGTGGTGATTGTGGCTTCACAATATGGGATTGCTGGAGTGTTTCCAAAACAGGCGCGTGGCCCCCTGTTCTCACAACAGCTGAGGCCCCGAGCCCCCCACCTCACCCCTCCACACACACAAACACACACACGGTCTCCAGGGATCGGCTCTGTGTGACACAGTGACACAATCAATCAGTGGATATTGCTTCTATTGACAGTCCCCAGAAGAGTCTCCTTCTGTTTGATGATCTGTCGCCCTTGTTTTTCCTCTTTCTCTCTCACTTCACTCTTTGCTCTTCTCTCCAGTCGTCCGTCTTTCAATCCAACAGCGACCTTTAAGTCCATACCAGTTTTATTTCCACTCTTTCATCCCGTACTTCTCTCTATCAACACCATTCACTCTAATTTTTTTTTCATTTCTGTTGCCATTTGAAGAAAATACCACAGTGCAACAAACCCAGACAGGCACGCACACACCCACAAGAACAATCCATTGATCCTAGCCTCTAACACAATCAGACAACACAAAACGATTCCTTCCTTTGGGGGGAAGGAGTGAGTTGCTGGGGAGGGGAGTCAAAGCACAAGGGCTCATGCATATTTCATATCTACAATGATACACTTTCTAGTCCATGCATAATGCAGACACTGTTTAAGGATGAGCATTGGGAGGCACGGGGGGATTTAAGTTGGGGAAATGAAATGGAAAATGAGATAGCACCCACTAACGGCCCATTACGCCGTGATTTGAACGCAGTGCGTCTGCACACAAACACCCTTAGTCTTGGCTCAAAGTTTGCCTTTGAGCCACTCATTTCAGTTTAATCCAGAGGAGACTTTGTATGTGGAAGTGTTAAGTGGAAAATAGGAAAGGGTCAGTGATTGCTGTTGTGGATCTTAAAATAAAGAATGATGTTCTAGTCAGTAACCATGCACGTGTGCACACATGACAATACTTCATGCGTCTCACACAACTTCATTCTGGTCTCAAGTGTAGGCTACGTCATGCTAACACGCTAAACTAAACTATGTTGACTATGGTAAACATTCCCTGCTAAACAACAGCGCATCTACAATGACAAGTAACATGCTCACAATAACAATTCACGTTGTCAAGCTAGCATGTTGACACTCAAAGCACCAGTGCGCCTGAATACAGCCTCTCTGCTGGCTGCTAGCATGGTTGTCAAAGGATAATTCTGGTTTATTACAACTTAGGTCTGATTTTCATAGTTTTTTGCAATCCTTTCTAATAGAACTTTATACTTACGAAGGAAATTGCTGATATGGTTTTGGCAGCATCAATAAAAAGAAGTCAGAAGAGGTGGTAAACACATGCTAATCCCAACGTTAGCTAAACTTATCTGGAAGGAAAAGGCATTTTGTGAAATTATTACTGAAACTGAAAGTTAACAGACCAATTTGCTAATTCAACTTTGATCTACACACACTGAACACACATAGTTTTCCTGTATGTAAAGCGATTTTTACCTGGTTTACATCATCTGGCAAAACTGTTAGCATGTTAACACTGAATGTGTTAATCTGGCTGCTTGTGTTTCTTGTCCATTGTTGCAGTGTTAACACATTCCCTGATCGCAACAATCACTTAAATGCTGACATAGTCATCATAACTAACAGAAAATTATGGCTGACAAAATTAAGACCCATGTTGTAATAAAACGGAATTATTCTTCATTAGAGCGGAGGTGAAGCACATTACTCCACAGAAAAACAGAGAAAATGTCAAATTCCCCGAGCTGTAGCTAATGTTCCTCTTCCTTGAATTCCCCTTATGTGCATGATCCAGTTCCAGTTAAACAGATGTCGTATATCAGCCTCTCTGTGAGGAAGCCAAGCCACTTGTCCCATCAGTGAGGCTTTCAAGGCATATGGTCTGAACATCCTCTGTATTCTGACTGAAGACTGCGAGGAAAAGGGGGTCAATAACTTCACTGTGACAAAGGAAATCCCGTCTCTTTAGTGGCTTTAACAGAGAGCTGCTAAAGTGCCTAATTCCTCTACTTTATCAGTGGATGTACATTTAGACAGGAAACAGGTCAGAGTGGATACTGGAGGAAGAGAGGAGTTTAAGACGGTCTATCACTCAGATGGAAACAAGGCAATAAGCTTCCTGGCAGCAGCCTGTCAGTTTAACAAGGCTTGTTGTTGGCCTTCCTCTTTCTTTACAGCCTCACTTTCCCCTCATTTCTCATGAGGGATTCTCTCGCACTCTCCGTTTCCGTATTTCCTCCTTCCTCTCTGGTCTCTCCTTCCTGGGATCGCTGGTAGTTCAGGGAGCCATTTCAGTGGCGAATGAGTGAGTTTTAGTTGTTTCTTTTTCAGCCCAAACCTCCTCCTTCCTCTCCCTCTCTCTCTCTCTCTCTCTACAGCTTCATCCCTCATACCAGATGCACAATGCATGGAGAAAATACCGGAGATGCATTTCCATGTGCCACTAGGGATGTCCACAATCCAATTCTACTCAAACAGATGTCATATATCAAACCTCTCTCTGAGGGAGCCACGCTCCGAGAGAGAGACAAGGAGGGAGAGGGGGAGAAGGGGAGGAAAAGAGGAGGAACAAAGGAATGATCAGGGAGGCTTTTTGAAAGCAGCAGGCTCAAAGTCAGACCCCACATGCTACAATGCGAGCACAGTAGGATTGTTACAATTGTGAGGATGTGGTTACCACGCGATTACACAATTTCCTTACTACCTGTATGTCATCTTCTTCTGACCACCTCTCCCCTCCTCCATCCCTCCCACTGTGTCCGGACTTTCTCTGGTAAACAATAAAGACGGTAATTTGCAGTGAATTTACTCACTTTTCCATTGACAGACTTCCCATTGTGTTTTTCCTTTCAGGATAAAAGGCACCATAAAGGTTGTCAGATGGGCTCATTATGATTTGTTGGTGCTGCGCAGAAGTCATCAGTCACAATGGAGGGAGGGGGTTGGCTGGCTGTAGGGCTGGATGGTGGTTAGATAGATCGCTAGATTAATGGGACAGATAAATGACCTGCATACATCTGGTGTTAACTTGCATTATGGGTAATTAGATTCTAATTAGATAGACTCGTCCACTCTGTTAGAGTGGAAAAAGCATAAAATTCAAATTCAAGATTTGATTATTCAAGCAAGACGTAGTCAGAGGAACATGGGGCAAAATCTTTGATGAATTGTGCACTTAAAGTGTGGCGAACCAACCAACGAACTGTGATTGCCATCCATCATCATGGCTAAAAAGATCACTCCTGCCGAATAAATTAGATATCATAAAATAGAAAAAATAACTCCAGTGTGTATACCAGCCACACAGATGCTCCAGTTTACTCCCACAGTCAAAGACATACAGATTTATTACAGAGGATCTGCTCTAAAGATCTAAGACGTGTTTGTCTGTTCAGGTTTTCGATGCCAGCCCTCCATCACATGAATAGCAGATAGAAAAGATGACTGGATGGGTCCAACTACATCAGCTCTAGACCTGAAGTCAATAATTAATGGACCGTGGCCGGATGCAGACCCAGACCCAGATTCTATTATTACTTTTTTAAGCATTTCTATTTTAACCTTTACATTGACTATAATTTCGCTTTATTTGAGATGAGAAAGGAACATTTATTTATCATTAGAGTAGAACATTATTATTTATAATCCCTCCAGTTCAATGTGAAGACTGAACTAAAATTACTATATTATATTTATTCATTTGATTTGACAGTCCGTTGTATACCACATACAGCTGTTACACAACTACTAGGCTACTGCACTATATAAGGCGCTGAATCACAATGTGTTGGTCTGAACTTCTGTTTGAGGAAATGTTCTCAAACTGGACCTCAGTGAATTTTAACTGAATGCCCCTGCTCCAGCCCGAATCTGGATGCGATGGATGAATAATAGATGGGTGGATGGATGGAGCGTGACATGTGTTATAAATCTAAGATCTTGCTGTAAATGAATTCAGATGAATTCTGAACATCACCTTGACAACCCGCGGGGCTGAGATGTACTGTACGTGACATACAGAGATAATTATAAAGTGCTGAAACAAAAGACATCAATTATGGATAGTCATGAACACTTACTGCGCAGTGATAAAGTATGTTTTATTGGAATATCATGAAAAATAGATTGTGTCACTCAGCGTGACATCTAACACATCAACACCCATGAACAGCAAAATGTGGCTTCGGCTGATCCGTCAGAGACACGGACTGTATCGCTGCATGTTGATGTTCATATCAGAAATGAACATCAAGACGGACTGACAACTAGTTAGGCCGAGAGGAGGGGAGTTAGGCATCTGTCAGCGCATGACAATGACTACAATTTCTCCCTTTCTCTCTCCCTGTCTCCCTCTTCCCTCTGTTCCTCCCTCCCTCCCTGTCTGTCTCTGTGCTGGTGTCCTATCTGTGTCCAGGCTCGTTCTCTTCATGGTTCATAGCTTCTATCTGCCTAAGATGATTCCCTTGTGGCGCCATGAAGCGAGACAGAGAAAAAATCTCATTAAAGAAGGGATCATCTGCTGTCAACTACCAGCCCGGCCCCAGCCAGGCTCGGACGCAGAGAACATACAAATGGCCAGAAAGGCCCACCAGTAATTTGGAGCGCTGCCATGCTGCTCACTGCTTTGTGTCAGCTGTATATTGGACTGTGTAGTTTATTAAACAAGGCAGACTGGGAAACCTCAAAACAATGGTGCATAATGACAATCTGCTGATGGAAATATCTGCCATGATGTGTTTTTTTCTTACTATATATGAAATACAATACTCCAGGGCAGTTAGAAGAATGAGATGAGGGCTGAAGCCACAGAGAGCCTGCATGAGAAGTGGAATGAACTTCAGTCTGAAACACTGACACCAACAGAAGAAAACTTTGCTGAGGCAAACAACAAAGTGGTAAATGAGGAGAATTGTTTGTTTTTATGAGAAGAGTAGTGAGGCTTAAATTAATTTCTTGATTTGGGGCACTGGTAGTAATTGGATGCTTGATTAGATCTCAAGAGAAGCTGCATATTACAACAGAGAGGAGAGGAGCGCAGTAATTGTATTAGGCCTGCAAATGAGTGTTTTCGTTATCGATTACTCCACTAATTATCTTTTTTCAATTTATCCATCTGGTCTAAAAGAAAAATAGAGCTACTAAATTTACAATTAACAAACCGGCAAAGATTTGATTTAAGCCTTTTTAATGGCTTGTTGACACCTTACAGCAGGAGCAGCACGGGTGGAGCTAATAACATCAACTGATGTGACACAGTAGAAGACATTTGGACTTGTCAGAGCAGAAAGGGCACAGGTGTGATTATTAACAACGATAAGAACTGTAATCCACTCAGGTCTCCCATCATTAAAAGAGCTCTCCACTGATTTTACACACAAAAAGATGATGTCATCAATGCAACATTTTAAATTGTATTCAGATGCTGAAAGATACTCTCGTGTGACTCTACATCTCTCAGTGCTGATGCAACATGATGATGATCCAAAATGTCTGGAATCTTAATTTCTCACGTTCTGCTTAGTATGGATTGATAAATGGAGTATTGTAGAACAGTTAGTGAGTGAGTGAGCAAGGGAGGGATTTCAGACACAGTCCAGGGCTATATTCAATAAATATCCTGAGGCTAAAAGTAAAAAAAACAAAGCTCCTGCGTTAATGGTGTAAACATGACCAACACAGTGCTCCTAGCTACCAGTCCGGACTGCTAACTGAGCGTTTTCTCTTGCTGTGCAGTCACCAGTCACTTACTCTGTTTTAGTCTTCACTTTACAGTCCTTTGATCATCACCTCATTGTAAAGTCGGACTACAATAACTTTCTAATTGGCATCACTTTTGCCAAGTCTTAAATTTCACCTTTCTGTGTGCCGTTTTTGTCGAAGTTCTTCAAACCGAGATTAATCTTCTGAATGCGCCTTGCTGCCCTATTTTTCAAATGGTACTATCCACACCACTTGCATTGCAAATTTTCACCTGAAAAAGGTTCCCAAAAAATATCCCTCTCTAAAATTCAGCACTCATTAGCTGGAATTAAAGTGAGGTTGTCTTTTGCACTACAAAGGTTGCAAAGATGAAGATGTAAATCAATGCGAAAGTGAAAACGGGAGATCAAGAGGAAAAAGAAACGGAAAGAGCGACTTCAAAGCTTGCTGCGTGGAGGAATAATCATTCCTTCTGGTGGTGGTGAGGCAACAGGTCACCATCTTTGTACACAGCAGCCAATTTACACCACCTGGAAACCCAGCAGATACCCACACACAGATTTTCTCACCGTCGCATTCCCTCTCTCTCTCTACTTTCTTGCGAAAAGTTGCTTTAACTCTCGAGAGTTCAGCGTGATGAGACGCCCTGCCTCTGCCTCTTCTCAAATTCATCCAGTGATGATCTGACCTCTCCTCCCTAGTGTCTCCCAGTCAAGCCTCATTTCCTCGACATCAAAGTCCCACCCCTGTGAGGTGCTCTGGTCGGACAAACCGGCGCTCCTCTGAGGTGGTTTAATCAGAGGTGATGCTTTAATAAAGCCAACACATTGTGAGCAGGCGTCCACAGAAACCCTGGTTTTTGTTGTACATCTCCGCCCTCCTGGCTCCCTATTTAACCAGAAAACTGTACGCTGTGCAGAGCTGCAGACAGGCCAGAGTGGCTGATGAATCCCATGCGGCTCATTATATCCAATCTAGCAGATTAATGCTAGTTGATAAGGACAGCCAACCTGCACCTTTACTTAGAAACTGCACTCTAACAGGCTGATTGAGAGCGGTTGCGACCCAGTCGAAGCTATATTTGCAGAAGAGCGATGGAATAAAGGTCAGGAGGGTTTAGCTGTGTACGTATGTGTGTATGCACCATATGGAGAACAAATTAGACACCACACAAATCACTGAGAGCTCTGGTGTGTTGAGCAGGACCGGCCTTGGATGCTTCTGCAGCTGTGGGATTTGAACAATGCAGAGAGGAACTGTCCATACCTGCCAGGACTGTAAGTGCTATTGTGTCAAGGCCGAACGTTCTGTTTAGTGTTTCGCAAATGGAAAGGAGCAAATCTTTACGCTTCACTTTTCACAAGTATTTAAAAGATTTCTTCAGAGCGCATAAAGACAAGAACTTGTGGAAAGAGAAGCTGTCAACAGCAAAACAGTAGACATCCCACACAGCGGCTCAGGACAGGACCTCATATTATGCCCGCCTCCACACGACCACAACTCTGCTTCAACCTTTTTCCATTAAGGACCTAAAAAACTGTCTCCCAAAAGGAATAAATTGATGCTGTCGCAATTCAGACCTATTTCAGGATTAAATTGCAGTGAAATGGGATGACTCATGGCACAAAGACCTTCAGAAATATCACCGAGAAGAGTTGAAGAACGAGCTGCAGTGACGCAAAAGTGGACAAAGAGAACGACAGCGGCAGAGTGGGTGGAAAAGGACGCGGCTCGAACTGACGAAATCACTGTTTTCAGCATGACGACAAGGGGGAGAATAAACACGTCTTATTAAGACTATTGACCTCAATCTTTTCAAAAGCTGAACGCCTCAAGACTGACTGAACTTGGCAATGGATTTTTAGACGAATGGCTCAGATTACCCATTGACTCGACCGGGGCGCTGATTGCTCTTAATGAGCACACCGAATACAAAGGAGTTACCAAATCTGGACTCTTAATAGGCAGGTTAGCGTGCCCACTCACTGTGATTAAATACTGCTTTAAAGTCAAGATCATGTTGAGACAGAAACAAGTTCTTTCAAAGGTTTCAGTCAGTCAGAGGTGTTTGTGTGATCTAGTGTCTGTTACTGGCTGAAGATCAGACCCCACCAGGGCTTTCTTTCTGTCTAAATAAACTACATTTAAAGTCCAAATAAACTGCTATGTCTTTCCTGTTGTTTAAATAAAGAACAAAAGACAACATTGTGTGATCTAGTAACATTTAGGACCACCAGAACAGCTTCAGAGCTCCTCGGAAAAGAGTCTCTGAACTCTACTGGAGGGATGAACTTCCATGTGGTGTTTTGATTATGGTGCGAGGGGAAGCCATCATGTCACAAAATCCTCCATAGGTGTTCAACTGAAAATCATGGCCATAGTATGTCATTCACATCATATATCGTTACCACCACCTTCAAACTATACCATAAACCATAAATAAGCCAACTTTCATAACTTAACGTGTCAGAAAAGGGGTGTAAATTAGCGTGTCCTCCCGCATGTCATTTTTACCATCACTGCCAAATGGAGCTGGAGCTGATAAACACCTGAGTTCCTGGAATGAATGCTGATTGTACCCTTTCCCATGAAAAACAAAATATAGGTCATTGTCCGCTTTGAAAGGGGTATAAGTCAGGTTACTCCTTTAAAGGAGTAGTTAAACATTTTCATCACTTTCTTGTTGAGAGTTAGATGGGAAAATTTATACCACTTTCTTGTCCCAGTAAATTCTTAGAGTCTCTGCTGGTTGTCTCAAGACTCCAGGAAGAGCTTTAGATAGGCTAATATGTTAATTTTATTACTTTTAGACAGAGGTGGACAGAGTACACAACTTCACTACTTGAGTAAAAGTACAGATACTCCTTGTCAAATATTACTCCAATACAAGTAAAAGTAGCTTAGTCAAAATATTACTTAAGTAAAAGTACTAAAGTATTTGTTTAAAAAATTACTTAAGTAAAAGTATTTTAAAAATATCTCAGGAAATACAGGAAAGGAAAGTAGCTTAATGTCATTATACAATACACCGATGCGATTCTGCTACAGACGTGTTTATAGCTCAAAAATAAGCAAATAAAGGCAAGAAGCCTCAGAACACAGACTCAGCTGCATTCATCAACACATGAAATATATTGCAGACAGCTGTGGTCAGTTCAGTATATTTTTGCATCTGACATCCATGTTTTCTCTACATAAAAAAGATGTAGATGTAGGCACTACAAGAACTTATATTGACATTTACAGATAAACAACTTATTGGCTAGTTTACTTTACTTATATCATACATCACAGCCAAAAATGAGCCGGATAACCCACATCAAAGACAGCCGCACCTCACTAACGCGTGCACACCCACTCTCTCTCTCTCTCACACACACACACACACACACACGCGCGTGCGAACACACACACACACACACACACACACACACTCTCTCTCTCTCTCTTTCACAAACATTAAGCTAGCTAACGTTAGTAGCTACTTCACATACCGCGACGTGCTTTTTCCGGTTGGAAGACGAGTCTTTGTAGTCCGTGATATAATTGGTCCGCGGTAAGCACAACAAACATTTAAACTGAAACGAATCAGTTTTTGTGACAAAAATCTCAAACATGGGTTTGAGATAAGGCCACGGGTGCTCATGACGTAGTACAGGTACGGCAATACGACTAAGACAAACCATACGCGAATCAGTAGAAACAGTTTATTTTCTCTGAATTTTGCAAAAAAAAATCATCAGCTGACGTAAGATCAAAAGTAGCGAGTAACGAGAGCATCAATAGAAATGTAGTGGAGTAAAAAGTACAATATTTGTCCTTCAAATGTAGTGGAGTGAAAGTAAAAGTATCCCCCCAAAATAATACTCAAGTAAAGTACAGATACTCAAAAACTGTACTTAAGTACAGTACTTAAGTAAATTTACTTCGTTACTGTCCACCACTGCTTTTAGAGAGTCATGGTAGCTATTTGCCAGTTTTCAGTCTTTATGCTAAGCTAAGCAAACTGGCTACAGGTGGTAGCTTCCTATTTAGTAAATAGTTGTGAGAATGTCATCGATCTTCTCACCTAACTCTCAGCAAGACAGCAGATGAGCATATTTCTGTTAGACCACAGACATAAAGTACAATCAACAGTCAAATTAAAGGGTTAAAGGGCAGCAAATGTTGTGAGACTGCCAGAATTACAGACTCCTTCTGATGGTCACGATTGTTTATATTCCACAAATGCAACAGACTTCACCAGTCTGAGTCAAGAGACACATTTCATACAAACAGATGTGGGTTTTTCCCAGCCTTCCCTTGTTTGAATGGAAGTCAATGGAAAACAAAAGTGTTATGAGGCTAAATCAACATATGACCAAACAGCAAACAAAGCCAAAAATCCTTACTGGTGTAGGAGTTGGTTGTTTTTCTTTTCAATAAACTTATGTGAAAGCCTGAGGATCAATACTTCTCTCAAAGCCGATGGTTCATTATTCTTTCATGCTGGTTTTTCACATTCATGGGCTGAATTTCAATCAGCTTCCTGAATCGTAATGACTTAGATACAAGCCCCGAATCAATGAATGAAAGCATTCTGAAATATGATCATGACGGATGCCCACTTAGCAAGTGAACCCCACAACTAGCCGCCCCCCTCTGCCAGGCTAACCTCTGGACTAAAATAAGTCCCACATGTGCTCGTTTGGCAGGAGCACGACCCTATTAACCCTAAACAAGGCCTATGCTGGGCTTTGCTAATGACACCCCCCCACCCTCCCTTGTCTGGCCCATGACGACTGACTGACAGCCATGGTCTGCACACACAAACAAACTCACCACATCATTGGGCATGGGCACACACACACAAACACACATACGGGAGCTGATGAGGCTGGCTGTGTGATAAGGAGGAGGTCAAACAACAGATGGCAGCCAGAGGATTAGTGCAACTCAGTCAACTTTTGCTTAAACACAACATGGACACACACATTAAAGTATTACAGAGGTATAAGAGTTAACATTACTTTTCCTGAATTATACTTTCTAATGTTGTTTAGTTAATCGACAACACCTTTGTACAATGTCATATTTTAACTCACTAAAAACACTAAAAATAGTAGCTGCAGTAGCTGGGTTATCTTTGCACTCACACATGATACCTCAAACGGTTCACAGACTGGGGGTGGAGATCCCAAAAGGTCAGGAGGCAGATCTGATGTGTCACATGACAATATTTAGTTTTTCTAATGTCTCTTGGCTCTTATTGCGAAATGCTGGATAGTTTAGACCTCTGTAAAGAGTGCATATGAAACAATCTGAGAAGAGAATATCACTCTTTGTTTAGTCTGCAGCTCAAAGACAGATGTAACCTGTGACGACGGGTTCAGCAAGTGCCCTGCCTGAACAGATTTCAAAGAAGAAATGATACGTGAGAAATATAGAAGAGAAAAGGTGCAAAATTAAAATTACAGTAGTTTTAGTACTGTGATTCAAAGTTTTTATAGATCAGAAAAAACAACATGTAAGCGACCGTCAGATCGGACCGACATTGCCATCCATGGAGCCTCACCACTAGCATTAGGGGTTGACCGATACTGATTATTTGTAATTGAGGTGACCAATAACTGATGTTTGGATATGATTTGTAATTGCATTAAAATAAAAAACTTTGTGTCAAAATTTGTATCAAGAAAGTACAATGTACTCAAATAGCACACTTAAGTAAAATTTTGAGGTACTTTACTATTTCACACTTCCTCTCCACTACATTTATTTGACTTTAGTTACTAGTTACTTTGCAGATTCAGATTATACAGTTTTGATAGGCTATCACCTCTGACGTGTAACCAATCAAATAGCACAATGGGCGTGACACTGACTGAGACCACAGAGTGGCGATTACAGACAGAGGATGCTATATCAGAGCCAAGTAGCACATTTTTAAATTTTTTTTTTTTATCTGCAATCTGAAAAAACAAAACAGAACACTGATACCAATAATCACAAACATGCTGGATAGCGGCTATTATGATCATTCTATCCCTAGCTAGCATGGATAAAATTTAAACACATTTACACACATTTTCAATTGATTTATATATATTTTGGTTCTGCTCCTGCTTTCTTTTCTTATTTTACATTCTACATTAGATGCAGACAACAGAAAGCTCAAACTGTGGACAGATGACACCAAATCAGAAAGTTACAGCTAAAGTCATATTAAGTTGCAGTGAACTGTCATGACTTTTTTCAAAGACACAGAAGAATAACTTGTGCCATTTTAACAGACTGATAAATGATGGTGACTACCTGTATGCCTGTATGACTGACTGGTGGTTACACAGACAGATAAACTCACTGATAAAGGATTACCAGAGTCACGGATCTGATAGATGTTCTGATAAATTGCTTCATAGGTATTGTGCAACTTTAAAGCTGAGCACTATATAAATAAGCAAATGGCAGCTACAACAAAAACATAATTTCGACAGTTATGAAACTTCCAAGCAACAGCGGGGTCACAAACTCCTTACAACACAAGTGATGCTCGACGTGAGCGTGTGTAGGCATTGATATTTCTTCTCTGTTGTGCAACGACTGTAAACTTTTTAGGCCAAGCACGCTCACGCTCCGGCAGCTCTGCCAAATCCACCAAGTGCTCTGTGGATGCTTCGCAGCTGTCAGGTAGTTAGTTATCATCACAGTCGCTTCCACAGGGACTTGCCAAGCCCCGTAGTCGACCGACATTATGATTCTGTCCCTTCTGGGGCTGAATTTCCAGTTCAGTTCAAACAGACTTCTCCAGATTAGATGTCTACATGTGCAGCCATATGCATGGAGAAGCTGCCTGCCTCCGGGTCTCTGTCTCTGTCTCATACACACACACACTGCATTTTTTTTTTTTATATCACTCTCTCCATTATAACTTGCTGGAGCACACAGGTGTCGACCAAGCAAAATCCAATTGCATCAGGCAGGTAGACAGTGAGGTAAAACCTATTGATGCGTGTGTGTGTGTGTGTCCGTGTGTCTGTGTGTGTGTGTTTCTCAGCAACAGCCTAGTGTAGATCTACTGTGTTTGGGAAGCAGAGCCATCCACTCTCCCCTCTGTTGTCCCACATCATTAATCACACCAGACAGAATATAGTCTCTGTCTGTGCAAATAATGTTCAACACTACCTCCAGAGCTAACCCAATGGGGACAATGACATTGTCCTAATCAGTCAACGCACAATGCATTTTTCTTATTGTCAACACACAACATTAAAAGACCCAAACCAACAGTGATAGTCTGTCTCTAACTACTTTCTGACTTCCCTCTGTGGCCGTTGGTCCCAAGCCCATTCATTCATATTATGGATGGCAGTGTGTTCTGCCATGTAGTGTCACTGCCATTACTGCGGTGGCAGCTAAATTTCTGCTGCTGACAGTGAGAGCAGCAAAGGTAGTTGGGTTAAATATGTTAGACGGCTGCCCCTCAGTTACAGATTTATTTTTGGGTTGTTTTTTTTTAGCATTATTCAGATTTAACATATGAGACACATAGCCCAAAAAGTTCATATTAAAATAAAAATAGTCAAAAACTTGACCATCTGCCACATTTGTGATGAAGTACTGTGCAACATATTATTGTTACTGTACAAGCTCACGGCTGTCAACAGTACAGGTTCTTCCAGATTTCCTAGACGTGGCTTTAAAAAGTAACATTACAGACAAAGTGAAGGTAATAGTAGAAAATTGCTCACTTCTGAGGAAAACTTGCAATCAAATACACAGATATTGTAGAGAGATGCTAGCGCAGTAATGGCAACTTGTCTACTTTTGGTACTTCCCCAGATTTGCATGTACTAATGGAAATGCATTTTTAAAACAGAGACCCTCACTGTCAAGAAAGACAAAGTCATTTCATAAAAAGCTGACCACTGCATGCACTCAAAACAAAGTAAACTGATTCAAAATAAACTAAGAAAACAACCAGTTACTCAGTGTCATCTATATGTTATTAATCATTTTTTAATGATGAGCTACTTCAGAAGTAGCTCATCATTTGGGAAAGTCTACTTGTTCTCTCTCCTGTTAGTGTTAGATGAGAAAATCAGTTCCACTAGATGAAGCTGGAGCCAGCAGCCACTCAGCTCAGCTTAGAACAAGAAAGGAAACAGAGGGAAACATTTAGCCTGGCTCTGTCAAGAGTTACCAAAAACTGCCAACCAGCATGCACCTCTAAAGCTCACTACAAAGTGTAAAAACAACAGGTTGTTTTATTGAGGTTCATGTGTCAGACTATTTCTTGGCTGCGCGAGTCTCGCCATCATTGTGAGGTTGTCAAGCATCAGGCAACCTTTGGACAGAGCCAGGCTAGCTGCTTCCCATCTTTGGATAAGGTACAGATAAGAATAAGGTAACTGGCTGCTGGTTGTTTTCAATCTTCTCCTCAGAAATTGGCAAGAAAACGAACAAGTGTATTTCCCAAAATGACGAACTGCCCCTTTAACAATAACGGAGGTCTATGTCACAGAGGAATGGTCTGTAGCCCGCCAGTTTGAGGATCAATTCACTGTTGGTTTTAGTCAATTTAAATGTAATCTGCTTACAATGGGATAAAATATAGCATCCTCTTATAGTAGCATGTTTTAACTGTCAGTTTTATCATTACATTTGAGAACAAATGATGAATAGATTGCAAATGACTGCAATCATAATAAGCATCAAGTCTCTCTAATCTGCCGTATGAATAAACTGTCACACACTCTGAGTTTGGACAGAAACATCAGCAGTGAGCCGGCTCCTTCTGCCCCCGACACCAGCCAGAGCAGGAACATAACAGACACCACAGCATACTAATAAAGGCTGGTGCACGCACACACACACACACACACACACACACACACACATAAATAAACAAGCAGAAATCCAGAAACAACAGATATATATATACACACACACATGCTCCCATCAACCATTCCCCTTGTGCTCGAGATTCATTATTCAGGGACTTGGAGCACAGCTTGTCTGAGTTAGAGCATCTGCAATTCAAACAGATGAGTCCCAGCTCCAACTCTGGCCTAACGTACCTTCAACAGCGGCTTCACACACACATACACACCGAGACGTGACCGGCTTACCTAGACAGAAAGAGAGAGAGAGAGAGAGAGAGAGGTAAAAAATAGTGAAGCAGTTCAATTAAATTTTCATCAACTTGACATCTGTGTGTGTGTGTGTGTGTCTTCTGAATGAATGAATAACACACACACACACACACACACACACACACACACACACACACACACACACACAGAGGGAAGGGAAGGAGCCTAGAGCATTGACTAATGAAGGTTTTCTTCCCCAGACAGGCACAAACAAAGAGAAAAACAAGGTCAGTGTGTCACATCAGGTCACACACATGCTTGGCGTCCCGCTGCTGTCCATCCCATCATGCTTTGTGCTCAGATTGGATCATGAGATTGGATATTCGGGCTGAGCGGCACCTGACAATGAGTCATAAACCGAGGCACGCTTTCCGGCTCAGGTGTCAAGCTATTAAATATTACAGGTTTTAACTCTGCTGAGGCCATTCTTACAGGCACGTGCCACACACACAAACGCATACAACTACACCTGGTCTTGCTCGGGCTACACCTGCCTCAGGACGTCCCTTAATAAAACAAAGAGTCTCCAGCATTTAGCACCTGTTGTCACACACGCTAACCCGTACCTGTCACCTGTCCCACACGCACACACACTCGTATCCCACCTGTGTGAGGACGCCGATATTAATTTAGACAGCAGAAGCAGCAGGAGGGTGAGGCAAAGCACACGTACATTATGTCAACAATTATCCATCTGACCCCATTGTCATAACAAGATATTTACTCTCATGTGTCAATCAGAGGCACGAGGCTCGAGCTGACTGGCTGGAAACCAGATCAGGAAACAACTGGGGAGCCATTACGCGCGGCTGTGACAGATGCGGATCAAACAGCGGCTTATAAAGGGGCTAAGAAGATGAAAACGGCCTTTAAAACACATTAGAAGATAAACAAACAAACAAAGCCAAGAGTCTCATAAGCCAACCAGATGGGAGTAAAAATGTGCCATAAAAAATATACAGCTCCGTGTTCCCACATGACAGGAGACAGGACTTTCCATACACTGCGGCTTATCCAATCTGTCTTCCTCCTGTTTCATCACCAGAGCTGCAGGCAAACAATTTACATTTCACTCCGAGTGCACTCACACGGCGTTCATTACATTTCAATTAGCTTCGGCACGCCGAGGACATTAAAGCAGCTGTAATGAGGATGAAGAGGTTTGGATTAAACAGATAAATAAATAAACACGCAGATAAAAAATAAAAGGGGAAGACGGGGGAACAGTCCCGCCAGAATCAAACGAGAAACAAATTACACCCCAAGACCACTTATAAATATTGGAGTCTTTGATCTCCACACCAAATGAGCGATTCGGTCTGTGGGGGAAACGATGAGCGTGTGCATGTGAGTGTGAGTGTGTGTAATGTGGTCTGTGTCGGCCCCAGGCAACATTATTCTTTACAGAGGGGGGTTGAACTGAGGCAAAGCAAAGCTCACTGTGAAAGAATGCAGAGGTGCAGAGTGCAGGTCTCGAGCCTGCCTGACTAAGCAGTCAGCTTTACCGGCCAGAACTGCTGACTCTCTGTGAGAGCAAATGTGGGCCGATAATAACACCAGGGGAGAGAAATGTGTTAGAGGCTCCTGAGGCACAAATTTGTGTGCTGCTGCCTTCACGTTTCTTAAAAATCCAGGAAACACGGCAGACTATACGTCCAAACCTCAGTATTTGCCCATAGAAAACAACCAATACTTACTACAAATGAATTCACAGAGACAGGACCATAAGATTAGGAAATAACAGGCCTCGTCTATGTCATATACTATTCCTAAATTGTGTAAAACTAAGTGAAACAAGGTGATTCTGTGTCTTTTGGGACCTCAAAAGATGGCTCCCCAAGACAGCTGCCCACTTAACCCCGCTGCTAACCTTATAATCTCACCAGAGTTAGTCTTTAGTTAGCTAGTTTATAGTTTATTGATAGAGGTTCATTAACCAGTGAACATAAATGTGAACACACTCTGTGGCTTCTTTCAAATCAGATTCCTTTTAGATGAAAATGATGACTTTGCAGCCGTTTTGCTAGCTAACATTTCTGTAGCCTAGTTCTTCCCACAAAGTAGGGAATATCTTAAATGTCAGAAATTCCCTTTATCTCCAGAAGAAGAATTGAATTGCAACCAAGGGGTTGAAATAAATTGAGGTTTGTCAGCTGCCTTTATTTCTGGTCCAAACAATATTTACGGGAAGGCTACGCGGCCAAAGCCAAGCTGAATGATAGCAGCTAGCTAGCATTACCTCAAAACTGGGAAATGGACAGCTCTGAGGTAGTCATTTGAAATCTAAATATTAAACCCTGGCTCAAACAGAAAATTAGTAAATTACAGGAAATATAGACGAAAATTAAAGAATTTTATAGAACACTAGGCTGCTTTAGCATTAGCCCTACCTCACACAGGAAGTGGTGGTGGTGGCTGTTGGATGACTGCACATCTAGAAATTAGCCTCGACACTAATATGTTGTTGTTCACTTGAAACACTTTCAAAAATAAACCTGCCGTTTTCACTTAATTGATATTTCATCTTGTGAATCCAAATCTGTGAATCCACTGGCAAAGAATTAGTAGTAGTAGTAACAGTTTTCACAAGCTAGCTACTGTTACCTAGGATAGTGCTAAAGTGCTACATGTAGTATGGAGTGCCCAACTCAGTGATTTACTTGGGAAACAGGGATGACAGTGTTTTTTTGGTAAGAACTGTTGGTTAAAATCACAAAAAGCAATCTACTAAAACAAGCTGTATTATTATTATTTTTTATATTAAGAAGTTTAAGTTTTTGGAGCAACCGCCATGTTAATTTCTCTCTAGAATGAATGGGTTGCTTTTATTATAATAAATGGACACAATTAGAACAATATTAATCCACTGACATAATAAAACATTGAATTTACTCTAACACCTCCTTAAATACTGTAGGCTATGAGTTGTAGCCATAGTTCGGCTCTACCTTCAGGCTAGCAGATCTCTGCTGGACCAACATACGACACGTGTTTATCTAGCCCGAGACTTATGGACGCTCTCAGGAGCCATCACGCCTGTCTGTCTGCCCTCTGGTTGGTCCAAGATGAGCCCTGCGGTGTGGGAAAACCCCAGGGCGGAGGATTAGACGGGAGAGAAGGGGATTTGCTGTTTAAAAGCTGACCTCTGACATGCATACAACAGCCTTTTGATTCAACAGATCAGCTCATTCTGCTCTCCGCCTCTGGACTTTGCAGTCACGCTGTCACTTAACTAAGTCACATTCACTGTCATGGCTGGACAGGATAACACAGGCTTATATGCAGGTCTGTTACGTGACAGGGAACCGATGGGAGAGCTGATGTGGGAGCGCAGAAGGTGTTATCGTACCTTACTGGCGTTGCATCAGCCCCCGAGACTAATGTGTGATACAGTCACACTGTTCATGATAAAAGTCAAAAGGTGAGACTGCAGGCTCTCGTTCTGATTACATTTCCAGGTGTGCATTTATTTAACTTTCCAACTAACCAGGCCATACATGTGCCCAGTGTTGAATATCACAATCATAGTCAAAGCTAATTTGAGCTCTTTCAACATCAAATTTGAGAATCGTTTCAGTCTGTCTGCCAGCCAAAACTACAACCGTATCAGGTTGAGAACTTAACCACAGATGGGGTTTACAATGAAAGGCTACCTCGCTGGTCAGTTACTCTGCTCTCTGGTTTCACAAGACTTTCAAACATTACAAATGGAAGGCATTCCTCCACAACTCCAGCACTCTTAGGGCCTCACTCCTCGGTGAAGAATGGATCAGGGATATTTCTCTGCATATACATTGAAGTACTCCCCGCCACAAACGTCTGGGTTTGATTCTTTTAATGTGCGTGTCTGTTTCATGTATGGCAGAGGGAAGTCAATCAAATGTCACTGGCAAAAATTCAAACTATTTGGTATTCTTGCAAAGCACTTAACTCTCCTGCTGATTAGAGCATCTATTAGATTAAAGACCAGAATAAATCAACCTGTGACGGAAACAAATGAGTCACTCGGTTTGGGACTGATAACTGAATGTATTGGATATCAAATCCAGGCTAAGGAGTGCGCTCCAAATTCAATCTATTTGGATCGAAGCAACCAAATGCTGATGTTCTGATACTTGTTCTGTTTCCCACAGAACTGCATAATCTTAGCAGGGGTCAGATGCTTTTATAATAACTTTCACATCATGGAACACTAAAACATTTCATTGAGCAATGGCCAATAACAACCTCAAAAACAATTTTTAATTCCCCTTGGGCATCAACTCTGCCTATACAGCCATTATTACTCAGTATACTGACCACAAGGAGAGAGAAAAACACACATTGTCAAGTACACAACACCAACCTCCCCGTCTCTCAGTTTCTCTTTCTCTCTATGCATGTTCACTCTATTTATCCTTATTTGTTCTGCTGCTATTGTCACGCTGATAATGCAGTATTACTGGTCTGGCCCGCTGTCAAGGCAGCAGCAAACTTACAGCACATTCATCTCCTTGGCAACCGCTCAACCTGCACAAATAAACTTGGCCAGATGAGCGATAATGGAAGATAGAGACAGAGAGACAGAGTATGAGTGCAACATTCAAATATGCGGAGCTCTAAGTGGTTTAAGCCGAAGCAAGAGAGACGCTTTTTTGCACAATAGGTGTGATGATGGCTTCAGTCTGATTGCTGAGGTAACTTTGTCAGGTGTCTGAATTACCGGCTCCTCATTTCCATCCATCTTAATCCAGATGACTCAATGTCAGTGCCCACGCGGTCTCTTTGCAACACACAGGCCTTAAAAGTACATGTCAACGTCACATCCTCCTGCCTGAACGGGCTTCAGCATGCACGGGGAAAATGTGATGTGTGCGTTTATGAATCATCAATCTATCCGTCTATCGCTTCAATCTGTCTCTTCAATCTGAACAGAAATATATCTTAAAAAAATTGACTCGAGGAATGAAGAGACTGGAACGATAAATCGACCAAGCAAACATTTCAGCAAAAAGAACAAGGAAATTGCTGTAGAGAAATGCCAAAGATATGTTTGAAGTAGTTTAGGCTCATAAATTGCCCCAGCACACAACACTGGCATGTTTATTTTTCAGGCGTATAAATGCACTTCCAGGCACATATCTTTGGCACAATTTTTTAAAAACTATTTTAAGGGATCCTTATCAATAAGACTAACAGTCTACAACCATGCTAGCGTGCGGCTGTATGTAGGCACTTTACCCATAAGCTTACATTTGTAAAAGGGGCTGTAGAACATTGGATACATTTTTTGGAGCATCACAACCGCTGCGAAAATGACTCGTTTCACTATCATAATTTGATCCATTTGGTCTGATAAGATTTGGAGTGTAGACGAGCCGCAAGATTAAATTATTTCATTCCCATTCGAGTTATCCGGGCACTAAACCAGAAAGGTTGGCGGAAGACTCCAGTGTGCACGCTCTATGGGGCCTACAAAGCAGAAAATCCAGGTAATTTTACACACAGGAAGTCGAGCTTTTTTGGCTGCATACGCCATTGAGCAGCATCCGAAGCTGTATCCAGATTTTAATTGTTAGATCCATGGTTAGCACGCTAACATTTGCTAACTAGCACCACACACAAAGCACAGCTGAGACTGATGGGAATGTTTGTCATAAACAGAAGTTTTGGGCAAATTAAAGTTTTGACATGATGATGGCACAAAAGTAGTGAAGTTATTGCAGTTCATCCTTTGGGGAACATGAATATCTGTTTCATGGCGAGCCATTAAGAATACATTTCACACAGTATCTCAGATGTAAACCGTTATGTTGGTGCTAGAGGAAAAGTAAAGGAATCACTCATGTCAGTAGGATGTATCCTCTGGGGAACATGAATGTCTGTTGCAAACTATGTGCCAATACCATCTAATAGATATAAACATATTCCACTGGAGTGAAAACTATGACCTGGACGTGGCACTACAACAAAAGATCACAACATTATGATTCATCTTCTAGGGAGCATGAATACCTATTCAAAATGTCGTTGCAATCGATCCCATAGTTGTCGAGATGTTTCACCTGACTAAAATCTGTCCATATATCATATCAGACTGTTGAAACTCTCAAATCTTAACCTGAAAAATCAGATATTGGTGTCTCTGGATTGCTTCTGATGGGCACTTCAGCATTACCCAACACAACCACCATCATTACAGTAGTCTTCCTGTTTTCTCCCTGGTTTGCGTATGTGCTGACCTGATGCCTCGCTGAAGCAGTGTGTTACTTCTCTCAGGCCTCTATCAGAGGAAGCTGGCCATGCTTCACAGCCCTTTTTCATCTCCCGCTTCCTGCCCTCCCTCCAGTCCCTCTGCACCCAGATCAGTTGATAGATACCTGTACAGCTTGGCACTGAGAGCCAGCCTACTCTCTCATCCATGAAATACAGCCTTCACTTAAGAGCCTCTCTGCTATTAATACTCACACAAACACACACATATGCATACACGTGTATACACAGACACATGGGCTGAGGAAAAACAGCAAAAATACACAACGGGGAGAAAAAAGTGTCGGTGAACCAGCTGAACAGAAGCAGGAACCGCATCACAGCTCATCCAGCCTATTAGATCCGGCCCTGACTCATGCAGAACTGCGAGCAGAACTAAGACGACACCTCGCCCACTCCTCAGATGACGACAAATCACACGGAGACACAGACAGACAGGGGGAGGAAGAGAGAGAAAAACATAGAGAGGAATATAGAAGGGTCAAAGCTGTGACGTTTGAAGAGATCAGTCGGCTCAAAAAGACAAACATGTTCTCTTGTTCACACATTTGGTCCGAGGAATCAAAATGCTCCATCGACACAGCAAATAAGCCTTGTGTTTTCTCCTCAGTGCTGTTTGATGGAGGGGCTGTCTGGGCCCCTTTCTCCAATATTAGACAGTCAATTCTCAGGGGACAATATGCTACTTAAGCCAACCAATAATCAGTGGGCTCGCTGAATCAATAAACCAATCAAATAATCTGACACTGCAGAGTCATCAAGCTCCTCTTTTGCAGTTGGACAAATGAGGCTTCAAGCTCTGCTGGGATTTTGGGGTCTGTAATAAAAACAGGAGAAGTCATTAAAGTAATGGGAGTCAAAGAGAAACTGTCAGCATCTCTCTAACTTATGAGGTCGACCTAATAAACAAAGTAATCATCTCTGTCCTGTGACGTACAGTAGCTCTGAAAATACATTCACTGCCAGTCATTTTAAAACTTCAGCTTATAATACTGCTGTTGCTGTTGTACAATGCTGACCTCTATTGGCTGCTACAATCCTAAACAGAAAAGTGGGCACTCTTTTTTCCAAAATCTGAGGAAGTCTTTAAATCCCTCGAGGTCTGTGTGTTCAAACTACAATGTTCGTACGCCTCTGATCAAGGGTTTTCTCTTCCACACAGCCCCCGGATGGGAACAGGTGGCTGGATGGCGAGAACTTGGGGGGATAAAACATGAGGAGGAGATAATCAAAGAGGTCTTTGAAGTGGTGCACTGCTTAAACCTCGCTGCACTGGGCTGGCAGTCTTTAAACTGGAGAGATGAGGAGATGCATGGATGGATGGATGGATGGATGGATGGATGGATGGATGGATGGATGAATGCAGGGAGGAAGAGAGAGGGGGATGCAGAGCGGAAGGGTTAGTGGTGCGCTGAGGTGGATGTTGTGATACAGATGGTAGAATGAATGAATGAAGACAGATTAAAGACAACAATAGGTAAATGCTGGAAATTAAAAAAGGCAACTGAGTAAGAAGAGAGCACGTTTTAACAAGAAATACTTACTCTATCAATCATATGTTCCCTACACACACCCATCTACTGCTGACACAGACTTAACAGACTCAATAACTGACTGACTAATCAAATAATTACTTCATTTATGAAGCAGAAATCTATACAGTCTGACAGCCAGTCGTCTGGCCTGCTCCAGACTGAAATATCTTGACAGTTAGAACTATCAGATTGATTGCCATGACATTTTCTTTTATTATTACTTGCTATTATTTATTATTTTTAATACTTTTATTTATCATTTATCATTTATTATTATTTTTAGTTCCACAATCATGGTACCCAGAAGATAAATCCGGATGACCTTTGGGATTCCCCAACTTTTCCTTTAGCACCTTAATGAGGTTGGATTGATAGCCATGGAATTTGCTAAAAAATAATTGAGGTCCTCAGAGGATAAATTCTGACTTCATCTTTGCTTCCTTTGTCTCAAGCTCTAATAATATTTCAGCATCTACGTGATGGATTGACACCAAATTTTCTTTCATAGTTCCCAGATGATGCATCCTGAAGACTTTGATGATTCCCATTCCCATTCACCCTGCTGCCATCTGGCAAAAGATACCTATATATCCGCTGACGTACCACCAGACTATGGAGTAGCTTCTTTCCCCAGGCTTTCTTCAACACTCCACTATACAAGTTGTTTTCTTTTTCTTGTGTAGCATAAAAAACAAAAATGCAAAAACAAAAGTGTTGCATTTATATTATCATTGTAAGCATGTTAGCATGCCAAAAGCGCTAGCATGGTTACAGACTCTTAGTATTGCTTATCATTATGAATGACATCATTTTTTTGGGACATTTTGTCACACAAAATATACGTGGCACGGAAAGTGCAACCTCAGACTTTTTATTATTGGGATAGGTTGTTTTTTCGTCCCCCTTTTCATTAAATCTTGATGTTTTAGAGACAGTTTTTTTTAATCAATAATGAAAATAACTGTTGCAATCCTTTACCCGCCTCCTTCAATTGCTTCTACCGAAATACAAAGCGTGTAACGTCTCCAGAGCCGGGCCAAATCCACTTATTCATTCAGCCGATAAGGAAATCAGAGTTTGATGTGAGAGAGGCTGTAATGATTCTGAGACAAATCTAATCCATTAAGTGTTTTCAAGCAGCCCCATGAGTTTGTGTGTAGCTGTTAAGACTGCTGAGAGCTTGTGCACCTCGTGGGAGACCATGGAGCTCACACAACAGGATGAGAATGCAAACTCTGAATGAAAATGAAGGTGAGCAGGTGTGTGTGTTCCAACATAAAATGAAAACTGCCTCGGCCCAGTGATAATGTGTTTCGCACCTTTTTTAGTCACTTTGTTTGGAGGGTGAAAGAGATGGGAAGAGGTGGTAGATATATATAGTGTGTGTGACCATTACTTGCACCAAATTCTTACACTAATGCCTGAACTACACAATCAATGAAAGATAAGCTTTTGTTCAAAGCACAAAGAGCAAAAATCATTTGCAGCTCAATGATATCAGCTAGCACACATTCAGAAGCTCCCCCAGCTGAAGTGCATGAAGAAACTAACAGGGGAACAGTCAGGATGACATGAATTAACTCTCTACCGGGGTGGGCGGGTTGGAATTGTAGGCCTGAGCGCAGTAAATGCTAACTTGCTGTGCATATGACAGCACAGAGCCAGCCTCCCTTTATTTCCAGTGACAGTTCAAAGGCAGCTTAGCACGCTAAGCCTTCATTAAGGCATGGATCAGCACCAGGGCAAAAATCGGGGTGAATTAGCATCGCTGGTGAACAGGTCAGGGTGAATTACAGAAGTTTGCTGATTTGAGATGGGTGAAAACCAGCTGCAAGTGATACGAGGCTACGAGCATGTTCATTTACAGCAGCAGCAGAGTGCAAAAATAGTGTCTGAATTCAGACGCAGAGAGTTTTTTCAGCTAATTTTAGTCACATCCTTTTAATGCATTCATGACTTCAATGTTCCTTTTCTGGTAATCTAGCTTCTCACCAAAACGACACTACTTTTCACACTGTGGGATTTTTGTATGGATCGCTTTGCGTCTCTGCTTCATCTCCTCATTCTCTCATTTCAGCTCTGATTAACATCTCTTCCCAGGTAGTAACTCACTCTACCATCACCGACACTTCTCATCCATACAAAAAGACCGACATGTACAGAAACAGTGACGCATTAAAGAAAACATCACATTAAACAACGATTTTGACCTGGGCTGCATGCTTTTAATTCATTTTTAAATAAAAGTTTGAACGGTTTTAAATGAGAGGGACAGAACAGACTGATCTCACAGATAGTCGGTAAAGGAGAGTGATTAAATAACACTGTTCAGTTTGTCTCCATGCTCGAGTCAGTAAGAGCACATTATGCCGAAAACACCCACATACCATCTTCTGTGAGGGACTGAAAGGACTTTTCTGATGCCTATCAGTCTTAATCCAAATTCATGAGCACCTGTTAGAGATGACCTTGATAAGAGGAGCCGGGAACATACTGGGTAGAAAAGCTACTGGCTTTATTGCAGAAGCTGCCAGGAAACATTACACAGACTTACACAGCTGTCCTACATAATACAGCTCTCTTAAGACTATATGAAAGAGAATATGTTGGGTTTGATTAGATAACACAGTCAGTGATTCAAAAGTGCTGAAGTACAACAATGTATTTTGAGCAGTTGAAGGAGATAATGCTTTTTTCTGATTATGGAGCATAATGTCGGTGCCTATTTTTGTCTTATGGCGTTATATGATGTAGCTCAGTATGGTTTATCATTCACCTACACAGAAAAAGTAATGACAGAGAGGATGGACCATTCATTTATTTACATTTCTGGCCTACGGTGATTTTCAGTTGTTACCATCTCACCAAAAATGCAATCAATCAAAAGCAAATTCAATTTCTGGTCTGTTGGGAAACAGTTTGGAGGTTGTACCTGTGAGCATCAGTGTGACCTTGTTGCAAACAAAGTGGCTAAACTGGACATGTTTGCCTCCTGCTGGTCAGTTTAGTGCCTTTCACCACATGAGAAGAAAATAGCTGAGTGCTGAACAATAGAGCTTCCTTAAAACCTCTTTGGAGTACATCTTACTTTCTTAATCTGACATGCCAGTGCTTCATTTGATGTTTTGAAAGAGAAGAATGCTGCAGGAAGAGATAATTACAAAATGTAATCATGTACATAAAAACAGTTCCTCTCTTCATGACGCTTTTCTCTTCAAATCTCTTATCCATAAAACAAGACACCTACAAACACGATCCTGTAAATACAAAAGGCAAATGCAGCTAAAAAATAAACTGCCACAGTCTAAATGACAGGAATAATTATAACGCCGAGCTGACACACTGACCTTTGAATAGCTCAGCTTGAATAGGGCTAAAATAAGAGGAGTAACAGCGGTGAGGGTGCAGCCTGTCTGAGGTACTGAGGTGAGAAAGCAGCCCTCACTCTGGCATATATTTTACCTCATGTGGCGCCTTTTACCAGCGACAGCACGAGGATGACTGTTTCTCTTTCACAGACAAATGGAAGAAAATGGAACTACAGTTCACTGACCGCACAACAGAAATGTGCTCGTGTTACTGCTTTGTCTACTTTCACATGTAGCTTAAAGGGGCACTATGTAGTTTTGGAGAAGAAATTCAAACTCAGAATTGTAATATTTATAATAGTAATGGGGTGAAAATACAAACTCAGTAATATTCATATTTTCCACATCTGAATAAACAAGCTGTTCTCAGAGGAGAAACTGCCAAATATAAACAAAATTGTGTTGTCCTTTAAGGTCAGTTTGTTTAATCAGTTTATTCAACTAAAGTGTATTCATGAGTTTGTTTAGGCTTCTCTTCTGATTCAAATTTCTTCCCCAAAACTACATTGTGCACCTTTAAGTTAAAAATAAAAAAGTTTCAGTCAGTAAACCTACAAACATGTCGTGCGATGCTAATTACACAGGAGCAACAGAAAGTTACAAAAAGCAATTACAAACATGGAGCACAGGAGCAACCCAGCACCTCTCCGGATCTCCCGTTACACGTCCAGGACCCACCTGGTGGATGAGATGACACCACCTGCTGTCACTGCTTACACATCCATCTTTCTCTTCCGCATGAGGCTGACAACCACATGCACCACATATGCTACATGCAAACACACCAGGACACACGAAACAGAGAAAACACACACACACACACATGTGCTTTTTGTCTCCGGAGGTGTCACATGTGCTTAATTACGAGCTGCATCTAAACCAGATGAGAGAGATCATTTCCTCTCTGCAGATAAACATCCAGCCAACACAATCAAACAGAGGAGGCGTGAAACACTCTGCATGAAAAAGAAATAAAAACTGGTTGTTAACAATGATTGAGCGTACACTCAGAATATCTAATAAAACCATATCAAAGGATCACAGTGTTCTTTCTTGCCAGCGCTGGTGAAACACTGGAGCATTCAACACAACAAATCAGACGATATCTCCTGCTTGTGTGCTCGCTCCACGACAAATGTTTCTTTACCTGTGCTCATTATTAAAGCCCCAGCCAATCTTCACAACGGGGAAGAAGAGGAAATGAGAGATACTGCAGGAATTCAGCCGTGAGTGCTTTTCTGTAGCTGCGACCTCTGTGTGTGTTTTTGTGTCACATCAGCGCGGCTCGCGAATTTTGATGCCGGGATTTCATTGGAATTCAGCAGCTGACCGTCAGGCCCCTCAGGACCCCGGCCGGCTGCGTGCGTAGACCATCTTTGTCTCCGTGACTGCCATGCATGATGCTCACAGAGGCAGATCAGACGCTGTTTTGTTTTGTGTATTTACCTCGGTGTAGAGGGAGGATGGTTTTAGGCGAGATGAGGGGAAAACAAGGGGGAAAACCTCAGCGGAAGAGAGTAAAAGAGGAGGGATGGGACGCGACAAGTTCAGCCCAACCCTGTCTGAGAATCCAAAGGTCAAACTATGATTTATATCAGGGCTCCACAGCTCTCTGGGTTTGCATTATCTGTGAACATCAGTCATACATCACATGGCCCCGCAGACCTGTCAAAATATGACCCCTTCAAAATAAATCTCCACCTGATGACAAAGACAAAACACACCATTTACACGATAAAAAGCCCAGTTGAACAAGTCATTTCCCTGCTGACCCACACGAGTGCCATCACAGATGCAGTCCAAAACAAGGCCCAGGGAGGGAGAGAGGTGTTTTCGAGGAGGCTTCCCATCTCCATGCAAATACACAGACATAGCCTCAGTGATAAATCTGCTAAGTTTCCATTGTGTGGCTCCTTCTTTTCTCTCTCCCCCCTCACCTCATACTGAGTCTTCTTCTTTTCTGCCCAAACAGCCACAGCCCATTCATATGCCTGGGCACCCTGACAGTTTTATTTGCCAGGCCGTCTTGTTAACACAGTGAATAGCGGGGCCCGGCCTGTGTTATGCAGATCAGACTGGGTTACCGAGGGGACAGACGTCAGCAAGCCATTCAGGGCCGGGTTAAAACTCAACCCTGATCCCTCTTGTTCTACCGCGACCATCCGCTTTTCTCCTCCTCTTCTACTGCTGCTGCGCTTAGCCAGCTAAAGTTTCAGCTAAAGCCCTGTCGCACACAAGGACAGGCTTTGTCCAGCGCCGGTCGGCTCTGGCAACCTGAACTAAACCTTTAAATGAAGTTTTATGCTGTGCTCTTGGCCAGGGAAATGAAGGAATAGGCAAATAGCCACATCTCATAGCATAAATCCTCCTTTGTACTGTGACTCACGTCTGGACTGACCTAACCCCACCAACAGGTCAAGTGTAACCTTTTAAGCGCGCATTAGATGCAGATCTAAGAGGGTCATGTGATCAGGCCGATCAGGTAGCACATTCGCACTCAAGGCACATGTTAATAGGGCTGGTAATGAGTCTCATTAGCACAGGGAAAATCAATCAAGCCAAAGGCAAGAATTAATAATTCAGTAGGAGTGTGTTGTGTGAGGAGAATCTACTCCTATTGCTAACCTGCCCAGAGCTGCCCACTCAGGTTACTGAGCTGCACAGGCAGTCAGGTAACAGAAGCTTTTCTTCCGTCCGTCCAATTTTTTTAACCACATCAGGGCGACACGGGTGTCCTTTTCCACGGCAACTTCCGCCACCTTATCCCAAGACATCTGAAGGGATGCACGGAGAGAACAGACTCTTCGACCGAGCCTTTAAAAGGGGCACTATGAAGTTTTGGAGAAGGAATCCCCCAGAACACTGTCTGAAGCTAGAAAGGTGGCAGGGTCCGCCACATATAAACAGAGTAAAACAGCGTGAAACTGTGTTGTCCAGTTTGTCTGAAGATTCTTTCTCTTCTGATTAAAATGTCGTCCCCAAACTCTCCATGATGCACCTTTAAACATGTCAGTCAAACTCAGCGCACCTCCGAACACTGTGAGCCAAAGGGCATTCACTCAGGCTTGTGAACCATGAACTTGCTTCATAATAGCAGCGGCTCTACAGCAAACTTCCATCACACAGAACGAGACTGCAGACAGTCCTAGTTTCAGCCACTTGCATTAAGTCGCGAGGGGAAAAAAAAATCTTTGTAATCTAAAGTTTGCAGACATGGTCTATCAGGCTTGACACTCACATCTGAGTCAAATAACATCTAGAGCAAATTCTTCAGAGTAATGTTTCGTAGGCCTGGGTGATTTTAAATACCAGGAGCTCCTCTGAGCTGACTCTGAATGGGAAATGCCTCAACACACTTACTATAAAAGACGAGGCTGAGACACCCCCAGGAGTTTAGCTTAGCGGGAACATCTTATATATAGTACGGGCACTACGGAAGAGGAAGAAGAAAGAAAAGGGGAAAAAACTGTGCCTGTACTGTACATGCATAAATTGAATATTCAGAGATTTCATCAATATTTCAGGACATTCTGAGACAAACACGTGTTAAAAGTGTGGAGAACGGTAGGGGAGCTGTGTAGCGCAGCCTCGCACCGATAACTGTAATTTATTCTCTAAGAGCTCGACTCTCCTGGCGATGCCACGACAAACAAACACATGTCTACCAACATGGATTACATGTCGTAGAAAAACTCTGAATGGTGCTCTGAAACTAATATATTCAGAAATCAAATGATGCCAAAACAAAGCTTGACTTACTGGAAAACTGGTATGAAAATGCAAACTTGCAAGAACTTACTTACAGACATGAGCTCCACTCATCAAACTCAGTGTCATGAAGAAGTGGAAGCTTTAAGTACGTTAGGGGTCGGGACCAAGATTAATCAAATTTTCTTTCATTTATGTATTGTCTTGTGAAATACTTTTACCTCATAAGGTCTAAGATAAATCAAAGAAAGAAAAAGCTAATTTTGGTCAAGCATCTAACGGTCACAATAACTGAAATTTGAATGTGGGTAAATGGTGTTGTAGAAAGCTTAAGTCAAGTTCCACCCCTGTGAATGACAAATGTTACAGTAGAAGAATAAGATGAAGAGTTTACAGCCACGCTAGCAGCAACATGTGCAAAGTGACAATACTAACATTCTAATGTTTAGCAGGAATAATGTTTAGTAATAAACATTTGCTCATTAGCACTCAAGTACTGTACAAGTGCAGTATATTGGACAAATCTGATCTGATCACAGATGAAAAGTTAAACAATAAACCAGGTGATTTCAATTCATCCTGGGGAACACACATCTATACCAAATTTCATGGCAATCTATTCAATAGTTACTGGAACGTTTCACTCCAAACCACAAATGTAGACATCGTGGTCAGTCAGGGATCCCCACAACCAATTAGGACACATTGGTTCAGCACCACCGACAAAATGGACATGGAACACTTGTTGAGATGGACCAGTATTGCCAATGTGGTACAACAAGTCATGAGTGTTTATATGTTTTACTGGGAAGAAAGTGTTTATTGTAGTTTAGAATCTAAATAGACGTGCAGCACCAGAATAAGCCCGTGTTACATAATTCATCCACAGAGCCACAAATTTCTGCTGTTGACTTTGTAACTGCCAGCTTTGACGGGCAACAGATAAATCATCCCTGCTGGAGGACATGCGAGTTTGAAAATGTAGCAATGCACCACAACAACTCTTTATTTTTAAATTAGAAGACCAAATCTATTTGAAAGTGTTGTTTTGTCGAAGCAACAGACAAACATCATCTGGTATGTGACCAGTGGAGAGGCTACGTGTTCACGTGCACCCTCCATCTCCCTATCTCTAACCTCAGGGTCACGCAGAGTCCACCACATTCCAGGACACCTGATTACTACCATACCTTGTTAAATTAGCATGAAAACACATTTATTGATAAAAAAGACAGGAAATTCTTTGTGACAGAAAAAAGTCTTGTTGGAGCTATAAAACAGCCGTTTTGCCTCCGCACACAAAGTCTGGCTCCTTGAGTCTGCGTCCACTGACAACGTTTTATTCCAGCTTGTCGGAGGGGAAGAAGTTGACTTTTTATTGTGAGACTGCAAAGACAGGCAATTAAAGGCAGCATTCCTGAGCCCCGCTGTTGCCCCTGTAAGAGTTTACTTTACAGCAAAGCAGGCCGGATGGTCTTTATGTTAAGACCCTCCCCTTCCATTGTGGGTATCCATCAAGAAAAGAACATGCCTGACACATCCATGGCTGCCATGTCGACTTACAACAACCTGGCTTCAACCTGGTTCATTTTTCTTTTCGCCCAAATACTGTAGTTTTGTGCTTTTATTAGAAAAAACGACGTTAAGAATCATTCTGGTGTGCTACAGAATGAAGTGTGCAGGTGTAAATAAACTCAAAACTGAATAACATTTACTGCACACTGCTCAGTTTTGTTGAGCTCATCATTTTTGGACCTCTCCTGCTGAAGTAATCCTCAGTGTACCGAGTCAAGCAGCTTATTGTGTTTCACGAGTACAATGTTGGATTTGTAATCAGTACATAACGTGCCTTCTGGGTTTTGTTGTTTCCACAAAGTGAGCTTCCCTAAGTTAGCTCACAACATCTCTATTAAAGGCAGCGCTGCTTATAGAGTCACTTTGTCACTGAAGTGATTATAGGAATCAGCTGATACTGATCGACTCATAGAGCTCAGGGCTCTCCTAGAACGTGTGTGATGCTTTTTGCATTGCATTCCTCAAGCAGACACATTAGTCACACTCTTTCACACACTAACCCAAACCACCTGCACTTCATAGCACGATCGCGTCTCCTCACAATATACAGTTTGTTTCTCAGCAGAAGTACATTCTGCGTCTCACAGAGTGAGCGCAGAGGCAGCAGGCTTGAATCCTCCCCGCTGCAAGAATGGTCTCTACAGTAAAAACTATTATCTTAGAGCGCACAGGGGCTGAACAATGGTGTCTTCACAGCAGTATGGATGGCTGCTTCTATTCAAACTAGCAGGGATCTGAAAGGGTTCCTCCTGAATGGCACTCCACTTGAAGAAGAAACCCTAGTGTTGTGTTTTTGTACTGTACTGGGCAATTGTTAGGGGCTTAATCACCTGGTTACAGGTCGCTATGTCAGGGCAGCAAATACTTTGTGGTTTTAGCTCTCTTCATGTATTAATTCACTAACCAACCTCCTGGATGCTTCAGATGGCATCAGACCGCAGGTTTGATTATCGGATGCACTCCTATCTTTGGCATGGAAACATCTGCACATCAGACAGTAGGTCTGTGTGTGGGCATCAATGTGCAGTGGCGGGACTAAAGTCTGGCAAAAATTCTTCCCAAATGTCTCTTGGGATGCTCTTACCTCCATTTGTGCAGGGCGAAGCCAGGACACTGTTCTCCACAGGTGATACAGGGCTGTCCTCTCTGCGGCTCATCCGCTGGCTTCAGCTTGGGACAAACAGAAAGAGAAGATGAAGGGTCATAGTTAACACTTGTTTTAGACAACACCGCCTACATCCTCTGCAATCCATATGTGTTTATCTTCTTTTGATTGTTATGTAGCATAAAGGGACTAAACTCAGTTTCATTTTACAACCCTGGTGTTGTAAAATGACAATAAATGAACCTTTACCTTTACCTGTGGTTTTAAATGAGGGCTGAAACCAAAGATTCCTTTCATTATTGATTAATCTGGCTATTATCATTATGATTAATAGATTAATAGTTTAGTCTGTTAAAACGTTGGGATAAATGCTCATCACAATTTCCTAGAGCTCAAAGTAACATCTTCCAATGACAGCCTGACCGATATATCTGGTGGTCGATATTATTGGCTGATATTGGCCTATTGCAGACGTCCGACATATGCCAATATGGAAACTTATGAAAACAGATTATGATGATTCCAGATTCTAACAAGGTTTGTGGGCCAGAAGTATAACGCTGTTGTGTGTTTCATCAGCGGACAACAGTCTCGGTCGCTGCCAGTTTGTGGAAAGAAAACATAAAAATGGCTGATGTCTACAGTATGCACCGTATATTGTATTGTATATTACTGCGCCGTGCACAGTGTACTGCTGTATCCTCTAAAGTTCGCCAGCTAGTGTGAGCAACGTTAATGTTAGCTAGCAATGCTAAGGCTAGCTAGCATTCGCAATGTTGACTGCTGCAACAAACTGGCAGCCTCTTAAGGGGGCAGATGATCTGAACAACAGTGGCGTTGTTCATGAGTGTAATGGGAGGGGGAGATGGAATGACACATTTAGTGGCTGAATGTGATCAATAACACCTTCCAAGTGTTTGATGAACACATTTGAGGTATAATTGCAATAAATAAATAAAACAAAACATGCATTTATCAGCTTCTTAGTCCCTTATATCGGTATCTGCATCGGCCCCAAAAATTGATTATTGGTCTAGTTTTACTCCAAATCACTTCTTTTGTCCGACCAACAGTCCCAAACCCCAAAACTCCTCATTTACTACCAGAAATGACAAACAAATGTTTGATATTTTTGCTTGAAAAATGACTGATACCAAAATAGTCCTTGAATAATTCAAAGAATGGAGCAATTGCTGCGGCTGGACTCTGAATATCATTCAGTGTCACTGGCTCTACTTTTTGGTTTGTCTCTTCATCAGGTGTCTTATATTCAACAAAGACTGAAACAGAGAAAACTCATCTTCCATCATATCTGCTGTGTAGTTAATGAGGCTAGTTGAGCGTCATGTCCACAGAGATGTAACTTGATGCCCTCAGCAACAGGGCGACAGAAACAGGAACACAAAACTTAACATCCAACAAGTATAAACGACATGCGTATTTTTTTTAAAAACAAGCGGATCCATGCGCTCTGGAGAGGCGACAAACCTCTAACTTTCTGCTGCCAACCTACCGATCTGCTGGAGTCTCTCCTCTTGCTGCTGCGGCTGAACATGACAGGCTGATCCCGGGACAGTGAAGGCTCAGTCGGCTGCTATCGAGTCAAACGAAGCGCGGAGCAGAGTGGAGATCGGTGCGTATTTTGTGCGTAAAACCTCTCACGACTTTTCCCAAACGCGCCGAGCCCTGGCTGCAGTCCTATCCTATTAACCTCCTTCATTAATGAATGGAGCTGCGCCGTTCCGGATGGCAGCTCCACCCTGTTTCCTCACAGCCAATGGAGGAGTGGAGAAAAGACTTTTTGGTTTTTTTTGGTTGTTTTTTTTTTTTTGAAAAACTGACAAAACTATAATTAGACTTCGATAACACCACTCATCCAAAGATGACTGTGTGGATGAGTTCTGGAGTCCAGTCCGAGAAGAGCTAACCTGTAATCATGGAGGAAATCAGTGTTTTTATGTAATCTTTATGCAATCAAACTCTTATATTCACTCTGGACTGCAAAACAAGGAGCCAAATAATTCGTAACAGTTAGAAAAGATGAATAAATTAAAAAATGCCTCCACAGTTTAATGCCACAGCTGAGTCACAGTGCAACATGATGCATCCTTGATTCCGGCTCCTGTTCCCACTCACAATTTTGGAGACGTTCATGTACACTCTCCCAAATCTACCCTCCATCTCTCTGAGTGTCTCCTAATTCACCTTTGATTAATTCCTAACGTCTGCCACGCACCCCACAGGGCGTTTCTCTATTCCCGGTGGTCTGACGGTGTTGACTCTCCAGCAAGTGCCTCCCATTTATCAGCAGAGAAGAAAAGGCTCGGGAGCACAGCCTCAGTGTGAGAGTGCTGTGACTCAGAGGCACTCTTCACTAAGATGTGCTTAAACTATATTATTATTTCTAGACACACATTTTGCTCAAGGCTCTGCTCTGTACCCATTATGCAGCTCTGTCAGCCTCTCCAAAGTTCAGGCCTGCACAGTGCTGTGGGATGGATGTCATGCACGGTTGTGGGTGGTATCTATCCACCTATTTTCTTTTCTTGTTATTTTTAAATGGAGTGGCACTAAGTTATATAGGTGCCTATAGACTCTGCTGCTTTAACGTTGGAGGGTGAGGTTTCTGACTGACTAAAAGCTTCTGAATTGTGCTGCGTGGGTGCTGAGCAGAAATGTGGGCATCCAGTACCTTCCACCTACTCTGCAAGGACATTGCTGTCATTTTTTTTAGTCATAGCCACAGTCGGTTTGAAGTTAAAACGAAAAGAATCTGTGTGAAATGGATTTAGCATCATGAGTGATGGACGCTGGAGTAGTTTTTTCTGCAAACAAATTCAAATTGTCTCATGCATTAAACTCTCAACTTGCAATAAACAGATTTATTATCAATCTATAGCCAAAATACATATTATTAGCTTAAAAGTCAGCAGACAGTCCCTGTTTACACATCCAGCAGACGGAACAACGCTAGCAACAATTTGGAGTCATGCTTGCGTCCACCTGGGGAATTTAATCCAATATTTTCATTAGCTCTGTTTTGGTCTCCACCAGCTCCTCAGGGGATTCTGGCTCGTTCTCTGCTAAATGCTTCACTATGTCCAATTTGTCGTTGAAACAACATTAATCAACTGATTGTTTGTTTCGTAAAATTGGAAAACAGCGAGAGATGCTGTCACAATCACCCCGAGCCCTCACACTGTTTGTTTTGACCAATAAATAGACCAAACATCAAAATCCTTTTAAATAAATCCAATTAAATTAATTCCAAATCCTCACATTCGTGGACCTGAAACAATAAAATGTTTCGACATTAAAAAAAAGACTCGTTTTGCTCTTTCACTCTTGCGGAGCGAGAAACACAACAACAGTGCAGGTGTTTCTGTGTCAAAACAAAAGGATTGTGCAGTGAATTGAACTGAGAGAGAAACAGAGCGGTCTCTGCTTCATCTCAAGGACAGACCGGTAACCTTGAGACACTCGCTTGTACCGAATGTGAATAAACGAGGGGAAAACAAAAACATTCTCGCTACACGTGAGCAGGCCAGAGTTGAATGATGGCGGAAGGAGAAAGAGAGGAAGAAAACGACCGCACGAATCTACACATACAGTACACACAAAACAGACATGCAGTCCCTCCGCGCTCAGATAAACACACTGTATCTGGGCATCCAAAACATTTGTGTGTGCTTGTGGGCCTGGGGCTTACTGCTAAGACTCAGTTCAAAGTCATCCTAGATTACCTTGAGGAATGATGATGATAATGATGGTGGTGCGAGCTGACCCTGGGCGACGCAGGACTTTAAAACTCCCCTCATTAAGTCTTAAGTTAAGAGTCTAAACACTGTGGGCAGAATCGAAAACAGCTTGCGTGCTATTTCTGGTCGAGAAGTCGAGAAAAGCTCCTTTTCTTGCTGCTGTTATTGCCGTAGAAGCTCGATCCAGGAACTCTAATGCCGTGCGTTTTACCTCACATTATCTCAAATTTCTCGCCAAGTGAACTTTAGACCTGCGGACGTCTGTCAGGGCCGATTTGGCTTCAAGGGGCAGCTGCTTGCGTGGTGGTGGACATGACGTTCAGAAGTGTTGGGAATGTCTCGTACGGCCTGAAGCCTACAGCTGCTCAGGACACGGGTCTAATCCTTGTGGGAAGGTCTGTGAGACTAGTACTGGAAAACTGCACACTGCACTCACCTGAATACTGAGAGGTAGACTCCAGCCGTTTGTATGAGTGTGAGCCTGTGTGTGTTTATGGGCTTCAATATTCATGTTCACCTCCTACTTTCATAACAGAAAAATCTGATATCCTCAGTTTGCTGAGCTGTTGTTTGGAACACAGGTGTCAAATGTTTGCCGTCCCCACCCACCCCGCTCTATCTTTCTCACCCACACACACACCTCCTCACATCCTACAACATTTAGAAACGGCAGCAGCCTCTTCCACCATTAAAAGCAGCCAACGATGACCGGTCTTTGCTGCATAATTTTGCTGTATCTTTGCAGTCCTCTCTCCCTGTTCTTCAGTCAGCAATAACAGTTCCTCCATTTGTATCAGGGACACACACGAGTGTGTTTTGATCCCACTGAGAGTGGAGGTAATGTTGATCTGCAGGAGGGCTGCAGAGAGATCACCGTGAAGGACCCGCAAGACCAGAGGGAAAAAGCCGGTGAAGAATACCAACAAGGACGGCGCTTTAATCGCACTGCAGCAGCCCGAGGCGAAGCACGCTATCTGCACCGCTCATAAAAACTCTGAATCTACTGACTCAGCCACAGCTATAGACAGAGTGGAGGTTAATGAGCGATCAGTGTCTGTCGTACAACTGCACTTGTTAATCATATATATTTATATACCTGTGCCTGTGTACAGAGGCAGGTTATAAAGCAGGGCTGACCAAGTTGGGCCACCATAAGTTATAATTTGGCAGCCAAATGATTCTAGCAAAAAAAAAAATATAATAATAGTTATAATAATAATAATAATAAACTTTATTTATATAGCGCTTTTTAAAAACAGAGTTTTACAAAGTGCTTTGACAAAGACAATGCAAAATTGTAGAGGACAACAGAACAGATTTGAGAGTAGTAGTAGAAGAACATAAGTAAGAATAAGAAAAAGAATAAAAGAAATGGGTTAAATCAATAAAACAAGAACAACAATATGGTCAACTCAGACAGTAGGAGCAAAGTAAAAGGAAGACATCACATAAAAGCAAGTCTATAAAAATGGGTTTTAAGAAGAGATTTAAAAGAGGTTACTGATCCTGCAAGCCTTATCTCCTCAGGAAGGGCGTTCCAAAGCCGAGGGGCCCTGATGGCGAAGGCACGATCACCTTTGGTTTTTAACCTCGACTTTGGGATGGTTAGAAGGGCCCCGCCTGAGGATCTAAGGCTGCGTGCTGGCTCATAAGGAGTTAAAATGTCTGTTATGTAACTCGGGGCCAGCCCCACAAGTGCTTTAAAGTGATCAGTAAAATCTTAAAATCAATTCTAAAACGGACAGGGAGCCAATGAAGGGAAGCTAGGACTGGGGTAATGTGGTGTCGTCTGTTAAAACCGGTTAGAAGCCTAGCTGCTGAGTTTTGTACTAATTGGAGGCGAGAGAGTGATTTATGGTTGATACCGGAGAGAAGGGAATTACAGTAATCTAATCTGGAAAAGATGAAGGCATGAATGATTTTTTCCAGATCCGGGCGTGAGAGCATATGTTTGATTTTGGAAATTGATCTTAATTGGTGAAAACAAGACTGGACCAGTTTGCGTACATGCGGGATGAAAGTGAGCTCTGAATCAAATTGGACACCAAGATTTCGTGCAGTGGGTTTTATGTTGGCGGACAGTGGACCAAGGGCTTGCTGAAGAGGGCTGGTATGGTTTGGGGGGCCGAACAGTATGATTTCAGTTTTTGAGCTATTTAGTTGTAAGAAATTTAGAGCCATCCAATGTTTGATATCTGTAAGACAGTCTAAGACAGCAGCTAGGCTTCCAGGGTCACTGGGCCTCAGCGGGAAGTATATTTGTGTGTCATCAGCATAGCAGTGGAATGAAACATTATGGTTTTCAATGATCTGGCCGAGTGGGAGCATATAAATAGAAAATAAAATCGGACCTAAGATAGAACCTTGCGGTACACCACAGGTAATGGGTGTTGTAGTTGAAGAATAATTACCTGTGGTGACCGAGAAGGATCTATCTAAAAGGTAAGAATAAAACCAACTAAAAGCAGTACCCTTAATGCCGACCCAGGTTTTCAGGCGGTCTAGTAAAATGGCATGATCGACTGTGTCAAAGGCTGCACTTAAATCTAAAAGGATTAAAATAGCGCTCTCTCCCCTGTCGGCTGCTAAAAGAAGGTCATTTGTGACTTTGAGGAGGGCAGTTTCTGTGCTGTGTAGAGATCTAAAACCTGACTGGAACTTCTCGAAGATGTTATTATATGACATAAAAGATAAAAGTTGAGTGGAAACCACTTTCTCTAAAACCTTTGATAAAAATGGCAGCTTAGAGATTGGCCTAAAATTGTTAAGAACAGAGGGGTCGAGGTTTGGTTTCTTTAAAAGAGGTTGGACCACAGCATGTTTAAAAGAGTGTGGGAAAATGCCACTAATTAGGGAGCTGTTAATAATGAATAAAATACTGGGTCCAACAGTGTCAATAACCTCTTTAAGAAACTTGGTGGGGATAAAATCAAGGCTGCAAGTAGTTGGTTTCATGTCTGATATGACTTTAGTTAAAGCGGGGAATAAAACTGGTTCAAAACAGCTAAAATGACTATGGATATTCCTGCTGGTTTGTAAAATTTTGTCCGGGGGGGTAATGTTTTGCCTTATATTGGTGACTCTGTTTTTAAAATAGTTTAAAAAGTCCTCACATCTTTCTTGAGAGTCATCAATAAAAGGAGGCGGGGAGGTGGTGGATACTGACTCTATGACTTTAAATAAAATCCTGGGGTTGGAGTGATTTGCTAAAATTAAGTTGGAAAAGAAGGTTTTTCTTGCTTCCTTGACTGCGTTTTGATAGTTTACCATGGCATCTTTCCAAGTCTGATAAAACACGTGTAAGCCTGTCTTTTTCCATCTCCTTTCGTTTCTCCTGCAGTCTCTTTTTAGTGATTGAGTGGAGTTGTTTAGCCAGGGCTGCAGTGCTCTATTTGTTTGTTTTTTGATTTTGTAAGGGGCGATGGAGTCCAGGACAGACTGACAGGTTTGGTTAAAAAGGGAGACCAGCTCCTCTGTGTTAGAATTGGAATTAAAAGCAGTTAAAGAGGCAGTAAAAAGCTCGGAAAACTTGTTGACAGAATTAGGATTAAAAACTCGGCTGCGAGCTGGTGTGCTGTGATTAAAAGGTGTTTGGGATAAAATCATGTTAAATAAAACAGCTTTATGGTCTGACACACAAATATGCTTGGTGGAGAAGTTATCTGGGCTGAGGCCACTGAACAGAACCAGGTCAAGAGTGTGACCCTTAGAGTGTGTGGGCTCTTGTACCGCCTGAGTGAGGTTAAAAGAATCCAAAATGTCCATAAAATCTGTGGTAAAAGATTGAGTAGGGCAACAGACATGTATGTTAAAATCACCTAGAATGAGAATTTTGTCATATTTTGACATAAAATGAGATAAAAGCTCTGCAAACTCCTGAATAAAAGCTGAGTTTGGTTTGGGCGGTCTGTAGATAATTAAAATAATAACTGGAACTTTGCCGTGAACCATAAAACCAAGGTGTTCAAAAGAAGTAAAACTAATTTCTAAAATGGGCGTGCATTTAAAATCTTTTCTGTAAATTACAGCAACCCCCCCTCCTCTGCCAGACAGCCGAGGTTGGTGGTGGTGAGTAAAATCAGGGGGGGTTGCTTCGATAAGAGGACTAAAATCTCCCTGAGATAGCCACGTTTCTGTGAGGATAAAAAAGTCTAGATTATTAGAAGTTATAAAATCATGGCATAAAAAGGATTTGTTGTTGAGGGATCTGACATTTAAAAGACCAAAGTTTGCGGGGTTACAGCTAGAGGCAGGAGGTGGCAGAGCTTGTAGGGTGACTTGAATTAAATTGTTATGGACAACCGACCTCCTAGCTCGGTTTGGGTCACGTGATCTCATTGTCCAGAAGGAGCGGATGGCGCAGCTGCTGTAATCAACTGAGTGAGGAGTGATTGTAAGGTGATTTGCTTTGAGCGTGGGAGACGGAGGAAAGTAGAGGGCGGATGGACAGGTGTGCACATTGGCAAATAGTCAGTCGCGTGCATAACGCACCGCGTGCTGGAGTTTGGCAGCGAGCATGTGGCATCCCAACATGCTCAGGTGAAGACCGTCTCGCCCGAAAAAGGATGGACGCTCCCAGAACATGTCAAAGTTGTGGATAAAGCAGATGTTATGTGCTGCGCAGACGGATTGGAGCCAGGTGTGGAGATAGAGAATCCTGCTATAACGAACATCGCCACGGCCAATTGTGGGGAGTGGGCCAGAGATAAAAGCAGACTTTCCAGAGTTATTAAGAAGATTAAAAAGTTGGGAAAAGTGAACTTTTGTTATCTCCGATGGTGTGTGGGTGGTGTCGTTCGTGCCGCAGTGAACAATTACTTTTGTAATTGTAGAGGGCGCAGACTCCAGGATACCTGGGAGTTTTTCCAGGATGTCGGCGGTGGTGGCACCTGGGAAGCAGTGAGTGACCGCGTTCGCGAAACGGATGTGCCGGATGATGGAGTCGCCAACGATCAGGGCAGTGGGGGGGAAGAGAGGAGTGGGTTCCTGGTTCACAGCAGTGTGAGAGGGGGCAGGAGTAGCAGCAGCAGCGGAGGAGGATGGGAGATCCACAGTGGCTGCCAGAGCTCCAGGTGTGGGGCTGCGATCCAGTTTTGGAGACGGCTCTTCCGGTGGCTGAGGGCGAGGAGGACCACCAGAGCGCCTGTTGACAGCCTCCCTCAGCAACTTGCGGCGGAAGGAGGAGGACTTCCCCGCCTGTGTGTTCTGCTGAGAGGAGGCCGACTGTTCGCCACGGACCACGTCCGTCCAGAGCGGCAGGTGTGTGGACCGGTTTGGTGGAAAATTGGCAGAGTCCTTAGGTCTGGCTCCAGACCTGAGCCACGTAGTGGCCGGAGATGGGAGCGCCGACACCGCAGCTGCCGCCGGGGGAGTCGACGCGTCAGGTGGAGAAGCTTCCACCGCTGCAGCCGCTGCTACTGCTGCCATAGCTGGAACGGAGTCCGGTTCCATGTGAGGGGAAGGAGGAGCATCAGCCCCTAGGAGAGCGTCGGTCGTGGGGACATCAGCAGGGCTAGCATCAACAGGGCTAACAGGGACATCAGGTGGTAGCATGGCAAAGCGGTTAGTAAGGTTGAGGGAAGGAGGCGAGGCAGTGCGAGGACGCACACCTCTATCTTTGCCGACTACCACTGACCAGGGGGCCTGTGAGCTGGGGGTTGAGCACGAGGAGGGCCGGTGACAGGGTGGTGAAGAAGGGTCCCAGTGGATGGTGTCAGGGAAGGCTGAGTTCATGGAGGAGATGATCTTGGACTGCGTGGCAGCGGTGTCGATGAAGTCGTTGAGGAGAGAGTCTTTTTTCCGGAGGTCGTCTGAGAGTCGTCTGATGTTCTCGGTGAGGTGAGTGATGTGTTTTTCTGCTATTCGGCAATCATCGCAGGAGGTGGTAGTGGATGGTGGGGTGCGTGGTGCCATGGTTGGAGCAGATGGTGGCTGTGAAAAGACAGAAAACAGCTACGGCAGCAAGAGTGTTTGTAAAGGCCTATGCCTGTTTGGCTAGCAGCTAGCTGGATCGCTGGTGTAGTAATTAGCTTCAGGTAGGCAGTGGAGACTTACACATGAGGACTCCAGTTGGAGTCCACGGCGTTGAAGGAGAACATATAGCAGACAGTTGAGATGGAGGAAGGAGGCGAGACTTACCGGCACGGGCCCAAGCAATGGGCCCGATGAGGTGGTTGGGTGTCCGGTAAGCTATTTGTTTGTCAGCTATCAGGGATTTTCCTGCTGCTCTGCTGCTGCTGCTCTGCTGCTCTGCTGCTGCTGCTCTGCTGCTGCTGCCTAATGCTGTTAATGCATTTTGACAATACAGTACAGTAGGTGCTTGCTTTTAAGTTTCAGTTTTGGCCCACCAAGGGAAAACGTTTGGGGACCCCGGCTATAAAGATTTAAATCTTTGTGAATTGTACCTCCACTGCTCAGACTCTATGTTGTTTGGCACCTACAGACTACAGCAACTTCCTTGTATGTGTAAACTTACTTCGCAATAAAAGCAGTTCTGATTCTGATTCTGAGGTAGATTGCGTTCACCAAAAGAAAAAGATGGAGGCCTCTATATCTCCAAATTATGATTTACTTTCTCAAAGACATTTGTTCGTAATTGCGAGGTAGTAAATCATATGAGAGACAGAAGTCAGAATTACATAATGAGGTCTCCTTTGGTGAGTTGAAATGTATTTAAAACAATTTTAAACTGAATTTATAGTATTTTACATTTTCATTACATTTATTTAGCTGACACTTTTGTCCAAAGTGACTTACAATAAGTACATTCAATGGTTGTCAAGATGCGACACAAAATTAAGGAAAAAAATTCAAAATGTAGAGTAAAACCCAAAATTACAAGAATTATGCAACTACAAAAAAGCTAGAATGCTTTAACAGCTACATTAGAAACACCTTTTACTTCACTTCCTTTTTAAAAAAAATCTAAAAGTTCACCTCTACTCTTTGACATTTTAAATTTTAAAAATGTCATTTCAGGTATTTTTTAAATATTTTTTTTTAGCATTCATACACCTAAACAGAAAGTTAAAGTACTCATAATTTAAAATCTAGTGTATATTCAAATTGCTCAAATTCAATGAGATAAGACAATAAGATTACTCAAATCTTTTTGGCCACTTTTTGTTTCCATACAAATGCTCTGTGTACACTGAAAACTCATCTCTCTAGCAGATTATTAATGCACAGGTTAATATATAAAGATAGTTCCTACATGCATAATTCAGATGATCATTTCAAAGTCTCATGTTGTGACACTTACTGTACCTCTGAGGTGTCGTGAGTATTTATTACTGCATATATTTCTGCTTTGAACCACCGGCCCGGCCTGCATGCATGCATGTGCTGATGGCCGGAGTCACACACAACACGCCCCTGTGAGGTCTCCATGGAAACCCTCAACAATCCACACACACACTCACATAAACACACGTGCACTCACATCATACAGATTTGTCACACATTAAAGGTGCAAAGGTCCATCTACGATCGCTGATTGTAAAGTGCTTTTAATTTGAAGTCATATCAGACACAGTGCACCAACTCAGCCTCAGTATCTGCACAATAAATCAGATGTGACAGGTTACTTCCTCACCAGTGACCGTGACATATTATCTCCTGTAATGGAAAACATGAAATTACTTGAATATCTCCTCCAGGCTCCGGCTCACCTGAGCTCCCGTACACACAGTAAGTATGAGTGACACTTTCAGTTTGGATCACAGTGCTGCTGAAAACCTGGAGTGAGGGCTGGATACAGTCCCACAGCCAGAAGACTCTTGTCTTTGTAATGTTAAACCAACGTTCAGCACGCTTGGAGGAGTTCATCACAACTTTCAAGAGTGATGAAACTATTTATGAGCAGCGAGGCAGGGCTCTTTGGATTACATTTGGCTACATCTGCTTTACAGGAAAGAAGATTTCCCCTGTAAGTCTGTCATTTCTTTCTCAGGAACATCTGAGGTAACACACACCTGCTGACAGGCTGCTGTCGTCTGTCTGGAGCTGTCTCGCTGTTTTCATGTGTGAGCAAGAAAGACAACGGGGAAACAGAGTTTTTCTACACACTGACCCCTGGGATGTCTCCTAATCTACTTCTGAATCACGTCCTTAAGTTGAGACAAGCCCTCTGGAGCTGTTGAAAGCTCCCACCGCCCTGCCCCTCCTCCCCTCGCTTTCCTTTTCACACTTGTACTTATCCCCTCTGTATTAGAGCCGCTCTCAAACAGCAGCTTACTCAGACTGTTGACAGACATTTGAGGAATCAATGCCCAAACCATTTGTTGAGCAGTTTCATGTCTGAACTTTTTTCTTTCTACCAAACTACAGCCGCCAGCTGTATCACTGCGCAGAAGGAAGTCAGTGTGCATCTGCTCGTGGGGGAGAGGCTCAAGCTGGTGACAGTGCAGGATGTAAACATTCATGGAGTTGTCCTCGGCTGAGTTGTAATGTTAGTTAGCTTAGTTAGCTAGTCTTTTGCCCATGAGCAGATGCACACTTCCTTCTGTGCAGAAAGTACAGTACCAAATGTTTAGATCTGCCTTTGACAGAGATCTTTGACCCTTTCTATCAGCTGAAATCTGCCCAGCAGTGAATTATATTCATTTAGACCAGTGCTGACATCTGGTAGATGTCCTGATAATTCACCAATATGCATACAGGCAGGGACGAGGTTAGATCCATAAAACACATCTGTCAGGTCACGAGCCAGACTGTTTTGATGGTGGAAGGTGTGTAAGCATTATTAAGCAGAAGCACTATGGAGGGAGAATTTTATGATCCGAGCATTAACCTGACTATTGTGTGCTCAGGATCTTTACAGCCACGATACTCCCAAGGACAAACTGGAGAAAGAATTAAATACTAGTGTGAGAAGCAGACAGGCGAGCGTGGCATGTGTCAGGCGTTTTATTTCCTGCTGATCATTGTCTTATCTCGTCTCATACATTAATCATGCTTTTCATATGGCAGCACCAAACTGCTTATACATTTATTGCAGATATGACATACATATAAATACATGTATTCACAAAACAGGAAATGTGTTTCCAGACAGCTCATTTTATGGCGATACTGCCGATAATTCATAGTCATTTATGGTCAAAGCCTATGTACATTCACATAAGAAAAACAAACAAATAAATATTTGCATATAAAATAAAGCTGTATATATAATGACACATGTTAAAGTTACCTGATAAACATGTGGCAAATGTGTAAAATAAGATAAATACACTGCAATATCATAATAATCCCTTCATTTATGACACCTGAGAACTCCATGGACTGAATTAAATTCTGACGTTCACAATGAGAAGTGCATTTATCCATTGCAACAAAATGTTTACTTCCCCGTGTCTTTAAAAATAATGTCATACTTGTATAGTGGCAGGCTGTGAAATTCCCTTTGGCTGAAGTGTGCACATCATCACGAGGCACAGGAATAGCACCATATACTGAAAGGCTTATAAAAGCTAATATGGCTTCTTATTCAGCTGGACATACAGTATGTACCCTACACACATACAGTTAAGGCTTCAGGAATGGAAAACATAACTTCTTTGTCTATTTTCTTCTTGACTGTCATAAATCAACACACAAAAACATACATACACACAAAAAGTACCCTGATATTGTCACAAATAAAGTCCAAATGCTCTCAGTGGGAGCACACCAGTATGTACAGTTTGGACAGAGGCTTCAAAACAAAGACGGAGTGAAGGATGTATGTGAGGTACCGTAAACAAGGCAAAGGTTTACAGGCAGCATCTGGACAGACATCACGCCGCGGGGCCTGTGAGCTTAGCAGATTGAGAGGTGTCTCCGGGGGCCGGACCGGTGCTTTATATCTCTGGAGTATCTACTGGAATTTTATAGGCCTGAGGTGACGTCTTTCTTTCAAGTTGCTCCAGATAAGATAACCTGTCTGCTCTGTGAAAGCTAAAGGCTAATGGCTCTCTCTGGTCACTGCACGCTACCTGAGAGATATGCGAGAACACAGAGGAATTTGGCTCTCTCTGATGTCTGGTAGCATAATCTCTACTGTTCTTGTAACCCGCAGTCTTATGATGCACTACTGTGTTCCAGTGTGCTTGTATATGGATTTGTATGTTATACTGCGGTGTGTCTGTGGGTAGGTAAATGTCCACTTCCTCCCTCTGCCCTGTAAATCCAAACAAACTGTTTCTTGAAAAAAAAAACCTTCATCATACCCTTAAAACTTCCTCACACTCGCTCTCCCATTCCTGCCGTCCTTCTCTTGCAGTGGTTACATCTGTGATTGTTTACTTTCAACTCAGCCAAAAGACTGAATGGATCTTCTTCGAGATCTTAACATATATAGAAGAATACTGATGCTGATGTACAGATCATAAACTTGCAGAAGATGGTTCCATCTTTATTTTATACGCTAACTTCAATGACGTGAATTTTCCTGTGGTGTGCTATGTTTGAACCTGATCCAGTTAATGAGAATGCACAACGGTTCACGAGCGCAGCTGGACAAAGGCTTACAGCTGCAGTTAACAACTGGAGACATGCAGGTGGGGCAGCCTGGCCACAATCCAGATGCCCACAAGTTAAACCTGGAAGGAACTCTGGACATATTGGTAACATCTGACACATTCACATAAAGAAACTGAAGAGTGCTTCACTAAACCAGAAGTCTCCTAAAGTAGCTGCTCAATGGTGTAAGACAGGACTGTGGTTATATCTGTGCATGTATCTGTGAATCTTGCCTAAGTGATAAAGGTCTGAACGGAGACACCTCACTGCAAATGAACAACAGGCTCGTCACATCAATAAACACAACTTAGTGAATTGGTCTGAAAGGCACATCGTTATTGGAAGGCACGATCTGGCAAAAAATCCGAGAAATGGCAACTGTGCGGTGTTCGCTAATGACAACAAAACTGTTCAATTATATTACAATACAAAAATAAATGGAGAGTACAATAAATAAGACATTTGTATCCTGCTATGTACAGTACTTACAGCAGATTCATTTACACTATACACACATGGGAGTGAAAGAGGTCGTGTGAAGGACGGGGTTGAGCTCTGAGTTGGCTGTAGCACCGAAGAGGAGGGACGTCTTGACACAACAGGGACATGGAGAGAAGTGCCGAGACGAACGGAAACCGATACTAAAAAAAGACATGCAGACAACATTAGACTTAGGCAGTTTGTCATTCAGAATTGGACAAAGGTGTATATTCCAAGGATTACTAGTGTACATCCTTTATGAGCATTAAAATATAAAAACTAGATATAGTTGTTGAGTTGTGAATATGAAAAAAAGGCAGATTGTGCCTTTCATAGCTGAAACTGAAGTACAGTCATATTTAGAAAGCCTCCCACACCTGTTTGATGGTACTACATGTACTCCACTGTTACAGGCAGGCTGGAGCCAGAGGATGGTGTACATTTACCACAGTAGCCGCCACATATTCCTGACACTCTGCTGCCACCCTGTGGACACAAGAGGAATAACATCAGTTATTTACATTACATTTTTTAAAATAGTCATACAGAGAGGATCATAGCTTGTTTGAATGTCTTTGTCCTATGTCAAAGAAACCTTTTGTTGATCTGTCACTGATCTGAACTGTCAGTGTAAAACAGATGGGAGTTTGAAGGGTGTGTGAAGGAAAAAGCCTCGACAGTGAAGGACTGCTTGCGCTACTTCAAGTAGTTTTAAAATTCGTCACTTTGAAAGGTTTACTGCAGCAGGTTTGTTTGGAGCTTTCCTTTTCAAAAGAAAGCGTACAAAGACTGAGGCCCACCAGGCAGACTGTCACCAGGTATGAATTGGGTAATCACTCTCAGCAGCAAGCAGAAAACACAAGTTAATTAATCACCAGTCCTTCACCAGCATCATTTACATGCAACATGATGGGAGGTTTCATGCAAACATCTAGAAACACAAAGGATATTGCGGCAGACGAGTACACCAAACGCTCTATCCCACGACATGAAAGCCACAGCGTGAGGTGAGTGGTTTGTCTGATCTCCTCTGTAGTGCTCTCTCCGTCCCACTGTCACAACCTGGCTTTATTTAAACTGCCTGTAGAGCGGGCCGGCTGGCTGTGGATATCAGACTGTGAACACTTTTTGGCATCACAAGCGCCTCCTGTTTTCGCCTTGCCAAAAAGCGCTCTCCAGCTTGATCTCCATTTCAAAAGCGGAGTGGGAGAGAGGGGGCACTTGAGGGAGCAGCTGCCCACTAAGGGTCCTTTCTCAGTGAGTTTAAGGGGAGAAGTGGAGCTGGGAATTCAGAACCCACTTGGGACTATGCCCACTTAGAGCTCTGAAGCCAAGAGGACATGCAGAGAGGAGAGGCAGTGAATGTAGATGTAGTATAAGAGGTAAAATGAGGTACAGATAGGTAGATTTAAACTGATTTCTTCTTTATATACTTTAATTTAACAAGCCAGGACCTCACTGATACAGACTTGCATCATGAATGAATAAAAGATAATGATGATAGTTTTTTAAATGGTTTACTCAAAATCATTTAGACTGAAGTCTACAGCAGTTAGGGGAGTCTTTGCAGGACATGTACATATGAGACATGTTGCCAGTACCTGTGACTTTTGGACATCAGCCACTGCATAGTTGCCCTGTGAGATCCACGATGTGTCCTCAGCCACCTTGAAGCCTGTTCCTGAGAGGTTGATCCTGAACCGCCCCTGAAAGAAGAGACAGACACAGAGTATAAATTATGAGGGATCACATTTATATTCAAACATTCATTAGACATCAATAACTCTCACCATGTGTTTTGATAAAGGGTGTCTGATTTACAGTGAGCAGCAATAAGAAAAAGGATTCATCAAAATATTTCCAAAATTGGCCAAGTGTAATATCCAGAAGGACCGCAATGAAAAAGTGTCCAGTTATAAGTGAGGCACTGGGGTGCTACAGAGATGCCCCAGCTTACAAATCATATCTTCATTATTAATTTTTTTCAGTAAAAATCAAATGCAAAAATTACCATTCTCATTAAAACTGACTCATATCACAATTGAAATAACTAAAAATAATTGCAAACATGATTGAATCTTTTTGCGTATCATTCAGACTTAAGAAGGAGGAAGTAAAGCATCAAAGGGTCTCAAGGGGAGAGGCGCGACTCAAATATTTCCTTCAGAGGGTTTTCAAAGCAGATGAAGTTCAAATTGAATCACATACAAAAAGAAATTTACGATCAATGTCTGAAAGACTTTAAAGAAAATTGTGCCGATTGTGCCCCTGGAAAACATGGAAAGGCTTCTCTCCAGTGCGGTCCAACATACAATATAACACAAAACACCAAACTCTATTCATAAAAGGTGTATTCACATAGATTAATATGGAATATATTGAGTCAAACATCAATACGTAAGTAAATCTCATTTTCCACACACAATGACGTAAGGAGCCCACAGACCATACATGCCAAAGAATGCATGAGACAGGCCGAGTGACAGAGGTTTCAAGAATAAATACTTATTTATCAATTAATGACACTTCAGAGCGTTTTGTGGAATTCTAGGACACCTAAAAGAACTGAGCCATCATTTCTGTTATTATCTACACTTTTGCTGTCCCTGCTTTGACAATTCAACAGTTTCCCCTCAGCTGCTGCTGTTCTCACCTGTGGACATCGTGCGGCGCTGTAGCAGTCTCCAGCTGTAGCAAAGGGAACATTCTTGCCTTCGCGGGTGAAAGCAAACTGCCAATCTGTAGCTGAACAACAAGATAAACAAACAAGCTCGTCAGGTACGATGTGACAAATGTGTATCCTGAAATTTGTTGCTATAAGACCTCAGATGAACTTCTATGATGATAGCTCCCATCTGCCATAATGACCGAGCCTCTTGCTGTTTAACTGGTCTAAATCTAGCCCTAGTTTTAGGGTCAGCCTAATATCAGTATAATTTCATCTACTTAGAGCAGTTTCATTTAATCCCCTCAAGCCTTGTAATTGTGTGTTGCTTAAATGAACCTCGGAGACATCTTGAGCCCATTAACCCTCGTTAGCACGGACATAATTAAATGGCAAAGGAAGTTCTTATTTGAGAGTAATGTGGAGTTTACACTGGCACAGGATGCTGTTATGTGTGTGTGTGTTTGTGTGTGTGTGTGTGTGTGTGTGTGTATGAGCCACTCACTGATGATGTTCATCTTGCTGAGGTCCAGGCGGACTTTGGAGAAGGTGGTGATGCCGGCGGCCGTGTAGTCTCTCCGACAATCACAATCTTCTCTTCTGGAGCCGTTGGCTGGACACTGGGTGGGGTCATTGAGCCTGGAAAACACACCCACACACACACACACACACGCACACACACACCCACACACACACACACACACACACACACACACAAGATACCTTAGCTCAACTTTACACTTCCATGGAATGTCTTCATTTACGGACAGAAAACGCTGCCGGGAGTCAGTTGGATTTTGTAATGAAACCGGCTGTTCTCATTGTGATCCCGTTCGCTGTTTACCTGAAGCCAAAGATCTCTGAAAAATTCTCTCCTTCTCCCGTCGTCAAGGTGATGTACTCCTGTGGAGTCTCTGTCTGCATTCCTGCACAGTAGACCTGAGGAGAAAAGGGCGGAGGAGGATGAGGAGGTGGTAACAAGGAGAGGAGGGGTAAGAAATCAAGGGTGAAGGAAAGGGATGGAGGTGATATGACAGTGGAGAAAAATAGGAACATAGTGAAGAAGTGGAGATTAGGAAAGGAAGGACAATCCATTTGCAACCTTGTACACTAAGCCGCATGAGTGAAAAAAAGTATGCCTGAACACAAGCTAGTGGAGATGAATTTTAAGCACTTTTACAGTGAAACTGGCACACACAGAAAATGTTCTGAAATGTCAGCAGACCCCTAGTTTTTTTTTACTGTCCCTCTCCTTTCATGAATAAACCTATTATGGGCTCAAACTTTGTACAATTGTGAGGTAATAATATCATAAAATCTTACCTTGAGTGCTTTTCCTTGAACATTGAGGAAGTGTTCGCCGTCTGGGAGAGGGCCGTTCATGCTCTGGACATCTTGACAGCTAGACGGTAAATGGCCTTGGAGACACAAAGGAAGTAAAATAAGTATGGACAGTACAGTGTTATAGTAGTAGTGTTTTATGAAAAGGTTTGACACAGGACAGGCACTCAGGCTGTATACACACACATGTGCACGCATGCACACAAAAATTTCAGGAGTTAAGTCAAGTGTGGCAAATCGCTGCATCGAATCAAAGAAAAACCAAAAGCCACTCGCTCTTTGAAGTCCCATCCTACCGTAGGGAAGTAAATACACCGGACAGTGAATCTTTGATGTTTGCCTCAGATCATAAATATTTCACCGGAGGCAAAATCTCTGAGATGACCGGATCAAGTCCGAGCCATACCTAATACTGGCATTCAACTGGCCTGTCTGTAACCCTGCTAGGCTTTGACCTTCATTCAAGAGAGGCCGTTTTTCTCTCAGTACTCACAGCTTGGATTTCTGCAGACTTTTCGAGCCTCTGGCATGCCGTCTTGAGAACACCTATTGCTTTCCTGACCATCTGCTGTGACACACTGCACCGTCCTCTCCATCACTCCATCACCACAGCCCGCTGAACACTGGAGGGGAGGAGGAGAAGCACAACAGTGTGAAAATCAAACTTGTGGATGACTGTCAGCAGTTTATGCCTTCAAAAAGCCCTTTGAAATAAAATTGCGTGCGTGTACATTTCTGTCATGTCAGTCCTGATTATTTATCATGCGGCTTTGACACAGGTTGAAGAAACTTTCCACCCAAATTTAGTGCGATTTTTAACCTAATTTCCATAAAATGTGCAACATATAATGCAAATTAATACATGTTTCCATCCACTACTGTCATGTGAATGTTTAGAAGTTTACTGCATGGGGATAAACACCATCAGCTGTTTATTCTCCACTCAGGTGCCATAAACAAATGTAGTGGAGGAAGCAACGAGATAACGTTAATTAAAAGAGCTCAAGTCAACCTCATACAAATCAAAATGATGTAGAAAACATGAGGGAAATGTGGCAAGGTAACGTTACACGCCTCCCATGGCTCCACGCAGATGTGAAGTTTCTTTTATAACGCTATTTTCCCGATTTTTCCACTTTGAATTTCAGGTGTTTCCTGTCAGTTTTTTCATGCAGAATTTTACAATTAGCATAATAACAATGATGAAAATAGTTAAATATCACAATTAGTCACAAATTAGTAGAGAAGACGTGTTTGACTAGCATTTCTGAACCTCACAATCAAGTCTTTCATAAATTGTACCTTCAGCTTGTTTTTTTTTGCAAAATCCCATGGTTATATTTTAGGAGCCTAAGACTAAAAACATGCGTCTTCTATCCTGATAAATGACTGGACAGCATTTAGAGACACAAACACACTCACCAGTCCCCAGATTCCAACCCTCCACTCCTGTGGCGGCGGGCACGGGTCCAAATTACAAGGCATGTAGCTCTCAGGGGGGGTCCCGGGGCAGTTGGACAAAGACTGATGGCCGTACTCATAGTTGTCATTCTCCACATGCACCTCGCTGCAGGAGATCAGACGCTGGCGGTAGCCCTGGCCACAGCTGGCTGAGCACTAGAAGAGAGAATAAATCAGCGGCATAAGACAACAACAGTATTCCACACAGGAAACATGGGTGATTTCTGTCATTTCCGTACTCCTGGATTTGAAGGAGACTGTGATTCAAATGAATGGTCTTTTTGAAGGGTGAAGTACTGTATGCTCAGAGCAAACTGGCTTTTTATGATTCACATCTATAAGTTTAGTGGGATGACATCGTTTAAATGGCACACGGCTCCTTTGGCTCTCACCTCAGTCCACTCCCCTGTAATCCAGATTAGCTCACAGGCATGGGTGTTACAGCTCTCTTTGTCTGGAGGTCTGATCTGGTTAACACAGTACATCTCATGGACCTCCTGCTGGTTGTGGTCCACACACAGCAAGGCTCGTCGACGGTGGCCCGCTCCGCATGACTTACTGCACTGCAGTGGAGAGAAGATGGAGATCAGGCTTTTAGAAAGATGAAAAATCCTGTAGGAGTTGTATTGGGAGAAACATTATGACATTCTTATATTGTCTTTTCCTTTTAGGTACAGCGGACCTGATTAAGTACGCACACCTGTCCAGCTTCATACTGGAAATTGTATGTGCAACTACAAGGTTTCCAAGAAAGGATCCTAAATAACCACTGGTGTAAATGAAGAACAGTCTGATCCACATGAGACGAGTAAAGATGTCAAAACAGTGGATAAGAGCCGGGAGGAAAGCACTTTGTTGTTGAGCAGAAGAACCTGAGCTGAGGACATGACCAAGATTATACAACTTATAAATCCTGAAACTGTTTACAGCGTGTGCCAACAACGTGCCTGATCAAACATCAGAGCCGAAGTTCACCAGCAGCAAGTGCCTTTGGTGTTAGCACACACACCGTCTCCCAAGACTATCACAGCACAGTCAATGATTTTAACGAGTTAACGAGTTATTTCTTATTGGCAGACACCCATAATATTGATGTTTTGCAGATAAAACGTGTGCAGTTCGCCTGTGTTAGACCGATTCATACCAGTCTCTTACATCAAAGGTAAACAAACTAGACCAGACCTACTATAAGCACTGCATGTCTTGTAAACAGAGCTGCCCACAGAAAGATACGCAACAACTTAGGCCCCAGTCTAATACCTCTGTGACGCCATTATAGGACTTTTCCAGGAGAAAAAACAAAACAAGAGGGTGATGGGAGATGGCCTTGAAAACTGTTGGCAGGTCTGGACTGAGAAACCAGAAACCTGGAAGCAAACCAATATCTACAATAAGGTTATTTTTTAAAGTAATCATACAATTCCATACTGACCCTTTTTAAAACAAAAAGTATTGAACTGTTTTGTTGAGCCTTGTGAGCCATCCAGAGAATACATAAAAGATGGATTTAAAGGTCTAGTTTAACCTTTTTATGTTGATTACGTGTGAAACTAGAGCAAGGATACAATTAGCCTAGCTTAGCATAATAACTGAAAGCACAGCCAAGAAATAGTTACATTTAGTAACTCCAAGTGAAGCCACAAGTTGTTGTTTTTAAGGTTCCTGTATGTCTACGGATTTAACAAACAAGATACAGTGTGTTAACTATTTAAGTATAGAGGTGTTGGCTGACTCTTTTATTTCAATCTTTGGACTGGACGGTGCAAGTTGTTCGCCCCTTATTACCGTGTTTATGTTAAGCTAAGTAAATAGTAAATAACTACAGCATGTTTCCTAAAATGCAGCTATTCCTTTCATATAGTGAGAATAAAGGTTCAGGGTGGCCCTTATACTTTTTTCAGGCCTGTAGAAAGTTTTAAATACTGTTGCAATGAAAGTGGTATCCTGCGATAAAGTGTTTAGCTGACTGTAAGTTCACAACCACAGAGCCATGTGAGCCTAGACGTCTTACTACATCCAGGTCCACGCAGTAACTCAACTGCTACGACATTCAAACTCGCAAGAGTCGTAATTTAAGCACTAAACATTTACGAAGAGCTCGGAGAGGTTCCCACTTGCGTCAGAAACACTGTGGAGTTACGAATGCAGCCGACTCCAGCTGGTCTTCATCACTCTTAATATGTTGAACAATGTCAAACAACTGAAATACTTGGAACTGCTATTGTGAGCTGTGCTGCTGTACTACGCAGGGATGCAACTAACCCTGAGTTTGAGGAGAGGGGAGAGGCTGAGAGAGGGAGTAAGTGAACCACACCAGAGAGTTACCAGAGACCCCAATGCTGCCCGGCCTACCAGCAAGGATAGACTGATCAACAGAGTCAAAGGCCTTAGCTCGATCGTTAAAGACTGCTGCACAATAAAGACTTTGCAGTGACACAGACTGAACATTAGAGAAAGTATTATGAACATGTAGGTAACTGGTAAGTTGATCGTTCACAAGTCTATCTAAAACGTTCCATACACAAGGCAACATAGAGACAGGCTTATAACAGCTTAGTTTAAAAAAAAAGTGGCACAAAAAGTAAAAAGACTCAAGTTAAGTATGTCAAATTTGGACTTAAGTACAGTATTTGAGTGCACGTACTTAGTTAAACTCCACCACTGGAAGACATTTCATGCTGCTCAGTGACCCAGATTCAACATCACTTGAACACAGTGAACAGGAACCTCCTGCTGCAGCTGCCTCTTCTAATAATCTCAATGGGGATCTGTAGCCTCTAGCCTATAGAAGATTGCTGAATGTTACTCAGCAGGAATGTACCCATTAAATACAGCCTCGCTACGACTGCACTCTTACATTAAGCAACCAGAGCATATAGTGGATCAAATTGTTCATACACATTTTGGAAAAACTATTTTGTCGTTTTAACTTGAACTGATATTTAATTACTATTAAGAAGCAAACAAGGTGAATATCCTCAGGTATTATAAGTATGTGTGTACAAGGTAAAAGTCTAATCAGGACTGTTTGAGTGAGATTTGATTGACAGACCCCAAGACTGCCACCACATTTATGATTCAAATATTGCTAAATCCTGATTGGTCCACGGCTGTGACATGTAATGTGTTTCTGATCTCACATTTCTGACTTGAGCAGGATCCTCTCAGTGAGAAGAAGCCCTCGATCTACCTTTTAAGTAGCAACATGTAGGAGGCTCGTCACTGTGCATATAACTCACAGTCATGCCTCACAGGTGTGCACTGACTTTTCCTACTTTACTTTTCTACAGCTTCTATAAAACGAATTGGCCAATCAGCATCAAGGCCGGAGTTATCCATTTTACTGCGAGGCTTTGTTGAAAGAAAAAAAAAAAAAAAGGTCTGATCATCTGATTTTCATCAGCAGCGCCTCTCCTCCCCTCTGGCCTCCGACTGAAGCAGCGACTCTTCACCAGACATGACAGAGCAAATTCATCTCGCCCGGTTTCAAAGAAACACAGTGGGGGAAAACTTCTTTGTCACGATGCTTTTTTTTTTTTTTTTTTGCTTTTTTTTTCTGCGCAGGGCTTCACTCAGCTTACCGTCTGCCAGTCCCCTTCCCTCCACCGGTACCGGGAGGGGCACTCAGCGACCCGGCAGCTCTGGCTGGATGCCGGTCTGGAGCGCTGGGAGCAGCCGCTCTCCAGCGGGCTCCGTCTGTCTCCGACCTGGCAGAACACCTCCCGCCGCTGGACGCCGTCGCCACACGATGCTGAACACTAGAAACAGGACAGGAGACAGGTTTGGAAACGTTTATTCCACATTCATCACCGCGTTTAAAGTTTACTGTTGTTAACTGCGTAGCAAAGAATTAACGTATATTCCTGAAATATCGCGATACGCGTGAAGCTTCGTGAGTTTAGTTTTTCTACTTTGTTTGCCAACTGTCATGTTTCACTTATGTGTGGTTTTAAGATGGACAATAGCATTTATTTATAGGAATATATTAAAAACTACATAAACCAACTGTTACATATTCTGTATTATGAGGGCTATTGTAGGCTATTATACATGTTATATACATTATATTTGTATAGCCAATTAATACATAGGCCCACCTGTATGTTATTTTCCTGATGTATTTATTGTATTTATTATTCACTACTCAAGTGAGGGTTAAATGTGTCCAATTTTGAATGAGATGTTTATGTAAATTTGATTTTCTTTGTGAACCAAACTATGACGCACTGCAAATGTTAACTGAACGATATAAATGCATCACACACAGGGATGACGGTGTGTGTATAGAGTACCACTGAGAAAATATGTAATAATGTTTAACTGCAATCATGTTCATGTTTGTTCAGTTTATTAGAGTTTATATTCATATTGATTGCTACTGATGTTTTTCTGCAGAAATGTGAAGAAATTCAAGTGGGAGCCTGGAAAGCGGATGGATTTCTTTTTTTTTTTTTTTGTGAAACTGTGTCTAAGTTACAGCAGGAATGTTTCCAATGAAAGCGTGTACTTTCTGCTTTTAACACAGAACATATTTCTACAGAAAGAGAGAGGGATGAAAAATCTGTTTTGCGTTTGTTCAGGTTGTGTTTAACAACTATCGTGTGTCTTTTCTTTTTCCAAACAGATGATGATTTCGAAAAATCTGCACTGATGTTAATGTAATGCTAACGGACTACATGATACATTTGTGATATTTGGTTATTTATACAGTTTTTAAGAGTTTTTGGGGCAAATCATAACAAGAAGTGTGACTGACACACTGTTGAGTCTGTTGTTTGTGTACGTGCACATGAGAGAGACTGAGACCACCATCATAACTCCTCATCTGTTTACAGGTTAAAGGAGCAGGAAGTTATAAACAACTCCAGATGATCCAGCCGAGGTGACATCAGATAACTGAATCTGTTCCAGAGGTTCAGCATCAGACCGAGTTACAGAAATTTTTACATGTCCATTCATAATTGTCACAACTTTATATATTTCAGTGTGTATTATCTGCCATGCCGTTTCAGCAGTTTAATCACTAGGTAGCCCGTTGCACCGTGGGTAATGATGCTGTCCTTGACTAAAAAGCTTCGTGTGGAGTATCATTTTCTCCTGGCATGTGTCCTGCTCCACAGCTGTCCAGGGCAGACACACATCCTCTCTGACGTATGGAGCGCAGATGTGCCCGAGTTCTTGGACTCTTGGCCGGTGAGGTGGATTCGGAGAAAGAGGCCACGAGAAAAAAGAGAGAGGTACCAGACATCCCAGGTGTTCATTGTAAGTGTGTCTGGCGTGGTGACGTTAGTGGACTGCCTCTTCAGTAGGGCAGTCAAAGTAAAGATTAACATGTGGTTCCCATTGGGGAGGCAGAGAGGGAAGAAGTGAAAAATGCTTGAAAGAAAAAAGTGATGAGTAGAGGAAAGAGCAACAGTGAGAAGGAGGATAAAAGGGATAAAGAGGAGGGAAAAGTGAGGGCCGGAGGAAGAGAAAATATAGAGATGAGAGGTGTAGATTTACTCTGGCTGGACTCAACATCAGTAAGGCTCAGATCAAAGAGGGGGAGTGCACGTCCATCCTGCTGTCACACTTAGTGTACTGTAAAGTCACAGCCCCTGCATACACTACCTCAAAACCCCTGTTAGCAGCCGCCCCAGGCCTGTGCTGCAACCCGGCAAACCACCATGTGATGTGTAAAAGCACCCTGCCTGAGTTAGTGGCCTGGCATGGCAAATAAACACTGTCAGGTTTAGTCGCAGATGTTCTCACACATGCACGTATTTGCAAGCAGGCTGGTAAGCATTAAAGTGGAGAGAGAGTAAAAAAACAGGTCTGGCAGCGTGAGAACAAGAGAGGTAGAGGAGTGTTTTATAGCAGGGTCAAAGAGTCCTACCTCTCCCCAGTTGCCAGTCTTCCACTTGGGACACCGTCCGCCTCGGCAGCGCCTCTGCTTCGTAGGTTTGGGGGAAAGAGACTGGCAGTTGTCCTCTGGGACAGGGCGGCCAGACCCGGTCACGCAGGTCACTTTACGGGTCTTGAACCCTCTTCCACAGGCGGCAGAGCACTGCAAGGTGTCAAAGGAGAGAAGGAGATCAATTGAAATCCAAAGGTATGTTATGTGTTAAAACTAGGGGCACTTCAAACCAGGGAAATTCTGATGCGGGGGTTTTTTTTTGGTCAGCATTCAAGTCAAACAGCTCTGATTGGGATTCACAACGCACAGAATTTGTTTAATGCCAGACTTAATTAAATCTGAATCTGCATAATGAAAAATAGATGACTGCACAGCTATAATTAAAAACTGTTTAATTATTTACTGAACAGGAAATTGTCTCTAATTTTATGGAGCTTTTGTGACTCGAGAAAAAAAAAAAACTTGTGAGACACAGCTCCACGTGGGTAGCTAGACCAATGGCAAAGCGTGCCCCATCATTCCGGCAGCAGTTTGTTTCACCTCCGGGTTCACCGAGTTACTGGAAGTCTAACTCGGTGTGACAGGCACACACACACACACACACTCACAGGAGGGAGTGGAGAAGGGCTGGACTGTTCTCGGATAATCAAAGGGGGCGTTGCATGTGGGGATGGATGGGAAGCGACAGGCTCGGAGTTGAACGAGTGCGCGGCCCAGCGTGTGCTGCTGTCCTGACCAGCGAGGGACTGTACGAGACAGGAACATGCCGTGACCTCTCACCTCATTCGTTGGGGAGGGAGGGGGGATCACGAAAGGAGGGGCTAATAAAATGCTTATTCCCCTTTTTAAATCCGGGCAACCCTCGCAACCAAAATTGATCTTTGATGTGTTCGATTTATTGGAAATAACTCATGCTGTTAGTCGTGTTAGTGGGTTGTTCGTTTATTTCATCAATAAAGACAGAAAATGATGGATGCATTTGTGTTTTTTGACAAAAAAATAAAAAAAATGAGTCATCAACACTGTGTGATTCTTGTGCAGACATTGTTGTGATCACATTTCAATAAAACTGAGACCGACTGCGTTGCTTATGTGTCTTAGAGCGACAGAGCATCCCATGATTAATTACTGACAGTTCTGTTTCAAATACCACCACTGACACAATATACAATTTGTTTTAGATGCACTATGGCAGGTGAATGGGTCATCACAGGTGACACTGGACTTTCCAGTAAAAGGTTCAATTCATAAAACATTTACAATCCAAGTCAGTCCTCCAGACTGCTGCTCTGTTCAAATGTCAGGGCATTCCTCAAAACCTTTATGAACTTTTTTACAAGGGCTTTCCTGCTGTTGTACCGCGGTGTAATGCCCTCAGAGTACCTTGAGATATGCAAATGGGTCACATTAAAACACCATGTGTTCTATCAGTGCATGAACCCCACATGCAGGGTTCATTAACTTTGGCCAAAAGTTCTCTGGGGTTCTGTAATTATCCAGCGCAGTTCACTAATACATACATCAGTGCTCACACATACTCAACAGTTCCTCCTTCATCAGATAATAAATAGACTATATAAACAAATTTATTTGCATCAATTTTATTTTGCAGAAGGAAGAGCTAATCCACATCCACTAATCGCAGTTGGTGGTTCGACCCACATATTGAAGCGTCCTTTGGCAAGACACTGAACCCATGTTGCTCCCAATGGGTAGACCACCATCTTGTATTACTTCATGTGGTTCTTCCTTGGGTGACGTAAATAATGCAGCATGAGTTATAGCTAGCAACATGGCGGATGAGGAGCTTCTAGCTAAAAATCAATATATTGTGTTTTAATGGTGCAAATGGAGAAATTCATAGGCTATCTGAGGTTTATTATTCAAGACCTACACTTTTAGCTTTAAAAATCCAGGGACGCAGAGCATCTGTCAGCACCATGTGGAATGAAGCCCCCCAAAGAGCACTTTTCACTGTCAGCATAGTGTTCGGGAATCCTATTCAACTTTGTTGCGTTTTTTTTGCGGGATCACAGCAATTTCCCAGAAGTCTGTCTATGCTGATGGGATGATCCGGGAAGGGGCCCCTCCCCAGATCAAACGTGACCCTTGACCCACCAATACACCACTGCATTGTCTTGCTGACGGCCCCCCCTGTTTATTTGAGTCAACGTCCCTGGCCCCCACATCGGTACACTGTCATCAGCTTGCATTAGACCAGAGTAGAGGGGCCTGATAGAAAGGGCCAAAGGGCGCTGGCATGCGTCATCAGGCGTCCCAGAAAAAGCCGGGGCATTAGGCATTTAGAGTGACTGAACACGGTAAATGCAATGGGAGGTATACTGATGTATTGTCACGCAGGACAAAGATTCACCTTGATGGAGAGAGCTTTGAACTCCTGACACAGGCGGTAAAAGCATGGTCGCTCAGAGAGGTCAGCAGAGGCCCTGACCACATAAAATAACAAGGATATTGCTCAGTGATTTGTGCCTTTTCATTCAGGAAAAACAGCCCAGTGAATAGACTGGCGGGGAGGACTGCTTTATAAGCTATTTGCCCTGCTTCTCTTTTTATTAATATAATATAATATAATATAATATAATATAATACAATATAATATAATAGAGGTCGATCCTTATCCACAAACACACTGTAATTACCGTAAAGCTGGAGCTGGTAATCTCTTTCAATATAGGGCTCAGCAGCAGGACTGCAGTTTTGCGAGCAGCGAGGTTATTGGTGTAATGAATGTTCTTTGAGTTTTGTACTTGGGTCAGTTATCTTTGCTTATGACTTTTTGGACAGCCAGTCTGCGCCAGCTGCCAGCAAGTTGAATGTTGTTTTGTATTGTTTTGTTTTTCATTTTTCTCAGTTCACACAGACCATGGTCTGCTTACAGCATGTGTCAAAAATGTTGGGAACACTGTAGATTACAGCCCACAATATGCAGCCTACTTCTTTCCAATTTACAGTGTAGGTTTTTGTACCGTGTACCAGTAAGGAACGTACCAATACACACATGTAGGTACACACGAACGATCTGAGACCCTCTGCAGTAATTTATACCATAGGTATTTTTAATATTGGCATCGGTAATAAGCAAGTATCAGCCACCAACGTTCGCTGGTCAAGTCGGTGGCAGCAGAGACGTCTTCTGTTGTTGAGGGAAGTTCTGTGTTGTGTAGCTATTGTACTTAGTTTTGGCATTGGGCTTTCAAAGTTTTAGATCCAAGTGCAAATTTCTCGAAATGTTACCCCCTCATTCCCTAACCTCACATCTTGCTCCATTGCACCTACATGTATAAGTACACACCACACTGGTTGGTACGAAACGCTAGATTGTAAATTTAGCTTTAATGCGAAGTGTTTCCAGAATGTTTTGTTCAAATAAGAATGAAAAAAAGCCTTTGACAGTACCTCTACTTCACTTTAATCGTAACCTTTTCTGGAAATAAACAGAAATCCAACAAATCCATAAAAAATTAAATATTGACATAACATTATAATGAAGTAACAATAAATACAAGTAATTACATAAATGTACAGAAATGTTCTTGAAACACAGACTACAGAATACTGCCATTTGTGAATAAGAGACAGACAAAATACTTATTTCAAGAGCCTGTTGATACGGTGTTTGAGCTGTACTGCTATTTGAACCAAGAGGTTGACCACAAGGAGTCAAACTGTTAAGACTGAGAAATAAAACGTAATACTAGGATGTGCTGTGTTAATACTGAGTTCTACTTTCACTGATTCAACCTAGATTTGAGTTTAGGCTGCATTACAATCTCACATGTGGGAGTCATTGCGAGCGATAGTTCTCATTAGTAAATGATGTGTGGTAAAAAAATGCACTCACTGCTGTGTTAACAGGCCCTTAAAATAAGGTGTGATGTCAGTACAGACATTTATGACCAGGAGGAGTCAACTGGGTGGGCTGCAGGCAAAAGCTGCCCCTAACCACAGATTCTGGGTCAGTTTTCACCGTCCACAGCAGGATGGTAAGCATTACAAGGCGGGAGATGACACACGCCCTGGATCTGTGTTTAGGGCCATCAACTGCAATGGGTAGCCTCAACAACTCATGCTTAATCTTAGCCAGCCAAAACCCCTCCAGTGCAAGGGAGAGAAAGATACGGCAGGGGGGCAATCAAAACAGAGACTGAGGTAGACACAGTAGGTTGGCTCAGAGTAAGAGCTCTGGATACAAAACACTATTAACTTCCCCTGTGGTCACAGGTATCACGTGTTTAGAGTACGACATTTTAACAGTCCATTCTCTTAAAGGTTGAGCAAGTTGTTTGATGGACATTTGAAGACAGTTCAACATTATTTCATCAAATCTGTGATACATTTAGCTGACCAATCTGATCAATCCACTAACTGCTCATGGAAGAAATAAAAAGTACAGAAAAGGCAGCACCAGAAAGCAACGTGCCACAATAAACACCTAACTGACCAAAAATATGATGATTCATTTTTGATATCTTGTATCTCCCTTGTTTGGCCAAAGCACCACTGTAGTGTAGGTTATCATAGTTTAATGGCTAGTTGGGTTGTGTTTTGTTCCAAGTGAGGTATTGTTGAGCATAGCATATTTAGCAACTCCAAGTACTTACTGTACAAAGAAAACATTAACTAACACAATATAAATACACTCATATCAAAGCACCTTTGGAGCAGAGAGATTTAAACCTAATGTTTTGGCCACACTAAGGAAATCTGGGTCAAAACCCTCTGCCAAACTGGAATACAATGGCTATTAGTTCTAATTACCACAAACTCGGTGAGACACTTTATTTTACAGTGCTGGTACAGCTGCTGTTTGCTGGTGTTTACTACTGATACTGGACGTTTCAGGAACTTTTGAATCAACATATTCATGCATTAGTGTGTCAATGTCATTTTGGGGCAACACCACTGTTGGTTTCATAGCAGAGGGTGAATACATAAACTGTAAAATAAAGTGTCTAAATAAGATTAGTAACTTCTCTAAAAAAAACACATGTGCCTTGAGACAAATTGAATTCTTGATACAATAGCCATTTCATAGATGTATATAGTACAAAGATGTATATATAGTACACAGCCCTATCTAAGCTGGTGCTTTAATGTTCATAACAGAACATGAACTACATTGTGTAGCACCACATATTTGGAGATTATGGGCCATTCTTTGGATAATAAAAGAACAAGGCATCGTACTGTATATTCCTGATATACAAAAACATTCATCAGTATTTGCATATGAACAACGATTGGCTAAATGTGCGAATACAAAGAGCTAAGACACAAAATAAATCACTTTTTAAAGTTAATGCTATATACAAAAGATAAAAAGGAAAAAATATCTTAATAAATTATCTTTAAAAACAATATTTTACAAAACTAACTTTGATTGTGATACAAAGTGATCCTGAATTTTTCAAATACTAATACAAGGCTCAACAACAGTTTTATGGTAACTAGGACTGACAAAAAAATGTTCTTATGGTCACAGCTGTCACTGAAGTATTTTGGGATGTTGTACTTTTTTGGCATATTGCAAGTGAGCGGATCTTTGCCATTTAAGTGCAACAGAAATGAACTTTCCAAGTGTCTTGAGGAAATGTTGACCAATCGCAGGCACCAGAGAGGGAGCAGGAAGTGGAGGAGGTTAAAAGTAAAAGTAGAGAAGCGGGAGTGTAACTTCTCCAGTGCAAAAGCACCATAGTCATCCTGTCCCTTTAAGACTGTTTGTGAAAGAGTAAGACTACAGGTATTTGAAAAATACGTGAGGTTGAAAAACAAGGTATAGAGTATTTTTTATGAGCGTACCGAGCTCCATGGGTCTGTGCTCCAGTGGGGGCTAGACGGGCACGGCTGAGTATTGCACTGCTCACGATCTGGTGGCTTGTCATGGATCTCGCAGCTCAGATCATTGAAACGCTCGCCGTTTGGACGCTGACACACCACCAGCCTCGTCTTTATCCCACCTCCACATGGCTTGGTGCACTGAGGACAGCAGGAGGAGAGGTTTCGTTTTACAAATGGGTTTAAGTGTGAAGAAAAAAACTAGGGCTATTTTTTTCATTTGAAAATAGATCTGCCTTGTGTGGAGCATGAAGAATGTGAGACTTAGCTGATTTCTAATGCATTTTCAAGGTTGCGTACAAAGCAGCTTCTGTGTCAGTTTTCTCTCTAAACCAGAGCCATGGCAAGCTGTAATCTGATGTAAACAGCAGTAAAGTGGTGTCTGGCTTACCTCTCCCCAGTTGCCATAGATCCACTGTGGACATGGCCCTGACTCACAGGATCGTTGCTCACTGGGCCGGGTGCGATCTTCACAGCTGTTGGCAGGGTACCCGTTCTCATCCTGGCACACTACTACACGCCGCTGGAACCCTCCTGCACATGTGCTGGAGCACTGTTGAGCAAAGAGAGCATCGAGTGCACACTGTCAAGTAGGCGGTTCTAAAAAATATATGCTCAGTGTACAGATGTAGTGAGTCCTAAAGGGATATACTGTACATTATTTACATTTTATTTAGACATAATATGGCCTTAAAATTATATTGCAACATTTTTAATTCTGAAAATTAATTCACTTTACTAGTCTCACTAGTCTCATATCACAACAGCTATATAATATTAATTTATTCCAAAGCCCTGCGATGACGTGAAAAAAAAAAACACTAACTAATACTACTGCAATTAAATCAATGTGTCTAGTAAGTCTAATGCACACGTAACATGTTGTGATGAATCAATGTGCACTATGAGGTATGTATGCAAACAAAGCACCCGCTCTTCTTCAGAGAACAATGCTGCGAGGCATCTCATGTCAAGAGACTGACCATGTCTGCTGCTGCTATATTAAAATACACATCCTCAGGTCAGAGGAAGGAAGAGACACTAGGAATAGCTTTAATCACTTCCCAGAATTATTTAAAGGTCAAAATTATTTTTGGATTATAACTAACCCAGTTTTAAAAAAAACAGCTGAACAATACAAAGAAAGAGATCCAAGCGGAGGGGTGGGCAGCCTGTGGCTTTTGGGTCATGCTATCCTGTGGTATTACATCACAATGGCTAAGGTCTAGTGTTAAAAAGAGTGAAGGGCCTGGAGGACTGAGCCTCGCTTCATGAATGTTCGTCTGCATCAGGTTACAAAATGCATTGTAGGAAGAAAATAACTGGTCCACAACTGTGAAGGAGATACTCTGGACTGCAATTTACATTAGTGCTTAAATCAACCGACGGACCTGCAACACGACAAACTAAGGACACTAAAGGAATAGTTTGACATTTTGGGAAGTACGCTTATTCAGATCTGTACCTCTTTCATGTCTATGGAAATATACATAAAGCTACAGCTGGTGAGCTTAGCTTAGCACAAAGAATATAAACAGGTAAACAGCCAGCCTGGCTCTGTCCAAAGGACGTCTGATAAGCATATTTCCAGAAACATCAAACTCTTCCTTTTACCCTGTGTAGACTTACTGGTTCAAGCAATAGAGGGCTACATTTAAAAAAACAGTTGGTTCAATACAGACAGTGACTGTATGAAATGTTGTGATACCGCAGTCTGACTTCATTAGGACTCTGCTGCTCAAAAAAAATTTTTTTTACTATTGCATTGCCAGGAAGAAAGTCACTCCAGTTAGTTCACGAACAAAACAAAGCTAATATGGTGCAATTGTGAGTGTGTGTGTGTGTGTGTGTGTGTGTGTGTGTGTGTGTGTGTGTGTGTGTGTGTGTGTGTGTGTGTGTGAAAAGAACGGCCTTGAATAATTCCTGGTGTTGACAAGCGGTTTCCTAATGCTCAGGTTTTTACAAAAACAGCCATCTCATTTTCCCACTTGTTTAACTGTTCTCCAGACGTCTATTGTTTGAGCTGGAGGTTTGGTTGCACATGATTTAGCACAATATTTCAAATGTCAGGTCCCGCAGAAATAGTGTGTTGACTAGTGATGTGATGCTGCTGTGTGTAGGATAACTCACCGCGCCCCAGGGTCCAGTCCGCCATTGGTGGGATTGGCTACGGGGCAGGTTGTTCCTGGCACTGGCGTTTGGTGAGGACGGGAAAGGTCGGGAATCACTGGAGCGGGACGGGCATTGAGACATGGCACAGTCCTGCTCTGTGGTAGGACGATCGTCTGGGTCACACTCACTAGCATTCACTTCTTGGTCACTGAAGTTGACGCACAGTACCTGCCGCGTCGTCTTCCCCTGGCCACAGGTTACTGAGCACTGAGAACACACACATACAGTGTATCCAGAGATCAGTCATGAAAACTAATGTGCCAAGATACAAACAAACATTGACCAACAATTGATTAAAGAGTTTTACATGGTGTGAGGCAGAAACCTGGGTAAAGAGCAGCCATTCATACCAACACCGGTCATTAGCCCTGGCACTTTCAACTGCGTTTTACAGAGGTTTGACAACTCTGAAATTAAAGGGGGAACATGGACTCTTGTAACAACTATGGCATTATGATGTGATTACTGAGTTTACTGCAATTCACAACCATCAATCTCATTCTGCTCTCCAAGCCACTCAGTATTTAACTGGATGGATGGATGGATGGATGGATGGATGGATGGATGGATGGATGGATTTTCGGCCACTGCCCAACGTCTGTGGCCACCGGTGAAACTCGACTAAATAATGAGGGGCTTCACCTTCAGGCTCAGCTCCCAATGATGCCTGCAGCTGCTGCAATCATCCAACTGTAGCTCTAGACTCTAAGATATTTAAGCCTTTTCACTGGGGGGAAGCAACTACTAACAGTAATGAAGGTTTGACCCCATTTACACTTCATTTGAAACCTACCCCAAGGCCTGCTGAAGGCCATAACCAGAGCCAACCAGCAGAACTGTGTCAACTACATACAGATGGCGCCGAAGTGAAAACTCTCCGCTCTTCAGCTGGCCAATAAAACTGCACAGAAATTTCACAAACAAAAACAACGGGGCACATCCTCGACAAGGTCCAGTGCCAATTTAAAACCAGCTTGACTTGTTGTTGAGGATGCCGATACAGCTCTCATTCAAGTTGAACAAGGCATAAAACAAATGGCCCTGGTTCTGGCACTGCGGACCTTGCAGTGTATCCTTAAAGGACCCAGGTGCACCTCTTTCTTTTTCAGAAAATACCACAAGGCAGATCTTCTGCCAGGCACTAATGGCGTCTCAAACAGCTCCTCCACAGCAGAGTCCACTCTCTGTCTTGCATGAGGTGATTCATCTTACTTCTGCAACAGCTCTCTGCTCTAAAATCTCACCTGGGATAACACTGTCCAGAGGTTTACACTGCTTTGTCACAATGTTATGGATTTCCCATGATTGTAGATACAGTGAAAGGCTTTACATACAATAAGTCCATGTATATGATGTGATACTAAATGAAGCTGTTGGATAACGTACTGTACACTATGGAACAATAACAAAACTGTCATACTGGAGTGTTCTGTCGCTGCAAGATTAAGAAGGCTGTTTTGATTTGGCTGCTTTGTGTGTGTGTGTGTGTGTGTGTGTGTGGATCTGAAATCTTTTTTGGCCTTAGGATGAACTATTTACTTCAATGAGTGTCTTTGGCTTGGTGGTACATGTGTGAGTGTGCATGCGTGTGTGTGTATATGGTGACCAGACCTGCAGTCTGGTTTTACTGTATCACCAGGACTATGATGAGAAACATCTGTAAACAAGACTGGAGCCCCTCACTGCAGCCCCTTGCATCTCACAACTCCAGAAACTTCAATTCACTCTCTCTCACACACACACACACACACACTCCTTCTCGAGCCTCATTCCAGCCCTCCTCCATGCCTCGATACACACTTGCCTTACAGCTGCCACCCTGTCTCCACATCTTTGCTTACACAAACAGCTACATAGCGTGAGTAGACACTAATTGTCAGTGTAGTTGAGTACACTGAAATAAATAAACGTTTAACAGGAAGAAAAACACCTGGATAGCAATATTGACAACACACAATTGAGATTAATCGACAGTGCTGTCTGTTGTCTGTATAACGAGACGCAGATCTGATGGAAAATGCAGGAAAACTAAATTTCCACTGTCCTCTCCAACACTTGGTGAGCTTTTATAAATCTAGGTGCAGCTGTTTAACATTCAGTTTTTCAGATAATGTACACGTATGTGTTAGATACTAATGAATAAATGATGATAAAGGCTTGTCGTCTTACCACTGTCCATTCCAGCACTTTCCACTGTCCACAGGCCACTACTGAGCACACCTCTCTGGCAGGGGGTTTTGGTAGGTGAGCGCAGGCCGACTCCTCTGCCACACCACCCTGGTTGTCACGGCAACTCACGTAGCGCATCCGTGTCCCTTTGCCACAGCTGGCGCTACACTGTTGTGCAGGAGAGAAGGACGTTAAGAAGCTGTAAACCAACACAAAGACACACAAATTGAAGATGTGACAGAGGAACAAACCTGGGTCCAGGAACCAAACCGCCACTGGGTTTTGTGGCCCTGGTGGGTGGGGACTTTGGTCCCTGGGGGAACAGGGTGGCTGCTGGGACACTGGGCCAGTTCACAGTCCTGTGGAAGGGAGGACACATACACCCATTCATGCAGTGATTAACAAAATGAATATACTGTAACAACATCTGTCCCTGACCACAAAATACCACGAATATCAGAGATAGCTCCTGTGACATGGGACAGTCATTAACAACTTAAACTATATTCCTTCAGCTCTGCATTTGAGAGTAGTTGTGTTTCCCATCAACCCTTTCCCCCCACCTTACCAAAACAACCTTAACAGGGTCCCCCCCGTCAGTTCAAACTATGGATTGTGGCAGTAAGCCACTCAGCATAAAGCCCTGATCCCTGTCATAACAGGTCATAGTGGAGTGGTATTCAGGGCTCCAATACCCATGCTGGCGTGGTCGTAAACTCCACCCCTAATCCACCCCCTTGTCCCTCACCTTCCGCCCTTTCCTCTTTTTCCACCCCATGCCCTCTGGTGCCCTCTGACCCCCAGTCTCTTGGAATGAGGGCCTTAATCAGGTCGCCCAGGATCTAAGCAGGCTCCACATTCCACACTCGGCCTCCTCACTGAAGCAAATAGTCCCCTCGGTACAACTTAAAGTAGCTCGACGCACACTTCCTGTCAGACTCAAATTTTATGTGTATAAGCTGACAAAACATGACAAATTGTGTGATGGCTTACATCTTCCACAAATGATATAACATGCCCAAGCAGTGTTCATATCTGCCAGCCTTTATCCAATCTATGCGTGGAAATATCGAGGGAAGCATCTCTTGCCTCCGACTCTCTCCTCCTTGTACTCAGACCTCCATCCATATATCTGTCCCTCTTTTTCCAAGCCCTGCTTGGTGGCTGATGGTGGTGGGACTAGCAGCCTGGTGGCCCACTTCATGGCTGGCTGGTTAGAATCACAACGAGGTGGGGCGACTGCTTCAGGGTCACTGGCTCTGCCGGCCCAGGCACCGGAATTAAGAGCCACTGCGACTAAAGGGGGGCCTCATCCTGAGTCTGCATGCTCAGCCCTCTGAAATGGCTTTACGTCCCACGCTGAGCAAACAAAACTCTCATTCAGCTCAAAATAGGTTTCTTTGGTGTTTCTGTGTCTCTAGTGTGTGTGTGTAGCACAGTGAACCAACAGATTCAGACAACACGACTAATTCCACATGTAACCCTGAGTAAATTAAACACTTGAACACTATCAATGTGAAATACCTGTGGGTAGAAGAGCTAAATATTTTAAGCCGTGGAATCACCTTTGAACTGCACTGCTTTAAATATTTTTTATATGTATGTATATATATATATATATATATATATATATATATATATATATATAGGAATAAGTCATTTGAAGAACATAGGTCTGCCTCATCATATTGTTTCAAATAACACTGGTATAATTTTAAATATGATTTTTAAAATTCTTAGCGTGGAAATGTTGCGTGTTGTTGACATACTGACGTAATAGCATTGCGTTCAGCAACAAGAAGCATGGCCGAAAGCAAAAGTATCATTGCTACACACCAGGGTGAAGGAAAGGGAGACTTCAATAGTGTGGAAGTGGTTTTACAAAAAAAAAAGATACACAACGAATCACGGTAAGTGCAGGAATACTAGAATATCCACCCCTATTGAAGAAGATTCATTAAATTGAATTTGTAATATTTAATATTATTTTATTTAGGGTTGTAATCAAGTTTCCAATAACAGCTGCCATAACTGAGGGATGTTTTGAGGTGAAGGCATCTTCAAGATGATTTAATATTTCTGCCAGACTTTAATGTCTTTAAAACAATGAAGATAAGAGGATTCTGGTATAACACGGAGAGGTCCCCCTTTCTTTTGGGGATTCTGTCTGAGAGTTGTGTGTCTGTATGTGGGGATAGTGAGGCCCGTATAACCTCCCCTTCTGTCTTCCCCTCTAGACCAGACTAGATCAGACAACATAGCTTTATTGAGACCAGGTGGAAATGAAATGTGTGTGTTTGTCTGTGTGTGTATTGAGTGTCGGTGTGCATGCACGTGGATTCTCTCCTCACAGTATGAATCCGTTTGAAAGTGTGCTCTCACAATGAAGAAGTGCTAAAGAGACTGTGAGCATTTGAGAGAAGTAAAGGGAAGATGATAGAGAGAGGGAGAAGAGAGGTCCTCCTTACCTGGGTGTCAGTGGGTCGGGTGGCAGCATTACATTCAGTGTCATCCATGACAGCACCATAAGAGCCAACCACACACTTCACTGCTCGCATCTGGTAGCCTGGCCCACACGAGGTAGTGCACTGAGTTCAAAGAGGGGAAAAAAAGGAGTGGTGGGGGAACATTACAGTGAGCCAAAGAGAAAACGGAGAAAGAGGCAAGAAAAGGAGCAAAAAACAGACAGTTCATCTGAGCCAACAAGCAACCCACACACACAAACAAATCAAATAACTGTGAACTACGCTGAGCAAATAAAAAGGCTTCCTTTGCCATTCGACTTCCCTTACAAACTCTCTGAGATCCCTTTTTTCCAGCAGCTAAACATTAAATACAAAAGGAGCCTTTGCTCATATACATTGCACTTGTTTTTTTTCCACTGTAGCCAAGTCAGAGGCTACTAGCCCACACTCTCTTCTGCCTCACTGCCTCCAATGAAACAGGGTCAAACTTGTGTGGCGGCAACTTCAACTACCATTTGACCACGCTTCATTAAACGACTTCAAATATACCTTAACGTGCGCACATCCTCTGATGGGGGGCACAGAAATATCTCACATTTTTTCACTTCTCTGTGCACACACACAAACGAGACTGAGCCTACACACAGAGACACACATGGACACTATACACTGTGTACATAACCCTATATAATGCTTTTGTAGGAGAACACGCCTCCCCAGATTATCCATAGCTTTTGTATATTTATTTTGGCAGGATGTGCTCCTTGTCTAACCAGGCGAGAGAAAAGGGGACAGTGCTAAATGATGAGCTTAGCTTATCTGTGTCCTCCCCTTGGTTTACATCTGGCAAGAATTTATCAGAAAAGCAAAGGTAATTGTAAATGTCAGCCTCTGTGCTGCTTCCCATCCACTGGATAAACATATTTATTATTATATATGAAAGCTGTGGCTGTGAATCAAGGAATAGCTTCTTTAATGCCTTAGAAAAAAAAACACTTTGTGTATTGATATGAAGACAGTCATGCAGTCTAACAGTGCAATTTCAGCTGTTTCACCTGTTCTGTTAAATAAATTGATCTGCCATCACACATTAAGGAGGTTTGCCCATGAATTTGTCCCCTAAATTTCAGTTCTCAATTGTTGCCAACCTTGAACAAAATGTAGTACATACTATAAATTATTGCTAACACTCACCTGTCCCCAGGGTCCGACCTGCCAAGAGGCACACTCCTGCTGCTGGCACGTCTGCACCGACTCAGGTTTAGATGACCCACAGAAGCGGTCGTCTAAACGGTCCTCACCAAACTGACACCACGTCTGACGGTGCTTATAACCTTTCCCGCACGTCACAAGGCACTGCAAGTAAAATATTTCAGGGTTTGGAGATGAATACAGTATGTGTACAGTGTAGTACATGAGCACTGGTTGTTCCCAGCTATTGAGCCTGCTGGAATTCAAGTTCATGACGGAGGAAGATCACTTGGCGTTGTGGAGAACAGGATATAAAGATTACAAAACATATGGTGGTTGGAAGGGCCCAAAAGACAGGGCAGGAGTATTTATTTATGTGTGAGCACAGTGCATATGTATACAGTGTAGTGTAGGTGTTTGTATTTAGCAGCACCACATGGGAGATCTGAAATATTCCTGGAATGCAGCCCAAAGCTTTGCAAGCTCCTCGCTCTACAATGTGTAAACTGTACAGCAGTTAAGTCTGATCTTACCCTGCAATCAGAGATTTCCTAACACTCACTACAGTGGACGGAGGGGAGTAACTCTCCCAAAGCACTGGGATTTTACATTTGACCCAGATCACTACTGGCTTCATACTACAGTATGGACACTAGAGTCAGTTTCCTTTTACACTGACCAAACTTAGCTACATAAACACTGGGAAGTCTTCCTCACTGATAAATGTATATGCACAAACCTTATGTAACTGTATGCAACAGAAGCGTTGACATAATCATCCTCTCAATGTCTTCTCTGTGTATATGATTTGATTTGATTTGAAAGAAGAAGTATTTTAATGTAAACATTCAATGTATGTGCTATCATCTTCTTAATCAGCCCACTTCCTTTATATGGAGCACGATATGAGACCAGTGAATATCGGACTGGTCTTCTTCTAAGGGCAAAGAGAATGCAAATTAGAGCTGAACTGACCTCAGACCAGTCGCCAGTCTTCCATTGTGGACAGAGGAATTCATTGCAGGATTGGACGGTCAGCTTGTCCCTTTGACTGCATTTGCTCTCGTCACCGCCAGCCTCGGCTGCCTTTCGACACACTGCCCCTCTACGGCGGGTGCCCCCACCACAGCTCTTGGAGCACTGTGCAGGACAAATGTTTGAACATCATCAAGTGTAAACACATGTACAAGACCTGCAATAAACTTTGACAAACATCTGGATTATGCTCACACACAAACCCCATGCTTCCTACCGCAATCTTACCTCTGACCAAGATGAGTACTCCCAGCCGCCCGGGTTACAGTCTCCATGGCAACCTTCCTTATCATCAGGTTTGTGCTGACCACTACAGTAGCGGTCATCAACCTTCTGCGTCTTCCCATCTGCGCGGCTTATTTTGGCACAGTAAATTTCCAGGGTACGATATCCCAGGCCGCACTGGGCTGTGCACTCACTCTTACGAGCCACATGCCACCTGCATCAGTTGTGATAGGTCAAAGCCTTGTCAGTATTTTTAAATGAAATAAGAAAGACTGGATTGGTTCAACTAGGTACTAAAGTCTGGTTAAACTGGTCAAACATACCTGAGTTCACATTCAGTGTTGCAGGCCTCAGTGATGACAGCAGGTCTAGCTGTACCGTGACACCTCTGGTCTGACACCACCACCCTGTCTGACTCTCTGCTGCAGAGAATCTTCCGCTTGCGCTCTCCTGTGAAGATTAAATGACGCAAGTTTGAACAGCAGGTAAATGTGCAAAGTCAAAAGTTTCTTATGATTCTAAAGCACCCAACAAAAGTTGACATGCTGCAGACATGTTTTATTTTTGGTTATCTCCTGTTATATGTGCATGTATGTAAGACGTGAAAATAAAAAGAAAGTATTTTGCTCCCTTTAAGACATAAACGAGTTACCAAAAATGCATGACTAGAGTTCCAATATGGGGTTTTCATAACTTCATCCTTAAATGAAATCCCACTACCTTCCACTGCCTGACATCGGCTTCTGTAAGGTCTTTCAAGTAGTTATCTGGGTCAATGCAGCGGCTGGCTTGAGTACAATATAGATCATCATCGGCTCGCAGGGTATATGAGCAGCAATGTGTGTGTGTTTCGCTTTGGCTCTTGTGTTGACATCCTTGCACTGAATAACAGTGCACCAACTATACAGTAGGGGAGAGAGATTTAAACCGCATGTGGCTGCAGGAAATAGAGTCTCTATCAGTACCTCATGTTACCAAGTTTTGCAGCTCAGCGCTATGAGAGCTTAGTGTGTCTCAGTCGGCCAAAGAAGCTGTATAAATCAGAAAATCAAAAGGTGCTGAGGGCATTACATGTTAGCCGTTTACCCTGCGCTGTGAACTCATTGGTTTCTGTTTGATGTTTACTGTTGGTTGTTCAAGCAGAACGGTGTCAAAAAGTGAAGAAAGAAATTCTCAGAAAAGGGATGGAGTCATAACACATAGCAGGTTTTCGAGTTTACCTGCAATCCGCCTCTGCCTGCCCAAACAGTCTGACATGTCCGAAGTTATGCCAAAAAAGGAAATCGGCCACAGTATACTACGAGGTCTAACTTTAATCACTTGTTCGAAACCTATACGTCTAGCATGAGCCTGTCAAGTTTAGCCAGACAATCCTCTTTCTCCTGGGCCTCTGGCTCAGCGTTTCCCACGTCTCCTCTCTCTGTTCCATCCCATCTTTAGTCTCACCACACCATTTATCACTGACCACTCCCATCACCTCATTTTGCTGATCCCTTGTGCCTCCCACTCACCTTGGCACAGGCGGCTGCACTCCTGCCAGGGCCCATAGGCATCCCAGAAGAACTGCTGAGGTTTGTCCTCTATGGGGATATTAAAGGAGTACCTGACATCTGGGTTGTAAAGATTCCCCACAGATAGCACCTGGGAAAACGCAGGCAATGTGTTATGCATTATTATACAGTTGGACTATAGGTTTTTAATATCATGGACTGTCCACATATTCCAAAGTAAAGGCAAAAACCTTTAGGGGTAAAGCCTGTAGCAACATTTAAGTTCCTGCATTCAAAACAACTTATTTATTTAAGTTTATCTCGTGCTACTGCTTTTAAACCAGTCTAGCCTATTCTTTTCCTGCCATCATAAACATCAAGAGCAGTTTACCTGGACAATGACCTCCTCCTCGATGCGGTCAGTGCAGTTGATCCTCTCAATGACATGGTCAGAACCACTGTACTCGATGACGGCATTTCCCACTTTTATTTCCCTTTTGAACATGCTGACCACAAACTCTCCGTTAAGCAGGAACTCTCCACGGCTATTTGATATAGCTGCAAGGAGACAGAAAGCATCACTCACTGACACAGACAGCCAGAATGAGCTGTACTCGATGTAAGGTTGAACTGTGTTTGCGTAATAAACACGTAACAACTGCAGGAAAAAAGTGAAAACGTGTGACAATTATCGTTCTTATGACACTCACTAGTTAAAGATTAAAAAAAGTGTTTTGGCATGTGACAGGGCAGCCTAGGAACACTGTGGCTAACGTTTTCAGTTACAGTAAGGCACATGCAGTAGGTAGCAGTAAAGCCTTATTGGGGTAAAATAATCCTCTATTCCTGGAGAAGTCCCATCCAGGGGCGTCCTGTTCTGTTCAACAGTCAGTCTGCTGCACTCATTCACCCTAATGCGATTATGGAGCTAATTTCCTGCCTTTACTTTCCTCGCCATTTCACACATTACACTAATATGACCGAGGAGAGCGGCCCTCATTCCATCTCCACTTTGGGCCCCTAATTGACTGTGCCCATACACAAACACACATAAATACATACACACAATACAGGGTGACAACTGAAAAACAAGGCTTGGCGGCGTACAGTCGAGCAGACAGGCACACACACACACAGAATAAGAGAAGCAACACAACACAACAACAGCAACATGCAGACATATACACACTATACATGCCGACACACCGCTGACCTTCATGGAATGGTAGCCAGAGGGCCATCTGTGCTCAGGTATTAGCACGCTAGTGCCAACAGGACTCGTATGCTAATAGCTGACAAGGCAGCCGTATCTAGACTAAAAGACAGGCATATGGTACAGAAAGACACACACAAGACACATGCACACAACACACACAAAGACTTATAAATTAAGTGACCTTGCTGGAATGGTACCCACAGGCCTAGTGCTGGCTCATTACCATGTTAGCATGCACACTACATGCCAACTCCTTAAGTTTGCAATACAAGACTTTACACTAAAAGCTGAACACCATCATTCCCACAGACAAGCAGGCAGGCAGAGACACAACATGCGCATCCAAGTAGATGCTCTCAACAACACATCGCATTAGAATTGAATGGAAACATTATTATTGCTGGATGTCTTACCGAGGTAGTTGTCATCCTCCGGTTTCCCTGAGTAGCTGTGTTGACGCACATCTATATTTGTAGCACCACTGGGTATTCGCACTACTTCATTGTAGCCTGCAAATTGCATTAGTACCAGGTTTAGATCATTAGTATAGTGAGTTCTGTGCCTATGATTACAAATGAGCACCTCTCCCAGTGCTGTTGAAGCGACAGTATAGTGAAAGACGCTGCTCACCATAGCGGACGATGTTGAAGGTCCCTGCCACAGTTTTGCAGGAAGAGTTGTCACCTCCGCACACGCCACACTTGTCCCTCCTGGCTTTTGAGTTCAACACATGGTCACAGCCCGCTTGCTGCTCAGTAAAGTGTGAAGAGGGAGAAATATGTAGAAGAAAAAAGAAGAAAATGCCATGAGTCATATAAATGGTAGTGGTTGGAAATGGACAAAAAGAGGGAAAGTTAGATTCATATATTGTGTATACTGTGCATTATATAAATATATACATAAAAAAATGCACAGATTGGCTGCAAAAAGAAGGAAGTCAGCCTGATTGTTCTACACAAAATACACTGCACTTTTTTTTTTTTTACCACACTTAGTCTTCTACTTCGCCCATTACTTGCATATTTCCTGATGAAATACTGACCGTGAGAGAAAGAATCAAACCCAGTGACCCTTAAAGTAGTTGCAAGAACTTATTGAGTTGTAGCCATGTCGCTGACACCCATCTGAAATACATTTCCTTCATAAAACCACACTGGAAATGACATGAGCCGTTCTGCTTGTAACTGGTTGTAGCAGGAGACATTTTTTATTTCTTTCAAGGATGAAAAGCTTAGCTTTAGTGCCACAGCATGGATCAAAATCCACTTGACATGGGCAGGAAGGCAACTTACTGAACCACAATCTAACAAAAACACTGTGTGTGGTTTGAGTGTACGCAGAACAACCCACTGCTTCTTTCAAGAAGCATATTGTTGTGTGTGGTATGTTAGTAATCATGCTTTCAGGCTAAAACTCTGTCACAGGTTTGAGTCAAATAAACACAGTGTGGTTTGGCAAAGGATCAAAATGCTTCTTGAGAATATTTGCTGTAAAGATGTAGAAATGATTATCCACTTCACATAGTAACTTCACACATGCATTTGCACCATGCAGCCTCTTGTGCCAAAGTAAATAAAAGTTCCTCACCCTGCACAGGCCCTGGACACAGATGTCGTTGGTATCTGGTCCGCACGGTGTGCCATCGATGACCCTGTCCCTGAGCTGATAGTAGGCCGTGCTGCCTGCCACCCTGCAGAACAGCTTACATCTGTCCTTCATCAGGACTGACAGAGGAGGCAGGAAAGGGCAGAATTTAACAATATAATTTAATCAATGTCAACGTCAGGCTTACATTATGTCTGTGATGCAAAAGTGAAATCAGGTTGACAAAAGGAGCAAGCAGGATGCAAGTGACTTGCAAAAAAGGATTCTTACTTCCGCTGTATTTGGGCACCCAACGAACATTAGGAGGTAGACCGTTGATGTTGAAGTGCCTGCCATCGAAAGCCGCACATTGCTCCTCCCTGAAGTCTTTCTTCTGCTTGGAGCAGGGCTCAGAGTTACAGGAACGAAACTTCATTCGACGACCCACACAATACATTCCTCCATTTCTGGGCCTGGAAGCAATATCGAGGAAGTGAATGGACCAATCATTAGTCTAATCTGGCAAATATCTTAAGTAGGTGCTTTCTTACATTCATCTACAGTATCTGCTGATTCCCCTTTTCACCACACTGCCCACCCAAAGTAC